>NC_081415.1:52694211-53038711 GCF_030272615.1 Cryptomeria japonica | reverse complement strand
GAATCTTTCTTGGTATCCCGTTGTTACAGAGAAGTTAATAAGATTGCGGATTATTTGGCAAATTTAGCCATTGATAGCAATGCTAATCAGCTAGAGGTGGGTTTTGAGGAAATTCCTTGTAGGGTTCGGGAAGGTTTGCAACAATAGTTATGTGATTTTCTTGAGTAATGTTGATGTAAAATTTTATGATGATAATTAATCCCGCTTTCCCCTTTCATTTCAAGTATTCATGTTCGTTGTCTGGAGGAGAGTTTGAGCTCATGGTATTTGATACAATAGTGTTTTTCCAAAGCTTTTTTGATACTTTCTTCTTTGGCAAGAAGGTTTTTGGCTCATGGGATTTGGCATAGGGCTTTGGAAAATTCTGTCTTCTTCCATTGATAGCAGCTGTGGAGTCTACATTTGAAAATTATCCGATGGGTTTTTTTTGGTAAATTGTCATATGGGCTCTATGCAAAACTGATATTATATGTGTTGTGACTGCATTTTGTATGTGGTTTTGCGCATTGTGCATAAACTGATATGTCAGATACTATAGGTTTATTTTATGAGTTGTGACCAAAGGTTTTCTTCCCAGGGTTCTTTCCTCCGGTATGCTCTTTAAATCCTGTGTTAAAAATAAAAAATATTAATAAAAAAGTTTAGTGGAATAATCCACTTTTATTTAAAAAAAAAAATTATCAACACAAGTGAATTTAAGTATTTCTAACTAGAATAAATTTTAGTAAACATATGTTCTAGCTAGTTTAAGTATAGCTTAGTTAGCTATGGTTCACACCCTTTCCAATTAGAAGTGTCTACTAAATGCCTTTTTTATACCGCTTTGGATCCAATTACCAGATTATATATATATATATATATATATATATATATATATATATATATATATATATAATTTGAAAAACTTGACGTTTCAACAACTCCTACTCATATAAATAGATTTTTTTTAATATAAAAATACCCTTTTGTAGATCTATAAGTGAAGTTTTCTAAAATATATATCAATATTTAATATTTTAATTAATTTTTATATATATTATATTTTATGTTTATTTATTTATTTTCAATAAAAGTGGATTATTCCATTAAAACGTTTTTATTAATAATTTTTATTTTTTACACAGGATTCAAAGAGCATACCGGAGGAAAGAACCCTGGGAAGAAAACCTTCAGTCACAGCTCATAAAATAAACCTATAGTATCTAATGGATCAGTTTATACACCCTACCAAAAACCACATACAAAATGCAGCCACAACACATATAATATCAGTTTTGCATAGAGCCCATATGACAATTTACCAAAAAAAACCCATCGGATAATTTTCAAATGTAGACTCCACAGCTGCTATCAATGGAAGAAGACAGAATTTTCCAAAGCCCTATGCCAAATCCCATGAGCCAAAAACCTTCTTGCCAAAGAAGAAAGTATCAAAAAACCTTTGGAAAAACACTATTGTATCAAATACCATGAGCTAAAACTCTCCTCTAGACAACGAACATGAATACTTGAAATGAAAGGGGAAAGCGGGATTAATTATAATCATAAAATTTTACATCAACATTACTCAAGAAAATCACATAATTATTGTTGCAAACCTTCCCATACCCTACAAGGAATTTCCTCAAAACCCACCTCTAGCTGATTAGCATTGCTATCAATGGCTAAATTTGCCAAATAATCCGCAATCTTATTAACTTCTCTGTAACAATGGGATACCAAGAAAGATTCAAACAATTCTAATTTTTGTAAAATGGGATCAAGTATATACTGCAAATTCCAACAATTCGATTTCTTTTTCATAACACATTGAATAACCACCATAGAATCACCTTCAATTATTAAGTCCTTAATTCCCAAAGAGATTGTCATATCCAATCCAAAAGACAAAGCATGAAATTCTGTATAATTGTTAGTTTTAAAACCAATAGCATGACACTTAGCTTGAATAAAATTGCATTGTGATCATAAATTACCATGCCTACCCAAGCCGGCCCAAGGTTACCACAAGATGCCCCATCAAAATTCAGTTTAAAGTGCCCCTGCAGAGGAGGTTTCCATCTAGCAAAGCATCTCTTACCTATTGCATCATTCTTTTTTAAAATTGAACCATGAGAGGGTAAAACTAACAGAATCTTCCAAACTCTAGTAACTCTACTATCCTAGTGCGAAAAAGAAGTAAGATTTTCCAAATTCTTATAAATAAATGACAAAGCAACCTCAGAGATTGAAGACTCAATTTTTAATAGAACCTCGGACACAGGAGAACTTGTTTTTTTAAATATCTCTTTGTTTCTCTCTAGCCAAACATTCCAAATCACAATAGATGGAGATATGATCCAAAGGCATGCATAAAAAGTTGAGGCAAACATAAAGGGCCAAGATCTAAAATGGGAAATGAGATCCTTACCAATAACAAAGGATATATTTAACTTCTCAAACAACCATTGCCAACATTCATAAGCATAATCACAATGTAGGAACAGGTGTGAAGAAGATTCCAAATTTTTGTTACAAAGGACACAAGGGAAAACACCATTAATACCAAGCATGTCTAGTCTCATACTTGTAAGGACTCTGTCCTGAAATGCCAACCCAGCAAAGGCTCCAGCTTAAGGAAGGAAAGCCGAATGCCAAAACAACTTATAAGGCCAAGATGATAAATCTTTAGCAACAATAAGAGAGTTGTAACCCTCTTTAACAGTATACTTACCAGAAATATTCTTTGTCCAAATAAGTTCATCCTCAGAATCAGAAAGAAATACAATTCTATCCCCCAAAATCTTCTCAAAATCTAATTTCATACTTTGATCAACATCTAATAAATTAATCGACTTCTATCTAGCTATCTTAAGGGGTCTACTAGTTACAATTTCAAAATAATCTACTACAAAAACACCCCAAAGGGAGGAAAGAACAGTGATCAGAGGATACCAATCCCTAATATTCACCAAAGGTGTGTGTCCATTCCATACTTCATCCTAGAATCTGACCTTTCTACCATTATGAACAATCCATGAGAGATGAGGCAAAATAACTAATCTACATTTACAAACGAAATTCCAAATAGCAGAACCCTAAGGCAAATTTGAGACTTCAAAAATGTACTCTCTCGGTCCATTATTTAAATATTTGGCAAACATAATCTGTGCCCATAAGGAGCTAGGCTTTTCATATAATTTCCAAACCATCTTAGCACCTAAGGCTAAATTTTGATTTTCTAGACTCTGAATTCCTGTCCCCCCAAGTTCCTTAGGCAAACATACCTTATCCCATGCAACTAAAGGGAGTTTCTTCTTGCCATCTTTATTATTGTTCCAAAGAAAATCTCTAAGAGTATCCTGTAAACTAGCCATAGCTGCTTTTGGAGACTTCAAAACAAACATGAGATATATGGGAACAACATTCAAAATAGACTTGATGAGAATAATTTTACCCACCAAAGTTAACCATCTATGATTCCATGAGAGAATTCTTTTAGAAATGACCGAAATAATCTTATCCCAAAAACCAATCTTATCCTATTTAACAAAGAAAGGAATCCCAAGGTAAGTACATGGAAGATTTCCAGTCTCAAATCCCCAAAAGGATTGCAACCTATACTGAACAAGTTGTGATGTATTAAGAAAAAAAATCTTTGATTTACCACCATTCACTTTCTGACCAGAAAACGATGCGTAATTTTGTATTATTTCTGTAATCACTTTTGCCTCAACTAACGAAGCATGTCCAAACAATAGATTATCATCTGCAAAGAGACAATGAGAAATACTTTGGGGAATATTCTGAATCCTTATACCTTTCCAAAGCCCCCCCACTTTAGCAGCCCTAATAGCCCAACTAAAGGTTTCAACTAGGAGAATAAACAAAAAGGGAGAAAGCGGATCTCCCTATCTCAAACCCCTAGAGAAAGTGAAAAAACCACAAGGACAACCATTAATTAAAACCGAGAATCTTGCAGAAGAAATACATGCACGAATCCATTTGACCCAGGCCTTGGAAAAACCTAACTTCTCAAGAATAGCACATAAAGCCCCCCACTCTACTCTATCATAAGCCTTCATCATGTCTAGTTTAAGTATCATGGTCGGGGTTCTTTGGGTGGAAATAGAATGCAACACCTCATGTGCTACAATTGCACCCTTTGTCATCTCCCTTCTGAGAACAAAACCACCTTGCTCCAATGAAATGATCCTAGGTAGAATTTTTAACAACCTAAGGGAAATTGCCTTCGTTAATATCTTATACAAAGTGTTACATAACGCAATGGGGCAAAAGTCAGCAAAAGTCTTAGTATCCTCTTTTTTAGGAATAATTGCAATCATTGTAGTATTAAGTTCTTTTAAAATAGACTTATTTCTCCTAGCTTCCTTGACAGCCAATAAAACATCATTTCCCACAAAATCCCAACATTTCTGAAAAAATAAAGGAGTTAAACCATTTGGTCCCAGAGCTTTATCTGGATTCATGGCAAAGACAGCACTATTAACTTCTTCTAAGGAAAAGGGAGACATCAACATCTTATTGTCTTCCAAAGATACTAAAGGAGGAATATTAGATATAATATCATTGCTGAGATTTCCATTTTCCGAAGATAATAATGACTTAAAAAACCTAACTACCTCTGAATCAATGTCCTCTGGCTCTGTTAATAAATTCCCATTCTGACACTGAATACAAGATATCCTATTCTTACATCTTTTAATCTTAGTTGAAGAATGAAAAAATTTTGTGTTCCTGTCACCATCTGAAAGCCATAACTCTCTAGATTTTTGTCTCCAATAGATTTCCTCTCTAGCTAACACCTCCTCATGTTGTAATTTTAGTGACTTCAATTCATCAAAAACTTGTGGCACCATACCATGTTGAAGCACATGAGTATTAAGACACTCAATCATATCTTGAATCCTTTGTTTCTCTTGAAAAATGTTCTTAAAATGCGAGATATTCCATTCCCTAATATTCAATTTCAAATAACTAAACTTCTTAGCAATCTTAAACATACGGGACCCAGAACAAAAAGGAGCAGAATTCCACCATTTCATAAGAAGAGGCAAAAAGGAAGAATCCCTAAACCACATGGGCTCAAATTTAAATGGAGACTTAAAAGAAGCCCTATCCTCAATAACTGAAAGGGAAATTGGAAAATGATCAGAACCCGAGACCTGTAGAATAGAGGAAAAGAATTCAAAATCTAAATCAATCCAATTCTCAGATAACAAAAACCGATCTAACCTCTCAGCAATCTGAGAAAAATCCCTTCTCATGTTTGTCCATGTGAAGACCCCATTCTGAGACTTATAATAAAAAAGGCTCATATCAGAAATGAAATCCCCAAGGTCATCCATAATCTTTTTATTACGGAAAACACCTCCTCTTTTCTCATCTAAATCAGTGATAGCATTAAAATCACCCCCGAAGATAATAAAGGAACCATGTTTTAAGGGAGAAGAAATCCTCTTTAATTCACCCCATAACTTACTCTTCCCTTGAATTCTTGACGGAGCATAAATGTTAAAAAGCTAGAATTTAACCTTCGAAATCTTGCTGATAAATAAAGTCAACATCCAATTTGTAGCAGATGCCACTAAATGTACCTCAATATTGTAATTATTCCAAAGTAGTGCCAAACCTCCTGAAGCACCACAAGCAAGAGAAGAAAGAAAATTCCACCTTCTCCAAGATGAAAAAACCAAATCAGCAGACTCCTTTGACAACTTTGTTTCTTGCAACATAAAAATATCACACCTAATTAAGTCCATCTGGGACTTAATTAACTGTCTCTTGTTAGGGGTATTTAAGCCCCTAACATTCCAAGAAATAATTCTCATTGTCCTCAAGGGGAGGTTGAAGCTCCTCTCTTCCCATTAATTGGAGAATTTTTGCTTTCCCCAAAGCAACCTTGCAAATTACGTTTCACAGCCCCTGATCTTGTCACAAGAGGACTAGTAATGGATCTTTTACTCCTCTTTTTTTTTACACTTACAAGAGTTAGGCATGTTTTCTTAGGTCTACCAAGAGAGACCGAATGCCTCACTTTCCCACCAACAGGAGAAAGGGACAAAGTCTTTTGAATTCCAGCATCAATTTCCATTTGAGTCTTAAGATTATTTGGAGGCCAACCTCTCCTAGGAGAAACCACCGATGGTGAAAAAACCGGAGTTGTTTGGATAATTGGTAAACTCTTGCATGACTTTGGAGAAGCCAGGATAATTGGATTAGCTTCAAAACCCAACTCTGTTGTAGCCAAAACCGCAAAAGGATTAGCAAATGCAGAAATTGGAAGGGTCGAGTTTATTGAAATTGGATATTTTATGTTTATTGAAAGTGAGTCATTAACATTAAAATATAAGGTTGATTATCTTGTCAAGAAAAAATGTTAAAAAAAAAAAAATTTAAAAGATGCGGTAGAGAAAAGAATCTAGTTCAAGATGACATAATTCTTTTTTATTTTGGATAAATAATTAAGACAAAAAGTGGTGCCAAAAGGAAAGATTTATATTTCAGTACACACAAATTTCTAAATTTATTTAAAAATATATATTCATAAAAATAGTTTAAAAAACATATCCATGCACTAAATTTTCAAGCTATCAACACACAAAAAAGAAATGAAGAAAAAAAAGGTAAATTTTATTATATAAATAGTGGTGCCTCGTGTAACTTCAATTTCATCATTTTATCAGCAACTAAATTTTAGTGTTTATTTTATACAAACTATATTCAAATAATTTTTTAATTTTTTTTAAATTACAAGCCTAAAATTAACTAAAAATATATACATTTTATTATTTTACATCATTTCAAAATTAAAAACATATATGTCACTTTCTTTTGATTCAATTCAAAAAATTGAATCGACATTGACTATTTGTGTTTTTAACTTTAAAAAATCTAAACGTTTCTTGAAATTTGTTATTTTTATTTTCATATTTGTCATAATATTATTTATACATAAATTTTCCTTGACATTTGTTGTTTTTATTTTATATTTGTCATAGTATTTAGTTTTGTTTTTTTTTTCTATATTTTTTTAATAGTTTTATTTTAGAAAAAATAAAAATATTTATGAATGTAGTTATGTTGAGGTTGAAGAAAAATATTTTCTTAAATCAGATTTTCAATTAAGAAAATAAGTTTTAAAGTTTACTTGTCCACAATTATAAGGTTTCCATTTTCTTTTCGAAATTTTAACTTAAAATATTACATAAATTCAATATTAATTTTAAAAGAAATAGATTTAACTAACTTATATTAAATATAAAAAATTTAATTTTTAAGAAAAATGACTTAACCCTTTTTTGACGTTTATGTTTATGTTTGTTTTGAAGTTTTCCTAAAGGACTGGTACCTGAATATCCCATGCATTGAAGCATCTTATAGCCTAGACCATATTGTGTTGGAGAAATCTCACAATGTCGTATTTCTTTGTTTGCGCTATCTTCTTTGAAAAGTGACTTGAGAACGTCATCCTCTTCTATTTCACTTGCAAGAGAAGTAGAGGATTGTATAAAGACACCATCCTAAATGACTTTTGGAGTTGAAGTTTGTGGCTTCATAGCCTCTGATGGTTTTCCCGACTGTCTTGGTGATGGAGGAAGAGACATCAATGAGAGTATAGGCTCTATTTTGTAGCCATCTATGCCAGTGTTTGTGATTTTCAATTTCTTTTGTAAATCTTTTAGCAAAGATTCCAAACTTTTAGCTGTGGAGGCTGCTCTATTATGAGGAACAAAAGCATCAACACTCTGTGTTAATGCATTGCAAGTATAACTTGTATCAACAGGAATACTGACTTCAACTCCATTATAAGGAAATTTCAAGCATTGATGATACGTAGATGGTACTGCTTTCATTTCATGAATCCATGGCCTGCCTAGTAAGATGTTGTATGAAAGATGAAGATCCAGGACTTGAAAAATGACATCTCTTTCTATAGGTCCTGCCCCGATTAGGAATCACACCAGACCCTTGGAGGTTCTTTCTTCTTCATCATAAGCCTTGATTGTTATTTTCTTTGTTGGATCAATAACATTTGCAGAAAATCCCAACTGTGTCATTAGATTGTATGTACACATATTCAACCCAGTGCCTCCATCTATCAAAACACATTTAACTCGGTGTTTATGGATCATGGCTTCAATGTGTAATGGCTGGTTATGTGGGTGACTCAATGAGTTATCATCTTCTTTAGAGAAAGTAAGGTAATGAGGTGAGGTCAGGTGACCCACCATAGATTGAAACTGATCTATGTCTAAATCTTTAGGGACACTGGTGGTAATTAAAGCCTTGTCCAGGACCTCTCTATGAGTAGAAGAGAACTTAAGCAGTTCCAAAATGGAGATTTGAGCATTGGTTCTCTTCAATTGTTCGACAATACTATAACCAGGAGAAGACGACGAAGCCAACTATTTTGATTTGGCCATGATTGTGTCTATTTATCTATTTGGTAGATTTGATGTTGTTTGATCGAAAGTTGAGGAACTAGCTCCTAGGAGAGTAATTTTCCTTTGAGCGCGAGTCACAACATTAGTAGCTTGTGCTTGAATTTGGTGACCCGAGACTATGATCACATTGCAATATTCAGGTTGAGCATATTCAATCATGTTGATCACATTATCATTGTTAGTGTAGGTATAATTGACTCTAGCTCCTCCCTTGAATTTTGAGGAATCTCCTTGTTTATAAGTTGGTAAGGGATCCTTAAAGGCCTTATGATCAACATTAGTTTCATGATTTCCAACAAAGATCTTGCCCACGTCAATGAGATCTTGGATTTGATGTCGGAGTTTCATGCAGTTGTTTATGTTATGTCCCTTGTTTTGATGATATTCACAATATTCGTTTTCTCTCCACCATTTGGGTCTAATTTCTGGGTCATATGGTCTAGAATTGTCTGGCAATGTTATCATATTATTTGCCAATAAGGTTTTAAAAGTGGATTCATATGATTCATCTAGAGGAGTAAAATCACGTTAGGTTTTGAGACCCAAGGCTTTTCTTTAAACCATTCTCTTGTTTTCTTTGGAGGATTTTCTACCGCAGTTTTAGCTGCCTTGAGCGCTTGCGTGCCACTGGCCAAGTTAAATATTGTGGATTTTGTTTTTGCTTGGACAATATCCACCACTCCATGACTAACAATGTTTCTGTTGTTATCTTTACCATATTTCCAGTACTTGATAATTTCTTTAGAGCTAGAACCTTGTGATGTTTCTTTCCAAAGTGATATATCTCCCTTTTTTATAAGCACATCTTCCATTCTGAGGGCGTTATCCACCATTTTCTTGAATGAAGGGTGTACTTGCATCTGGACACTATACTTTAATTCAGGGATTAGGTTGTTGACAAAGATATCCATTTTCTCAAGATCTGGGATAGTCCGTGAATATCTAAAGAACATCTTTCTCCATCGTTGGAGAAAAGTGAGAAAGGGTTCTTTTGTCTTTTGTCTGGTATTGCAAAGTTCTATCATGGTGACCAGGTGACGAATGTTGTATGAGTATTGTTGTAAAAATAGTTGGATTAGTTCTTCAAACATTTTTATTCCTTTGGGTAGACTTGAGAACCATTCCATTGCTTGATCCCCTAAACTCCTTGGGAAAAGGCGCATGAGGTATGTTTGATCGTGCATGAACTCCATACAAGTGGCACAAAACTCTCTGACACGATCTTGAGGATCTGAGGTACTATCATATTTGTCAAATTTTGGGATCTCAACTCGTGAAGGAAATGGAGACATGTAAAGGTTTTTGTCAAATGGGAATGGGCATATTGTGTCCAAAGAATATTGTTTTGGCGTTTTATCTTTGTTTTGTAGTTTTGTGTCCACAGTTTGTAATGTTTGCATTTATTTGCTTATTTTCCCCCTTGGTGTCTCTTCCTCTTTAGCGATGAGGGCCTCCACATTATAAGTAGTAGGGAGTTTGGCACCTTGCTTTGCTAATTCTAGGAAATAGTCTTCTTTTTCCCTAGCCATGATGACCTTCATCATTTTTCGGAACTCGTTATCATTATGAAATCTATGTACTTCGGCTTCGGGAGGTTCAGGAAGCTTAGATTCAGTCGATGAGGAATCACTATCAGTGGCATGATTGCTAAAGTCATCGTGAGTGTCTCATTTACTAGCTTCTCTTTCTTGTCTTTCCCCAGATATGGTGGGAGATAGGGGTTGACCAAAGATTGGTATATCGTAAACTGGTATCTGTGATGAGGATGGTTTATTGTAAAAGGGGTTTTCCACAAAGAATGGATTGTCTTTTGATGAAAAGGGCATTTCTTTTTCTTTGTCTCTTTTGCTACGAGAATTTCTGGTTTGAATAGGCATTTTGTAACCGATAGGACCGAGAGCCAAATGTTTTACAGAAGTCAAGATCAAATTGTAGCTAGTAGTTCGTTTAACGTAGTGATTGAGAGAAGTAACTAAGATCTGGTCTGGTTTCAGGAATATCTATCCTATGTATGACATTATCTAAGTTGACTTAGGTTTGATAAGATAGTTGTTTGAACTAGCTTAAAGATGATCGACAAAATCGTGCAACGCAATGGCAGAGGTACACTATCAAGGTTGTTTATGCTCTAGAGGATAATAACCAATTTTAGGCTTGCTGTAAACTATTTTAGACAGGTTTGACTATTCTGGACTGGCAAAATCAGAGACCCGTATGACACAATTTCTGAGACCGTACGATAGTATAACAACTTAAGGACGAAAATAGTTTTGTTTTGTATGAGTTGCTACCTAGAACTGTATGACAAATGGGTAGGTCCTGAATGACAAAAGATTCAATGCAGTTCTGTGTCATACGACACATGATTTAGCTTAAATGATAGACTACTGGGTCTCGTACGATAAAGGATTTAGCTCAGACAACAATTTAGAATATTCGTAGGACATAGGATATGGTGCAGGACAACAAATGATTAGGGTCATATGACTGTTAACAGGATAGAGACAAGAATTTTGAGTTTTTCAATTACTACGTATGACAACTTAGTATAACCAATTCTGAGGTGGATTGATTTCTGACTAGGATAGACTAGCATCGACATGGACAGAGTTTATCACTGAGTTGTTGATTCATTTTCTCCAGTTTTAGTATTTTAGTTTTAGTTTCAGGGATGAAAACACAGAAAACATGCAGTATGAATAGTAACTCCAATCACAACATGCAAACCCTATGGAAGTTGGCTTAGAGAAGAAAACCTTTGCTTGCTGACTTAGGTACACACCCAATAGCTAATCAGAATATGGCCGCTGAGTGTCATGCAATGGATTCTCAATGCCGTATTAGCTGACTCCAAACATTAATGGGGGCATGATATGACAAGGGTCTTGGGAGAGTTACTATCTCTCTTGCACAAAGATTATCAACCTTTCAGAGGTGAATCGGGTAGCTTCTAATTTTAATTGGATCCAGTAAGGGTTTCATTCGGCGCGTCAAGGTATAAACTCAATTAAGAGGTCTCGCAGCCTTGAAAACCAAGGTTCAATATACCCGAAGGTACTAAGGAGAGCTATTCCCAAACACTGCCGTTGACTTGATTTTCATCAAATCACGTTTATTTTATAGTGGGTTGGATTACTTGGCATTTAGCCGTTCCCACTTAGGTCGTTCCCCTCACACCAGCCATAACGAATTTAAGAGTTTTTCAACCCCTCGGGAGGGCAGGCCTGCTAAAGATGTACAAATCTCAAACAAAGAAAAAGCCTCAAGGGTCTAGATTTATGATTGTCTTAAAAAGATAAAAGCATACTCTCCTACCTCTCAAAATTTTTTAAAAACACAAAAGATAGATTTGTTCATTAACCAGATAGCAAGTTAGGTGCCTAAAAAAATTAAAGAATACACGATGTTTGATTGATCTCTCTTTAGGTAGCCTACAAAAACAATGTATCAGTAGCCATATTGTTTTTATTCTTTGACAGGCGTATGTTTGATTGATAAATTCTTTGACAAGTGTCCTGCAAGAAACTAGTTAGGCTGTGAAAATACCAGGCAGACAGAAGACAATTCAGGGTCAGCGTTAGTGTAATCAAAATTTAATTCAAGAAAAACCCTGAAAAGTGAAACTTGCTTTTAATTTAACAGAAAACAGAATCGTATGACAATTCTCATAAAATGGAATGACAAAAAACTTTTATCGTACGAGTCATAAATTAGCACAGGACGATAGAGGATAAAATTGAATAACTAGAAACAGTGTGTCGTACGAGTCCATATTCTGATTCGTACGACAAATTATAGGGTATAATATTATGTCGTATGATAAACTACAGGCTTCAATATAATGTCGTAGGATGCAGTGAAACTGCTCGTACGATATTTCACAGAGATTGTACGGATGAATCCTGCAGGATAAAAGGATAGGCTTCAATATAATGTCATACGATGTAGTGAAACTGCTCGTACGATATTTCGCAGAGATTGTACGGATGAATCCTGCAGGATAAAAGGAATGATTTTGAGGCTGCAAAAGTAGTTTTCTGCCCCACGGTGGGCGCCAAAAATGTGTGTGTGAATAGTGGACCTGTATCTGTATCTGGAATACACAACACTTCAATTAAGTCATTAGATGCATGGTTAGTAAATCGATAATCAATAAATAATAAACCATTACAAAGCGACCCATTTCCTTCTAGTAGATGCGAGTTTAGATTGCTCCCAGATTGCTAAGTTATCCAGTGACTAGACAACACCTAAACGAAGGATTTTTAAGCTATATGAGCATGGATTTAAGCTAGATGAATGCAAGATTTAATCTAACATGATTTAAGAAATAAATGAGATAAATGATCTAAATATGTATGCAATAGCTAATATGTGAATATCTAAATGCACAAATATTAATGAACCTAGAGAAAAAACAACATGATAACA
This sequence comes from Cryptomeria japonica, assembly GCF_030272615.1. Classification (NCBI taxonomy): domain Eukaryota; kingdom Viridiplantae; phylum Streptophyta; class Pinopsida; order Cupressales; family Cupressaceae; genus Cryptomeria; species Cryptomeria japonica. Next base: position 53,025,833 of record NC_081415.1, on the reverse strand, counting down.
ATATATTCTCCAGGATCTTTTTAATGAGAGATGAGAGCCTGAATTTATAGAAAATTCAGAAAGAAACCAAAGGCTGAGATCAAATGATGATGAGCGGTCAAGATTTTCCAAGAGGAAGCACAATCCAGGTGAATTGATGTGATTGGATGCTTTTCTCAGTTTTAAAGGAAATTGAACTAAAATTAAGATAAAATCAGAAAAAAATCGATTTATTCTCTATTTCATTCAATTTTAATTTTTAATTGTTTTAATTGTTTTCTCTGAGATTATTTATCAATTTTTAACTTGTTTTTCAAGATTATCTCCAATTGATTTCTTTTCTCAAATTTTAATTCTTTCTTGGTCAATTAATTCCTTTTTTTGATTTATTTCCTTTTTTTGAAGATTTGATGGCAAATTGATTTATTTAATTAAATATGATAGGATATTTAATAAAATAAATAAGATAATTGTTTAAAAATGATTTACTTGGAATGATCAATTAATTAAATAAATATTTAATTAATATTGAGTGATTCATTTTGCCATGTAACATTTGATGATTTTAGAAATTAATTGTGTGCTCAAGATTTATTTAATTGCCTTTGGTTAGGACCTTGGTGATGTTGTCGAGATTAGGGGCTCATGGTTTAGATGACCATTTTAAGGGTATTACAGGTAGGAGAAACAATAAAATATTCCATGTATGAGGTGGATCACCCACCAAAGGTGGAATTATCACTCCACAATAAGTGGATATGATAAAGTAGTAACAAGATCAACACCATAAAAGGTGGAAATTCACCTACACACACTATCCATATGTGGCACAAACACCTACCCAAGTGTCTCATACCTAAACTACTATGAAATGCATTTCCTAAGTAAACTTAACTAAGGTGTAATAATATCCATGATGAATAATTATTTACACCAACACCCCCCCTTAAGTGCAACTTAGGGGAATGCACTTAAGTCTACAATGCAACTAAGCAATGCAAGATGGGTCCCAACTATGAGGCCATGTTAGGTACCCATGTACAAATGCAAATGCATGCAAAACAATGCAATGAAATCTCTCACAAAGTGGGGAAAGAGAGAAAAACCCAATGGGAAAAAACCCTCCCCCAAAAGAGAGATGAAATATATACAAGAGAACTCTCATAGAAGTATGTGAGGAACAAAACCCCATGTGAGGAAAAAGTCCCCCCCATATGAGAGAAGAAGAGAAGATAGGAAGCCCCCCCTCAATGTGGAATCTGCACCAATGATAGAAGCTCGATGATGTATGAAGAAACTATTCCACGAACGTCAAACAACATTCCTCCCCTTAGGAAGAAACAAAACCAAAGGTGTATCCATGAAGTCTCCCCAATCATGAAGGGAAGATGTATGAAAAAAACTCATGATGAATGAAGTCTCTAAAAACTGCTCAACTGTCCCCATGTTGATGCTGAAAGAGACCCCCTCCAAAGGTGGTAAACTGCCCCACACTGCTGAAAAAGGCACTCCAAGATCTAGTGGAGATGAATGTAGAACATGTCCCAAAGACTCACATGTCTCCTTAAAGAATAAAGAGACCTCCTCCAACTGTTGTACATAAGTATCCACAATCATGTCAACCTCAAAAGAATGATCATGTAGAGAATGAACAAGAGGGTCAGAGTGTTCCCTCGCAATAATCGAAGAAGGATCATCTTCATCAAAGAGAAGATAAATATCATCAATGATGTCTCCCAAATCTGCAATGCAGGATTACACAAACAAACCCACAATGTTTGTCAAGTACTCATCCCAAGCTGGAAGACAATGAATATCCTGTTGTAGTGAATCACATGAAGGAAAAATTGTTGTACTACCCACATCATCAGGTGCAATAGGTGATGTGATATCAATAGGAGGAGATGAAGTACAAGGCTCAAGAATGGGGTCACATGTGAGAATCCCCAAGTTCAAATACCCAAAGTTCTCCTCAAAATCTGCATCATCACAAGAAGTGTGATCATGTGTAGAATCATCATATGTGAAATCATTATCATCAACAAAATTTGAAAAGGAGTATAACTGATATGCATGATCAACCACCCTAGATGCAATGATATCTCTAGTCTCCAAGTCTTTAATGAAAATTGTCTCAAGTGTGAACTCCACAATTCTCTTAGTTGCGCCATGTGTGATTTGATAGATGAAAAGGACATTGTTTGTCAAATGGGGTACACAAAACACATCATTGAATGAGTTATCCCCAATGACAATAGATCCTTTCCCAATCACATCCATGTATGTATGATTACCCATCAAAATCTGCGGTATGGTGCAAGGCTCAAATGTAGAGAACATAGACTGTAAAGATGCCTTATGATGAGAAGCCCTTGAATCTAGAAGCCATCTCCCTTAATCATGACTTGTAGTAGCACAAAGAGATTTTCCTTTTCTTGTCCTAAAAGAGTGAGTCTTCCCACTTGTAGAAGCCATGAATGCTTGCCCTTTTCCTTTTGATTGTGAGGAAGTACAAGTTGATGAATCATCCTTCTTGTAGGCATTAGGAAAATCAATGTTGTGCTTTTTGAGGATGTGTGTGAGCTCATCAATCTTCTTAGAATGGCAACGACAATCCTCATGGCCAAAATTTTTACAATAGGCACAAGTAGGTCTCTCCCTCTTTTGTGAATTGTCCCTCTTGGAAGAGGATGAATCTCCTTGTTGTGGAGAAGATGGTGCTTTGTCCTTAGGCTTTGATTGCCATTTGTTCTTGTTTAAATTGTCCTTTCCTTGATTTCCTTTGTTCCCTTGATTTTCCACTAATGCTTGAGACTTAGAAGCCTTAAGAATGGCCATGCGTGTCAAGTTAGTTTGTTCCATCATCAACATTTCAGCGAAAGCATCAAATGTAGGCATTGTGTAGCTTGAACCCATTGTCATCCTATGGGTTTGGAAACTAGAAACAAATGCTGCATATTCTTGTGGAAGCTTGCCCATCAAATTGAAGATCAATTGAGTATGATTCTTATCAATGCCACAATCCTTGAGTTGTGCCCTCAACTATTTTGCCTTAATGACATAATCTTGTATAGTATCAAAGTTCTTGGGGTCTAACATGGTGAGATCACTATCAATCTGATATCCCCTAATCTCATCAACCTGACCATACAAGTCTTGAAACTTTTGCCAAGCATCCTTAATTAAAGCACATTTCTTAATATGAAAAATGAGATCCTTTGATCCATACTTTCTTAAGGTACCAATTGCCATGATATTTTTACTGAGCCAATCCAAGTGACCAACATGATTAGTCTTAGGATCAGCAGGAGCAACAATAGTTCCATCAATATAATGAGTTAGTCCTTTTTCCATAAGTTTACTCCATGCATTAATTTTCCAAGTAGCATAATTATGAGGAGTTAAGAGAGAAAACTTAGAATAACCCATAGCAGCAAAAAGGAAGGAACACAAGACCACAAAAGCACAAGAGACACCCCCCCAAATTCAATCAATCAAAGTACCCCCCCAAATGATGATTTTGGCACTTTATATGTAGTGCGTGTACAATAGGCCATTTGCAAATAATGGAAAGATGGACTTCTGATTTTGTTTTGCGAATTCCCCAATAGGTTGAGAAGTACAATGCAAAAAACCAGCGAGATAGATCTATGCAATACAAGTGCCAAATTGGCCAAAAAGGACCATATGCTGAAAGTACAATTTCTACCCAAAATCGCTGCAAATTGATAGCATATTATGAGAGTAGATGAAAAATTATGCACTTTCAAAAAAAATAGCACCTAAAAAGGAGTTTGTATGGTCCCAAACGGAGTCCCGGACATTGCAAAAACGAGGATTGGGCAAGTACAGTCACCAAAAACTGAGATTTCTGAAAAATCTATCCATCAAAATTAGAAAATAAATTCACCATGAGAAAGTACATGAAATTTTGCCCATTTAAAAAAAGAATTGCACCAAAAAAGGAACAAAAATGAGCAAGATATGGCCATTTGAAGTTGTACTACAAAATCAAAAAGCTCAATGGAGGGGGCCTGCAAATTTTTTTATTAAAAATGATGACGTCAACAAGTCACGAGCCTAAATTTGACGGCCGTCTATCCATCATAAAAACTTTGCCTCCCCTACTGACTGGTTGTCTGTACTGTACATACAAATGCCGTGGGCAAACCAGATGCTTACATGTGTCATACAAAGCTGAATTGGCAGGGTAAATGCGATGTACGACTGAGTGACGTGGACTGCCAACTGGGAGTCTGAAGTGGCAGATGGTGGGACCGGGCAGGAGGGACCAGTGATGTGGCACCCATGTGGGTGGCTGACTGGGTCGAGTCTGCTAGTCAATGAGTCATGCATCGCTGCAAGTATGGGCGACGAGGCCGGAGACAATGGTCAATGGTAGTGGGACCGACAGGCGGTGAACGAGGGTTGCCGGTGAATGTGGAGACTGCCAGTGGGAGTGAGCTGATGCTGGCAGGAGGTCTGCGACTAGGGGGCCGGAAGGGAGGCCGACGGTGTACAGTGCCCGGGGCCACTGAAAAGGACGTAGCAGTGGCAACAACAACCAGAATGGTGGAGAAGGTCACTAGTGATGGAGGAAGGGAGACCAGCACTAGGCAGCATCGATGATTGGTTCCCAAACCGAAAAAATTTGCAGACAGAGAAGTACGGGGTACGGTGGGGGGGTGATCACGAGACCCCCCCAATATTTTTTTATTTTTTTAAAATCCCTTACACTTTTCCTTTTTTTCTTTCAAAAAAAAAATTTCAACAATTTTTTTTCTATGAATAATAATATGAATTTTTTTGCAATTTTTTTCTTTTCGAAATCTGTACCGTACCGCCCAAATTGGGCAATTTTTTCCTCCAAGCCCAAAATTTGACTTTCATCAAAATAGGCCTAATTTATACTCAAAATTCATGGAAACGGCCACCCGGACACAATGGCGAGGTCAGATCTCGTCTAGGATGCCTCCAAAAGATGTTGCTTCTCAAATCTGCCTCTTGACATCACAATAATGCCTCTCAAAGATCAATCAATGATGCTCTAATAGCTCTAATACCATGTGAGATTTTTCCAAGATCAAGAGCTCAATGAAATGTACAAATAGAGAGACAAAATAATGGACAAGAATAAACTGTATTCTCATCAATAGATAAAAAAGATTGTTGCATACAATGAATATGAGCTTGCATATATAGGCAAGGCAATATGGATATGCGAGCACACAAACATGACATGTGGCTCAATAAGAAACAAGGGTAGGTAGGAAATAGGTGTGGTAGGTAGGAGAAACAATAAAATATTCCACATGAGGTGAATCACCCACCGAAGGTGGAATTATCACTCCACAATAAGTGGATATGATAAAGTAGTAACAAGATCAACACCATAAAAGGTGGAAATTCTCCTACACACACTATCCTAATGTGGCACAAACACCGAAGTGTCTCATACCCAAACTACTATGAAATGCATTTCCTAACTAAACTTAAGTAAGGTGTAATAATATCCACGATGAATAATTATTTACACCAATAGTCTAGAACCCATTTACCCAAATATTCTTAATTGGACTAATGAGTAACCTCTTACATTATCTTGTAACTATTAGTTAGACCATAATTTCCTTTCTAAATAGGAGAAAAAAATCTTATGTTCTATAAACCTCACATAATAACAAACAAAAATACATAGATAACATAAGAAGGAAATCATACATGATTCCACATGCATAGTAAACTAATTTTTATATTGATAACATAGTAATATCTAAACCCAAACAAGTTTTTCATACTATCATACAAATATTTCAATAAAAAGATGCATTTCCTATGCATACATTGTTCATGTATACTATCAATTAAAATGAAGAAAAAATACTTCCAAGTGAATGGAGAACATGTCTGTATAATACTTCAAAAAACTCATCTTGTTTAATAGAGACCAATCCTTTGTTTTTTCCTTATACTCCCTTAGTTTCTTTGACACAACACTCTTTTCTTGTAGCCATACACACAAGATTCCCCTATGCACTCATCCTTCTCCCTATTGTGTACTACCCACACTTTCACCTTGCCTAGTTCTCACAACCACTTCTCCTTCCGCACTGTTTCTCTCTTCACATGTGACACCCCACTTAATCGATGCCTCCTCTAGATTCATATGTTTTCATAATTTGCATTTGATTTTCTTAATACTTTATACCTCTTCCAAATCCTTGTTTGTATAGTCTATATCTTGATTCAATGTCTTTTCACCTTCTTAAGTTTCTTTTATTCCTTCTTGCTCATGCATACCTCTCAACTTGGATTGATTCTACTCATGATGTCTCTTTGACTTCCTTCTAAGCCATTTCATTGCTTGCACTTTCCTTGTACAACCTAACTCTCTATTTTGGTTGGGTCTCTATCTACCATTGACACCTTCTCCTTCTTTATATATTCATATAAAAACAACAATCTATATTTTGACATTCGATTCCTTGCTTGTGTATTTCATTTCATTCCTTCTAGTCATTGCATAATGGAAGTTAGATGATGGATTCTAGAATACTAATGGTTTCAAGAGGATAATTCAATTAAAATAGAAAGATTCAACCCTTTCGGTGTCTTCATTTGATGATGACATTTTTGACTTACCCAAACTATGGAAGCCGAATCATTTTTTTTTACCTTTATTTAATCATTCTCTCATAGGTATGGAATGCATCCTCCCTAAAGATATTTGTCTTCCAATGATAATATAATTGATCAAAGCTAAGTGAGAATGCATAGTTACTAAGGTAGTCATTAGAACTAGTAGATGTAATGAATATGAACTTGAAAATCAAGTAAGTGACTTTGATTTCTATCAACATGTTGATCAATTGAGATTTAGTATGTCCAAAGTAGAGGATTTGTTTTTGCAAGGTCAACCTTCCTATTTGTTTTGATATGATTTGTACAATCATATATAGCTCATGTAACCACATTTCTTTGAGGAAAAATAGTTCTCAGACTTGGTCTTGTACTTCCATATTTTGCAAACATTACTTCCAGAAAATTATAACTATGAAATCTAACAAAATTTAATCCTTTATGGCTTGATGGATGTTCATGATCTAAACCAAATCTCTCACCATAATTAACCAAACATCAAAGAGCAGAGATCACATTTAACTTGTTTATCATAACTAACTGAATAAAAAACTAGAGCCAACAACATGGAGAGATGCCAAACAAACCTAAGACAAAACTAAAGAAAACAAACCAACAAATGTTTTTGGTGGTGCCAATTGCTTGTCCGCTTGAGTTCTCTTGCACTAGAAATGCCATGTAGGAATAATTTTGTGAGTAAAACTCAAAAAATAAAGTTAGGTAATAGAATTACCCTTTTAGGTTATAGACAACCTAAAATGAAATCCATTGTTGTGTCAGGTACACAAAATCAATCCTTTTTCCTCCTATTTTTGCATATCATTTGAAAAATTATTATCCTCCTCCCACGACTCTTGTTACCATTCTTTTCTCCTCTTGTGGATTTGCATCCACCATGTAGCATCCTCCTCTGCCAAAGTCTTTCTCGTTTACTCTTATCCTTTGTGGGATCCATCCCACCATCAATTGATTTCTGCCACCAAATTACCTTTCCACTCTTCCCCTCCATGGATTTTGATCTACTACAAACTATCCACCTCCACTAAATCTCACTAGCACCATCCTTTACTACTTCTACATGCAAATAGGAAATATTTTTACAGCAATATACAATATCCAATTGCACCCTTTCTACATGCATATTTGCAACTAACTCATCCCTATTCACCTTTACTTAACTATACTCTAAAAAATCAATAATTATCTCCGTCGCAACATTCTCTTCAACTTCTAGTGTTGTAACATCTTTAGGTAGCTCTGCTACTTCTTCACTCGACATGAACAAATCTTCAACCTTCATGATCTCCTCTCTAGGCAACACCCAATCTTCATTAGATCCAATATCAACCTCTATTATAGCCTTTGAGTCCACGTTGTCAACTTCATGTTCATCACATTATTTTCTTTCATCCACCAATTGTTGGTCCATAGTGATCATTTTCTCCTCTCTTTTCTCTTCATTCTTCTTTTAACAAGTGTGGTCTTCTCTCACATCTTTCTCCATCTGATTGCAATTGTCTTTCTTCAATATGATTCTTGACATCCCATAACACTCTTTCCAATATTGTTCCAAGTATGAAATAATCATGGGCCTCCTCATGGCCCACCTTTCCTTCTTCTTCAGAGTCACCCTCTCATTTGTGGCAATCATTTCTCACACATTCACTATCTTCACCAATTCAAGCTCTCAATTGATCGAGACTTTGTATAGCTGCAACAATCCTCTTGATCTCTCCTCAATTGCTTCACACTTAATTCTCTTTCATTTCTTGTCCCTATTAGCCTTCAATTTCTTAGGACTCCTCACACACCTACAAAAATTATCTCGAATATTTGAGACAACTCTTCCTCTTCAACTTCACTCATAGGTCTTGGTGTAGACTCTACATGCTCAAGAATCCTCACTTTGATACAAATTGAAGCAAGAGAAAATGTTTTGCTTCTCAAACAACTCATAGAACCAATTTTCTACACATAATACAAAAAATGTAATAAAATGAAAATAAATTTATTCAATTTGGAAAATACATTAAAATGTGCAAAACACCTACAAATAGAGCCTTTAATGGCTAATCTCATTCACATTGATCTTGCCCCTCTCTAGGCCACAAACTCATCTCCTATCATAGAGACCAAGCCTCTATTTTATGCTCAAAATCCCTTAGTTTCTCCCACATAACACTCTTTCCTCATAGCCCCGCACACAAAATTCCCCTATTCACTCATCCTTCCCGTATGCACTCATCCTTCTCCCTATTATGTAGTACCCACACTTTCACCTTAGTTGATTCTCACAACCACTTCTCATTCCTTGCACTCGATCTCTTCACATGTATCCCCCCACTTAATCAATGGATCCTTTTCTCCTTATATCTTTTCACAATTTACATTTAATTTTCTTAATAATTGATTCCTCCTCGAATTTCTTGATTGCTCAATCTATATCTTGATTTGAAGTAGTTTTACCTTCTTAACTTATTTTTATTCTTTCTTTCTCGCACATGGCTCACAACTTGGTTTGATTCTTCTCATGATGTCTCTTTGACTTCCTTATAAGTTGTTTCATTGCTTTGTACTTTCCTTGCTTATCCACACTCTTTATCCCTAGGAATTCACTTCGTGAACCTGGTTTATATCGTGTGTGATCATGGAATACTAAAGAATCCGGGCCCTATTTTAAAAAAAATATTTCCCTAAACTCTTTTTTTGTCAGCCCCTCCCAATACACAACCTAAATTAAAAACCTCCCCATTTTCACCAAATATTGTATTTTATCATAGCCGAAATTAAAAACCTCCTATTTTCACCAGATAGGTAATATATTGTTTTCGATTTTTAGGATATTAAACCCCCAAATATGAATGTATGTGATATAATATTGCCTGTCCAGTGAAACCCCCACGCTCTCTATTCTGGTTGGGTCTCTATCTACAATCGACAACTTCTCCTCCTTTATGTATTCATATATAAGAAACCATCTATACTTTAACATTTGATTCATTTCTCGTGTGTTTCATTTCATTCCTTGCATTAATTGCATAATGGAAGTTGGATGATGGCTTCTAGAATACTAATTTTTTTGAGAGCATAATTTAATTAAAATAGAAAGCTTCAACCCTTTTGCTATCTTAATTTGATGATGATATTTTTAACTTACCCAAACTATGGAAGCTGAATTGTTTTTTACCTTTATTAAAACATTCTCTCGTAGGTATGGAGTGCATCCTCCTTGAAGATCTTTGTCTTAGAATGATAATAGAATTGATCAAAGATAAGTGGGAAGATACAATTGTTAAGGTAGTCATTGAAACTAGCAAATGTAATGAATATGGACTTAAAAATCAAGTCATTGACTTTGTTTTCTTCCAACATGTTGATCAATTGAGATTTAGTCTCCTCAAAGTAGAGGATTTGTTGTTGTAGTGTCACCCTTCCTATTTGTTTTGATATGATCTATGTAATCGGTTGTAGTTCATCTAACCACAATTCTTTGAGGCAAAATAGTTCTCAAGCCTAGTCTTATACTTTTGTATTTTGCAAACATAGTTCTCCAAGGTAGTTGCAACTAGAACATCTAACAAAATTTAATGCTTTATGATTTTATGGATGTTCATGCCCTAAACTAAAGCTCTTACTTTAATCAGTTGACCATCAAAGAGTAGAGATGACATTGAACTTACTTATCATAGCTAATTGAATTTAAAATCGGAGTTGACAACATGGAGAGATGCCAAACAAATGCAAAACATAATTAAAGGAAACATAATGATAAATATTTTTGGTGGTGCTGATTGTCTATTTGCCTAGGTGCTCCTGCACCATTGTAAAATGCTTCTTTTATGTCACTATAGAATGCATCTAACCATAATAAAATTAAAATCTATGTTTTGATGTATACATGTAATAAATAAAATAGTTTTGAAATAAAATAAGTTCTCCTACATAAATAAAAAAACTCAAAATTGATATGATTCTTAGATAGATATTTGTAAGATATCTATAATGATGGCACACAAAATTAATTTCATAATTATTTTATATTTATTTTTGAAAAATATGTATTCTTTGGCAATTTATACTCTTTTCTATCATTATCATTTTTATGCATCTAAGTTAGTATTAGAAAAAGTAGAGGAGAAAAAAAATAACGTTAAACCATTGAGTCCATTAAACATTGAGAAAGTCCAGGGAAAAGTGGAGGGATGAATGAAGGGCCAAATGATATTTGAAAATAAAATCTTAAAAAGGAAAGTTTTAAACTATTATTAAGTAGGCATGCCTCCCTTATAGCCAATGCCATGGATTTGTGCTCTTCATTTTTATAAACATGACATCTCCACTCCTCAAGACTTGTTCTATAGATCCATTATAAGTTTGCAGTCTTGGGAAGACATGAAAGCTCAATTTCATCTTTCTTGATAGTATTGTTAGACTTTCAACACAATTTTATCTACTTTGCCTTTGAATATGGTACACAAAATTAACATCCACTTTGTCAAGACATTGTGGAAAGATTGGTGGTGGTACCCTAATACCGTCTTTTGTAATTGCAAGCCGTTGTTGGGTTATCCCTGGATTCTCCACATCTTCCTATGGTGGATGCATTGAATCTTTGGTGGCATCTGCAATTACCTCTTTCTATTTGGCATCAATGATTTTGTAATATCTGGGTTGCCATTGTTGAGCCTAAACCTGCCTACTTTGTGTAGTGTCTTCTTTTCTCGGGCTTTCCTTTGGGCTTTCACCTCCAGCATATGCATATCAAGGATCCTCGACGTCCTTTTTGTGCTCAGCCAAAGTCATTTAAGCATGTTTTCTAGTTTTGTCACCGTGCTCAAAATTTGTAGAAGTAAATTCATGACTTTTTTCTCCCCTTTTGGCCTGAGCCTTTCTCTTGTCATATTGCTCTTCTGGGGGTTTGGCCTTGTTTTCCTTTCAAGTATACCCAAATATAGCATGGTTTCAGGGTGGAAATTTTATTTTGTTTGTTATCTTTATTTTATTTTCTCACAGTTTCATTTCCACTTAGGTGTCATTTTTTACTAAAGCATACATTTTCAATAATGTGCTTCTTCAGATTCAAGTTCAAGAAAACTAGGCGGCGTTGGAGGTTTCTCACCTCTAAGAGTTACTTTCTCATTGAGGTAATGCCCCCTGTATTATTGCCAAGGTCACTGTAGATGACTCTGCTTCTCGTGGTCACTCTCCACCTCGTGGCCGATAGCGGGGTCGTAGTTCTTCCTCTAGACATTCTCAGATCCCTTAGTCCCAGGCTCCTCGTCGCCACTCTTGTGGTGCTACTTGACGATACTCTGCTTCTCCCCTGCATGGGGTGGGGCTCGAGAGGGGGCAAGGTTAGACAATGATGGCAGGAGTGGAAGGCTGACCTCTACTAGTGGTGGTGGCTGGTCTGATTCTTCCAAAGGTTTCTCTTGTTTGACCTTGGCTATTTCTCCTGTTCATGATTGTGGAGATAATAGAGATGGAGAAGCTACTATGAATCAGGGGTGGTCACTTCTTGATGTCACTCTGGACCCTGTTGATGTGTGGGGCAAGCCAGATGATTGAGATCCTCCTCTGTCATCGTCTGGGATTGCTCTCACTTCTTAAGCAATTAGTCTTTTATGCTTTCCCACTTCTTCGACACTGCTTGTTTATTGTTTATATGTTTATATGGGTACTGGGCTGCCCATAGACTTCTGATTTAGCTCTTTGGGCTTTGTCCATTTGAACTCTGAGTGGTGACCTTGTGTTCCTTTACCCTTTTTTTTTGTGGATATATGTACTATAAATTTTAATTAATAAATACAGGAGCATATATTCATAAAAATAAATAAATTATGAACTCTAACAATTTATACTCTTGCTGTCATTATCAATTTTATGTATCTAAAATAATATTAAAAAAAGTATAGAAAATAAATAACGTTAAACCATTGAGCCCATTAAACGTCAAGAAAGGCTAGGGCCAAAGGATATTGGAAAACAAAGTCTTAAAAAAGAAAGTTTTAAACTGTTATTAAGTGGGCGTGCCTCCCTTCTACCCGCTCATTCGAATCAAAACGCTGTAAAAAGCCACTTTATCGACTAAATTTGTATGGCAAATTCCAGACCGCATACTCTTTTCATTCAGCTTTTGAAGAGCACGAGATTCATAATCATGATGAATATGCTTTCTCTCAGACAACACGCGTTTCTTTTTCTTTTGAATGTCATTTAATCTCCACACTCATCTTTTATATTCTTTTCACGTACTCCTCAATTCAGTGGGCGTCCATCTCATTCCTCTGGGAATCTCCTTTTTCTATGACACGCTGATGACACTGATTATGAGATGATCTCCTCATGATAAGATCGAGGTTATGTAGTTTACAATTTCACATGAATAGAATGTACATGGATTCAATAGAATCTGAAAAATGCATCTAATACGAAAAATAAGAAGAGATAACATGTTTCACGTTCAAGGATAGGTGTTCGACAGTATTGCAGACTGATTAGAAAGATGAGAGTACAAGTGTACTAGACCCTACACCACAGGTCTGAATCGACATCAAAATTCAGAATTAAAACCAAGATACAGCGACTGGTTAAAGAAAATTTAAATAGAGTTTGGAACAGTAAACGAAAAACTCATTATTCATCGATAGAGAGAACAAATATATAGATATAACTGACTTCAACAAGACATCTATTTAAATTACTAACAGTTCTTATGTTAGTGTATATTCTAACACCCTCTCTCAACACTACAACATTAAATTGACTAACAATATTAAAAAAAACAATAAAAATACATTACATAAAAGATATTTTTTGAAAACAATTTTCCAATCAGTAAGACTTCTTCAAGCTGGTATAGTTGTTTAGCTATAATACAAGTTCCCAACATTATTGGGCACCATTTGCACATGAACCGCCTCATCACACACATAAGAGTATAATGTTGAACTTCAAGATTTTAGACCCTGCTTTGAACTATTAGACATCAATCTTCACGTGTTTATCTCATAACCCCAATGAAATAGAGTTTCTCCAATTTACAAACACCTTAGACTATTGAAATCTAACTATTGTTTACTATATCCCTCTATCTTCAGTTTTCAAAGTCTTGGAATCTTCAGAATAAGAAAAGTAACTCATCTCCAATGAACTTATTACGACTATCAATATCCAATGGTTCTTTAACAAATGTTATAGCCATGCCAGCAAAATTTAACTTGGCTGGAGTCTTCGTCTTAGGTTTAGTAGATTGGAGCTTCTGCACCTTCACTAGCTCCACCGTACTAGTTCACTTTAAACTTAGGTTATTTTATTTCCAACACCAACAAACATCATTTATAATTTGTAATTTCTAGATGTAGCTTCTATTTCCATATTAGCACTCACACTTAAAATCCCCGAGAAATATTGGCTATACCAACAAGAGCTGCAAGCAGCGAAGTTCCTGCGAGAGGCTGGAAAAACAGTTCTGGTATTGTTGTTGCATGATGTGTTTATGTATACATGAAAATAGACATCCTTGTAAGTGAAAGGATTGCTAGCTGAGTCTGGAGTATTGGTGTTGTGTGATTTGTTTTTGTATTTGGCACATAATTTTTAACATTGACCTACATGACTTTGTATAATAGCAATACCATACTATATTATTTTGCTTGCTAATGAATAGCAAGCTAACATTAAATAACTGACAACATAATCGTGCATTGTAAAAGTGCCTTTTATATCTAATATTTCACAACATTAAAGACAATGAAGATAGATTACAAATTACAATCAATGAAATACACCAAAGCATTTTTTTTTGCCATGCAATATAGAATACATAAAACTAAACACCTCATTCACATAAATAAAATATCATTGTATTTCTTAATATTTGCACGTACAAATAATACATATTATTGAGGGCTACAATGATAACAATCCTGACTGGAATCTATACCATACCAAACCTAACAAAATGAATTATCTTGCAACTTTATGAAATAGAGGCTCTCATATCCTGTCCAATGTCCCTATAGTGAGTAGTCACCATAGTTTCGCCCCACACTCGTGAAAAGGAAAGGATTGTTGATACTAGCCCAACTATTCATCATGGAAGAACAACACCAACATAAGTATAGTAGAGGAGAAAACTCTATTGAAAACAAGAATAGAAGAAGCAAACAAGGCAAAAAGAAACATATTTATATTTTGAAACTCTTAGATGTCTATTTAGATCTGCTCTAACTTTACCCCTACAATTATGTATACAAGACCAAATAGGATGAAATATCAAAACATATCTATGTATCTGTACAAATCCCTTTTTGCAATATTGCATTTTAGGCATCGACCTCTCAACTTTTGACCAATGGAGTGAATTGACTGTCCAATGATCTTGCAGCTGCTAACCATGCCAACACTATGACCAACAATATGCCACCAAGGTAGGGAGTAGAGTTGGCAAGGGAACCAAAGGTTAAAATAAAAAATTGCTGAATCAACGCACCTCTAGATTTTCCAAGGGGATTGTGCAGACAACATCTATTGCAGTCTTTCCCTTTATCTATAAGTAGAGGATTGATATAGTAATAAAAGTCATTAGATAAGGCACAAAAATTAATGGATTCTAGAGGCGAATATTTCAAATATTTGGTGCTATTGTTATGATAATACATGCTACTGTATGATTGTATACTTCATTGTAAACCCAGAAAAATGCAAATGAAAATAGTAAACACACAAATCTCTATAATTTGGAGACAACTGATTTAACGTGGTATCCTCATCAAAAGGAATATAGGCCATCTCTTTTCAAGGATCAAACAAACTATACTTAGCACTCTTGCTAAGAATATTTTGGAGAGCCTCAACATACACTGCTACCAAAAGAGGTGTCAAAGCTACTTTACCCATTACAGGAGCAAGTGGCTCCCCATAGAGTATAAGACCAAAGAACGCTACTCTTGTAGCAAGTAGCACCATTGGTGTAATGGTAGCTACTACTACCCACACATACTTGCAAAATATAACTCTTCTTAAAAACATCATTGAGAAAGTGGTTATTCTTGTACATGTTGAAAAGTCTCCCATGAAGGAAGAGTACTCATTTGGACTTGGAAATTGTTGGAAACAAAAAATATCTAAAATCATATTGCCAAAAAATGTCCCAAAAATCAAGTAGACAATCTTTGCTTAAAAAGTATTTATGAGCTAATGGCTGGATGTTGTGGTCCTCAAGTAATCAGAGATAGGGTGCTATTCTACTGTATAAATTAGAAAGCAAAGAGCATGAGAAATTTTATGAAAAAACTTTTTGATGTTTATTTTTCACACAAATTTTCAATGAAGTTTATTTTAGATTTATCAGGAAAAACCAAAGTGCTAGTACAAGTAGAGCAGTTGGGTTGTGCAAGGCCATGAGTAACTAAGGACCATAAAGGATGTGAGCACAAGTGTAACCATGGTTCAGGGAACTACAAATTTCAAGGTAGGTAGGTAGATTAGCTTTATACACTACCTGACATTAGAAAGAATAAAACCTGGAATGCATTGGAAGACGGTATTGGAGGATTAAAGAGTGGTTTCTAGTCATTATAGAATATGCAAATGAAAAAGAGAGAAGAATGCAATAAAATTTAGCATGTTATTAATGAATATATCAGTAATTAGATAATAAGAATAAGGATGAGCTTGTATAGCCCCCTGTACCAATCTAAGTCATTAGTTGTAGTAAAGCTTTAACATGTTGAACTTATAATGGCTTTATCAGGATGTTGTTCAGTGAGGGAAATCAATCGCAACTACATTCAAACTGAGGCTGACATAGCTCGATCCTTATCAAGGCTCTGAATACTCTGCTCTCACATAAGTATTTGTCAAATGTTGTAACTGCAAGTGCCAAATTAGACATGCGTGCAAAAGGTGGAATCATAGACCAAACACCTAATTTGTTTGAAAAAATCCCTTAGAAATGTAAAAGGGGTTGTGCCATACCGTGGAGTATAGACAAGTCAAGCAAACTGTTTGACAAAATTCACAAAGAGATGTAAACAAATTGCTTGATAAAATCCCTCAGAAATGCAAATGGGGTTGCGCCATACTGTTTGACAAAATGTCTCAAAGAGATGTAAATAGATTGTTTACACAATTCTTCAAAGCAATGTGCGTGCGGGTGCAGAAGCTTACACGTGGCATGTGAACTGTATAACAAGAAGAGAAACCTCGGAGAGGCATCTCTCATGGAATGTAATGATTGTTCGATATGCACAAAATGGATTTTTTGAAAAATATTTAGCAACTTTTAAATAAAGGACTGGTACCTAAATATTTGAAGAACTAATCCAACTATTTTTACAACAATACTCATACAACATTCGTCACCCGGTCACCATGATAGAACTTTGCAATACCAGACAAAAGACAAAAGAACCCTTTCTCACTTTTCTCCAACGATGGAGAAAGATGTTCTTTAGATATTCACGGACTATCCCAGATCTTGAGAAAATGGATATCTTTGTCAACAACCTAATCCCTGAATTAAAGTACAGTGTCCAGATGCAAGTACACCCTTCATTCAAGAAAATGGTGGATAACGCCCTCAGAATGGAAGATGTGCTTATAAAAAAGGGAGATATATCACTTTGGAAAGAAACATCACAAGGTTCTAGCTCTAAAGAAAATATCAAGTACTGGAAATACGGTAAAGATAACAACAGAAACATTGTTAGTCATGGAGTGGTGGATATTGTCCAAGCAAAAACAAAATGCACAATATTTAACTTGGCCAGTGGCACGCAAGCGCTCAAGGCAGCTAAAACTGCGGCAGAAAATCCTCCAAAGAAAACAAGAGAATGGTTTAAAGAAAAGCCTTGGGTCTCAAAACCTAAGCGTGATTTTACTCCTCTAGATGAATCATATGAATCCACTTTTAAAACCTTATTGGCAAATAATATGATAACATTGCCAGACAATTCTAGACCATATGACCCAGAAATTAGACCCAAATGGTGGAGAGAAAACGAATATTGTGAATATCATCAAAACAAGGGACATAACATAAACAACTGCATGAAACTCCGACATGAAATCCAAGATCTCATTGACGCGGGCAAGATCTTTGTTGGAAATCATGAAACTAATGTTGATCATAAGGCCTTTAAGGATCCCTTACCAACTTATAAACAAGGAGATTCCTCAAAATTCAAGGGAGGAGCTAGAGTCAATTATACCTACACTAACAATGATAATGTGATCAACATGATTGAATATGCTCAACCTGAATATTGCAATGTGATCATAGTCCCGGGTCACCAAATTCAAGCACAAGCTGCTAATGTTGTGACTCGTGCTCAAAGGAAAATTACTCTCCTAGGAGCTAGTTCCTCAACTTTTGATCAAACAACATCAAATCTACCAAATAGATAAATAGACACAATCATGGCCAAATCAAAATAGTTGGCTTCGTCGTCTTCTCCTGGTTATAGTATTGTCGAACAATTGAAGAGAACCAATGCTCAAATCTCCATTTTGGAACTGCTTAAGTTCTCTTCTAGTCATAAAGAGGTCCTGGACAAGGCTTTAATTACCACCAGTGTCCCTAAAGATTTAGACATAGATCAGTTTCAATCTATGGTGGGTCACCTGACCTCACCTCATTACCTTACTTTCTCTAAAGAAGATGATAACTCATTGAGTCACCCACATAACCAGCCATTACACATTGAAGCCATGATCCATAAACACCGAGTTAAATGTGTTTTGATAGATGGAGGCACTGGGTTGAATATGTGTACATACAATCTAATGACACAGCTGGGATTTTCTGCAAATGTTATTGATCCAACAAAGAAAATAACAATCAAGGCTTATGATGAAGAAGAAAGAACCTCCAAGGGTCTGGTGTGATTCCTAATTAGGGCAGGACCTATAGAAAGAGATGTCATTTTTCAAGTCCTGGATCTTCATCTTTCATACAACATCTTACTAGGCAGGCCATGGATTCATGAAATGAAAGCAGTACCATCTACGTATCATCAATGCTTGAAATTTCCTTATAATGGAGTTGAAGTCAGTATTCCTGTTGATACAAGTTATACCTGCAATGCATTAACACAGAGTGTTGATGCTTTTGTTCCTCATAATAGAGCAGCCTCCAAAGCTAAAAGTTTGGAATCTTTGCTAAAAGATTTACAAAAGAAATTGAAAATCACAAACATTGGCATAGATGGCTACAAAATAGAGCCTATACTCTAATTGATGTCTCTTCCTCCATCACCAAGACAGTCGGGAAAACCATCAGAGGCTATGAAGCCACAAACTTCAACTCCAAAAGTCATTTAGGATGGTGTCTTTATACAGTCCTCTACTTCTCTTGCAAGTGAAATAGAAGAGGATGACATTCTCAAGTCACTTTTCAAAGAAGATAGTGCAAACAAAGAAATACGACATTGTGAGATTTCTCCAACACAATATGGTCCAGGCTATAAGATGCTTCAATGCATGGGATATTCAGGTACCAGTCCTTTAGGAAAACGTCAAAAAGGTATTGTTGAACCTATTCAGTGGCAAACTAAGTCTACCAATGATAAAGCTAGACTGGGATATGATCCAAGAAAGTCATCAGATCAGAAGCACACATCCCACCATCAACGTAAGTGGAAGAAAAAGGTACTACCTTTAACAACACAAGAAATTAATACTCAACAAACTCAGGGAGAGTGTGATGATGAACAAAAAGAATTGTCCACCCAGAGAGAGGAAACAGATGGTAATCAAGTTCCAGTTATATCAGCTATAATACCACAGGAAGTAGAAGTCCTAGAGGATATGAGAGACGAAGTATACAGAATTAGAGAATTGTTTGCACCGTTGAACATTTCGGTCGCATATACTGGCAGACAACAGGTAGATGATTCAGAAACTGATTCAAATGAGTATGAATGGGGTCCTAACCATCTCTCAGATACATCTACTACAGAAACCCCTAAAGAATCCAGTGATATCGCAAATGATGCACTAGAGTTGATATGCCTAAAAATGCAAAATGAAATGGAAGAAATCAAACTAAAAAGACAAGAAGACGATGAACGACAGATGGAGAAAGAAAGGACACAAGCAATTTCTTCGCCTACTAACTCTACCTCTAATGAGATAGGACAAATCAGGTATGGAACTACAAAAGAAGAATTAGAAGCTACAAAAATAGAACCAGTCATCAGTCCAAAGGAAGCTGAATGGAACAGATGACATGGATTAACAAAATCATCAAGGTTATGTCCACAAGTGTGTCAAATACAAGCAATCAATGAACCAAATCATGAAGGAACTTGCACCATCAAAGATGTAGGTATTGATACTATATATACTTTTACTAAGCCACTTGAAGATGAGTCATAAACTTCATCTTATGACTTTGATAACTCAAATAGGAGCTCTATTTATAACAACAATTATTCAACAACACATTATGACTACTCTGTCATGAATGTTGAGATATTGTCCACTGACCCTGTTACTGTCACACCACGGTATGTAGTCCAGTCTGAAGTAGGTGACAATGCGAGAAGTAGGTCAGTTGGGTTAGGTCCAATAAATACTAACATGAATTTTGATAATCGTGTCATCACTCTTCCTGGTCTCGAGACACATACGCAAGGTAGTCTTTTGGAACTCGACTGGTTAGTCCGAAGCCATGATGATAGTACCGTGAACTCCCTTGAGCCTATTCCAACCTTATCCTTAATACACCCTGAACTGATCGATTGTACTCTTTATAACCAACACTTGAATGTACCCACCTTTGCCAATGACTATACGTTAGCCTATTATCTCAATGCAGTTGAACCCATGAACTCTTCCACCACTGAACAGATTGAAAATAGGACTAAAATAGATATCAAGTATCTTAGTCGCAAAAATAAGAAAAATTAAAATAAAAGACCTGATGGCGAAAACCACATTATGGTGGTATCAGAATCTAAAAAAGAGAAAATAAAGGACGTACCTAAGGGTGAAAACCTCTCTAAGGCGCCTGAAGGTGAGATACTTGATATACTGCCAAGTCATTCTCAGGAGAGATTTTTCATATATATCGAGCCAACTCAGCCAGTGAACATTGGGAGTCAAGAGACACGACACATCATTCATTTAGCTCTATCACTATCAGCAGAAGAGTTAAAAGATTTCAGCAACCTTTTTTTAGAAAAAAAGATCAACTTTGCATGGACATACTTAGATATGCCAAGACTAGATCCTGATCTCATCATGCATCATCTCTTTATTACACCAGGAGTTAAACCAATCAACCAAAAACTTTGTAAGATGCATCCGCATGTAGCACTGCTAATCAAAGCTGAACTAGAAAAATTGTTGAAAGCTGGATTTATCAGAGCTATAGACTACGCATAATGGATATCAAATATATTACCTATATCAAAGGCAGACAAATCTATTAGAGTTTGCACAGACTTCAAGGATCTCAACAAGGCATGTCCGAAAGACAATTTTCCATTTCCCAACATTGACATGATAGTAGATATGACTGTTGGATATGAGATGTATTCATTAATGGATGGATTCTCTAGTTACATTCAGATCAAAATAGCACCTGAAGATCAAGAAAAGATAGCTTTTACATGTGCATGGGGAACCTTCTACTGGAATGTTATGTCGTTTGGTCTAAAGAACGCAGAAGCAACTTACCAAAGAGCAGTAACCACTATCTTCCACAATATGATGCAAAAAAACATGGAAGATTATGTTGATGACACCCTGGTAAAGACTATGAAGAGATCTATGCATATTCAAGAACTGGGCCTCATACTAGATAGAATGGAAAGATTCAAGATCCGGTTAAATCCTAAAAAGTGTGCATTTGGGGTAACATCAGGAAAGTTGCTTGGTTACATAATTTCAAAAAAAGGAATTGAGGTTGACCCTGAAAAGGTCCAAGCTATAATGGAAATGTCTCCACCCAAGAATATCAGTCAAATGAGAAGTTTACAGGGTCGTCTTCAATCAATAAGGCATTTTATATCTCAGCTCGCAAACAAAGCTCAACCCTTCGCGAAGGTATTAAGGAAAGGAATTCAATACAACTAGGATAAATATTGTGAACAACATTTACAAAAAATCAAAGAATATCTTTCTAATCCACCCATATTAATGCCACCGATTCAAGGTAAGTCACTGATCCTATACATATCAGCTACAGATACTTCACTGGGGGCACTTCTAGCACAACAGGATGACAATAAAAAAGAACGAACTATCTATTACATCAGTAGAACATTGGTGTCATATGAAATGAACTACACTATAATAGAGAAAGCATGCTTGGCATTGGTCTTTGCATCACAAAAATTAAGACACTATATGTTGGCACACTCTATTAAGTTGGTAGCTAAGATCAATCCACTCAAATATCTTCTCAGTAAAGCAACGCTTACAGGGAGACTAGCCAAATGGGTCATGGTTCTTACGGAATTTGATATCGAATATGTGGAACGTAAAACCATCAAAGGATAGGTTATTGCAAACCAACTTGCTGATGCTCCACTTGAAGACAATCAACCTCTGCATATAGAATTCCTGGATGAATCAATCATGCACCTTACTGAACAATCATGCAAGATGTTCTTTGATGGGTCTTTCACTTAACATGGTTCTAGTGTCGGAATACTTTTTATTACTCCTCAAAAATATTCAATTCTGAAAGCTTACAAAATTCTCTTCCCTTGCACAAACAACATTGCAGAATATGAAGCTTTGGTAAATGGGATCAAGCTGGCCATCGAGTGGAAGATTATTGAATTACACATCTATGGAGATTCTCAACTCATCATCAACCAAATCAATGACCTATATCAGACAAGAGATGAAAAAATGATGCCTTATAAGAGATGGTGGATGATCTCAAGAAATACTTTACCTTTGTATCATTTCAGCAAATCTCCACAACAACAAATAGAGCAGGGAATGCAATGGCCACCTTGGCATCTATACCACAGCTACAGGACTCTAATTTTCACTTTGAATTCCTGGTGGAAGAGTTACATTATCTTGCTTATGATTCCCCCGAGTCCCAGATGGTCTGTTCTATTATTGGACATGACTCATCTCGTTATCGCCACATTTACTCTTACCTGCGTGACCAAGTTGTCCCTGCTAATCTTTCCCGAAATGAAAAAAGGAACCTAATCCGAAATGCATCACAGTATGTCATCATTGCTAACGACCTATTCAGGTGAGGTTTAGATAATACTTTGCTTAGATGTCTAGAAACTGAGGAGTCCCAACGCACATTATCCGAGGTTCATGAAGGTTTTTGTGGATCCCATTTGAATGGTCTAACTTTAGCATGAAAACTACTAAGGATTGGCTACTATTAGCCAGACATGGAGAAAGAAGCTATAAAGTTTGCTAAAACCTATGAAAAGTGTCAGGTAGATGGGCACCTTATACACGCTCCAGCAAGGGATCTCATACCCTTTGTGACACACTGGCCCTTCCAATAGTGGGCATTTGATCTAATTGGCCAAATATATCTTGCAACATCTAATGGACACAAATTTATTATCATTGCCACTGAGTACTTCACTAAGTGGGTAGAAGCGGTTCATCTCATCAAGGCAACCGACAAACAAGTAGCTCTCTTTATTCTTAATTATATCATCTGCAAGTATGGTATACCTTCATCCATTATAACTGATAATGGAAGATAGTTCAAGAACAAAGATCTAGACGAACTGAGTGAGAAATTCAAAATAAAACAACATCGGTCATCAGTATATTACCCTCAAGGTAATGGACAAGCAGAGGCATCTAACAAAAACCTACTGACTATCTTGCATAAAACAGTGAACAAATCTGGGAAGGATTGGCATCTGCAGCTCAATCCTGCACTGTGGGCTTATAGAACAAGTATCAGAACACCTATTGGGGCTACACCTTTTTCTTTGGTGTATGGGTCTGAAGTAGTATTACCTATTGAGGTGGAAATACCATCTCTAAGATTTTCTTTGCAAGGTCTAGTTAATGATGAAGAATATAGAATATCTAGATTGCAAGAGCTCGAATTGCTGGATGAGCATTGACAAGTAGCATTTGATCATCTCAGAGTGTATCAAAAAAGAATGTCCAGAGGATATAACAAAAAGGTTTGACATCGAGAATTTCAGGTTGGTGACCTAGTTATAAGAGAAAATCCTAAGAATCAACAGTTTTGAGACAACAAAGGGAAGTTTGAACCCAACTGGTTGGGTCCCTATATCGTTACTGTAGCTTTTGGCTCTGGTGCCTATCAACTCTCAACATTGGAAGGAGAACAGCTCTATGAACCGATCAACACCATCCATCTGAAGAAATTCTTCACTTAAATATTCTCCGCTCCAGCAGCCTATACAGCTAAAAAGTCCTGAAGAAATCATAAAAATCAGAAAAAGTCCTAAAGAAATCATAAAAATCAGAAAAAGAAAAAAGAAGAAAAAAATGAAAAAAGAGAGAAAATGTCCTGGTGAAAACCTGGTAAATAGGCACCTTGGTAAAAAAAAAAAAATTTAAAAAATGAATCTCTGCCAAGCAGGTAAAAACCTGGCAAACATGCACCTCTTGTACTCAAGCGCTCCTTCTATCAAAGGAATGTTGGCATTCCCGCTTTCATGTATCTTTGTTTTCGCCTGTACATATTTTGGTCACTTTTGTGACATCCTGGTTCATTGGAACCCTCATGGCTTGAAACAGATCATTGTCCTAGTCTTAGGTCATCAACAAGAGCACATTACATGTCCTAAGCAGTATCAACCAGGTCAACTTTACGTCAATGAAACCTGGTCGTCCACTCTGAGTCAGTCGCCTATCTCCTAACTACTGAAGAGTTTTATCACTGAGTAAACAAACAAAACAACAAAATGGAAAACAATCACTAAATAGTTTGAGCTATGTATAGAAATTTTCTTTGTGTGTTGTCTTTTATATTGGTTTTCAATTATTATCCCTCTGAGTAACTCGGGGAAGTCTATCTTAACTAAGAGGAGCAAGGATTGAGGCTATAATATCTTCGTTGTTTTCTGCTTGTAGGAATTATTCTGATGATCTAAAAACATCTAAATTAGCTAGTTGTCTGTGATAAGAGCCTTCAAATCAAGGTGAAATAGCCTCACATACCTCGACTCCACTTATTTCAGTGCTACAGGGAGGTTCCCATCATCTCTTTGTCTATTTTGAGGGAATTTCTTTATTGTGCAATCCAGGTCCCTACGAAATCTGTCCAAGGATATGAATGAAAAAAGGGTCATTGCAGACAAGATAATTAATATTGCACATGAAAAGCAAGGAACTCTAATCTACCTGCTATAATTGTAAAATGTTCAATGATGAAAATTAAGCTGTTCAAAATCCAGTGACTAGGTTTAGGTTGCATTTTGCATATCATTTTGCATTTCATTTTGCATCTTGTGAATTTACAGTGATTTCGGTATGGTAACAATGATCTCCTTATTTCCTGAATGAGAGTTGGAAGCTTCATCATTTCTCAGCTAAGTGGTCTACCTTTTCATCATTTCTTCGATCGAGTACTTGTGTTTTGAGATGTTAGCTACATACATAAGCATCTTATATAGATTCATATATTTCATACATTCATTTGCATTCATATTATTGCATAGAAAAATGAAAAATTTGCATTACTCATTCTCATCATTTATTTGCATATAAAAAGAAACAAAAATAAGCATTCATATTCCATTTGCATATATTCATACTAACTTAGAAATGCATACATGTAGAATAAAGCATATAGAAAACATCTCAAAAATTGAATCAACACAAGTACGATGAAGTTAAATCAGATCTCGTATATATATCGTATCAAGTCTAAGAGTACAAAATGATGTCCAATGAACTGTACAAACTCCCATCGAAGCAAGAATCATATCAGATACAAAAAATGGGTGTGTCTACAAAAAATAATAATCCCAGCTACAAAAAGAAAAATCTAGCTGGCACCCTCTCCCTCATCACTTGGTGGAGGAGGAGGAGCCTGATGACTGGGATCCTGTCAAGGTGCCCAAGGTCCCTCTGACCGTGCCATATACTGCAAGTAGGGTATCACCTACTGCGCAATAGGAACTGCATTACTATATGTTGCAACATAGTAGGCTGCCCTACTAGTCTGGCGAAGGACCTCCTGTCGCAAAGGCTCTATCTCTGCTCTCAGTGTTGCGATCTGGTGATCACGCTTGGCCCTCACCTTTGCAAGTTGTCGGTCTCACTCCGTCAACTGAGTCTGAGCCACTATCAACCATGACTGCAGCTCTGCAAGACATGCTCTCATCGACTACCCTGCATCTGTCCTCTACTCTCTCGCAGGCTCTCCCCCCAGTCTCCACCTCTAGTACCACCCTACTCATCCCTCCGCTGCTGAACCTGTCTTGGAGCTACTTGCTCCTCCTCAATCCCACCCAATCTCACTCCTACTCACCCTAGGGATCTTCCCTCCCCCCTCTGTTGTCCACCCTCAGCTGGAACCCTACTGTTGCTAGCACTAGGATCACCACTTGTCCACCTCAGAGCCTTGGCTCTCTATCCATGTCCTTGCCTCTGGCTCTACCTCTGGCCTTGTCCCTATCCCTGTGCCAGTGCGGGGGCATCATCCTCAACATCCTCAATATGAGGAACCTGCTCTACTGGATCTGTAAATCGAGGGAATGGATGCTACTAAAACCAATCCCTAAACTGGGGCAATACCCTGCATCCACCACATCGTCCAAATAATCTCATCTAAGTCGCTGGAGACCAGTCAACTCCTGCATCACCAAGGCATAGGATAACCATGGAGACCATCCCTATCTCTCCTCATCTGCATAATGTGCATAAGCTATGTACTCCTGGGATATCCCTTGAGGACGGCCATACTGCCTCATCACTCATGAAACGATGAATCGCTCAACAATGGTCTGTGATCTCCCGATGAGAGGGCAAGTAACAAAAAGTCCTTGCGAACCAACCACTAGTCATCCCATGGCTCTAAGCCCCTGTATGGTCTCCATACTACGGCTAACAAGTCATCAAGATGCCATCTCCGAAAAACTGTCTGGCCCAAATGGGGCTGTGTAATATAACCGGTATACCTATATATAATCGGTTGCCCAAGCTCTCTACTATCATCTACCACCGGCCAACAAATGAGAAGGTGTTCCCAAGCCCAAACATGTAGGATATATACACCCGCAGCCATACTCCTACCATCTCTGTACACAATCTCATGCATCTCTTGATACATGTGAACTAGTATATAAGAACCCCAGCCCAGTCTCTGAGGGGTCTCAACCAATCTCTCTAGCATCCGACCCCATCCACACTAGAAACCCTACTACCCTCTATCTGGCATCAAAAAATAACCAATGAAACCTGTTAGAACACACGCTAGTGGAAACTCCTCATTGTATCTACTCATCAATATGTCCCAACTGATGGAACGAGTCAAAATGTTCGGATCCCTGAATACATGCCTAACCGCCTGTAATCCAAGTAGCAGTGCGGTATCATAATCCACCTTATCCTCAGCAAAAGGGATACGAAGGATCCTGTACACATCCTCAGGAGTGATAGTCAACTCCCCCACTGGTAAATGAAATGTGTTATGCTCTGAGTGAAAATGCTCAACCAATGTTGTGAGCATACCGTGATTAACACAGATATCAAGTAATCTCAAAAGATGAGTCAAACCACATAAATCAAACTAAGCGTGCTCAACCTCAGATAAATGTTGTACTAATGCCATGGTGGGAGGATATACACATTTGAAGAGCACAGGAGGTAATCGAACCTACAAAAACCCAACAATGAACATCAGAAAACATTCCAAATAAGCCAAGACAAGAAATAAAACATCACGCAAATCCAACTGAGTCAAGTGCAAAATCAAATTTTCAAGTTTAGACCTTCAAAAATGCTCACTGTTTCCTGAATGACAAAACAGAGAAGGGCAGAATTTCATATGAATCAGGAATGGCTCTTGTATGATAAAACATTCCCAAACGACAAATTATAAGACTCTACATGACAAAATGGTCTTTTTATTGACATGTCGTACGACACACGGGTAGAGTCCGAACGAAAAAACTAATGGCCCCAAATGACAAAAGAAAATTTACTAGTTGCTCATACGAGACAGGATCCTGTCTCGCACGATAAAATGTAAAACCCGACCCCAAACATGCGAAAAACTTGAAAAATGAACAAAAAACTTCAAAATTGAAAACATAAAGAGGCTTAAGATCGATCACTTACCATTGGCTCGTAGTTTCGGGGTCGGTTATGATGTCTCTAGCACTCAAATCGATGCTGACGAGTAGAGACCACCATTTTCTTCGCAGAAGGCTTTTTGAATTTTCAAACTTTGGAGGGTTAAAATGAATTGAAAATGACCCTTTTGTCCCATATATAGCCAAAAACCTAATTTTTCAACTTGCTCCGATGGTCATGAAAATTGTACCCTTAGCTAATTTGATCGTCCTGATTCCATTTTTGGGATCGAAATCGAAATTTGATATCATCTTGCTAGTCAATTTCACAAAGTTTGGACCACTTAGCACTTTTCATCAAAAGCTCATTCTCTTCTTTAATTGTGCTCAATTTCTCATATTTCAATGTTGAATCTCAATTTAACTTCTATAAATCAACTTTGTGCTTAATTTATTATCAATCAATGCCAAATTTTCAAAAATTCCTCTGAATCAATTTATGCTCAAATCATCATCATCACTAAGGAAACTGCCTATCATCATGAACCCTCGCTATCTTTCGATTTCGCTCCCGAGGGGGCATACTCATGACCTTATGACCTCACATCTTCAAATGTCGAGAAAATTTTAAAATCTTCATCGAAATTCGAGCAAAACATCTTTTTCAACTAAAGAAAATCAAATAAGACCTCATCGCTAGGGGCATCTCAACTTCATCGCTTTATATCAAGTTGATATTTTTCAATCATCTGAATTGAATCAATCTATAAGGGCATATCAGTTTCACCGCTTCATATCAAGATGATATTGTCTTTTATTTGAATCAATCTCTTAACGTTAATTAGTTTCATCGCTTCTCATCAAGCTGATTATTCGTTTAAACTCAATCAAGGGTTTAAAGAGTATGTTTGATCACACTCAATCTAAGCAAGTGTTTAGTATTCATCGCTTTGGAACAAGTTGGATAGTTTATTGTGGAGTGATAATTCCACCTTTGGTGGGTGATCCACCTCATGTGGAATATTTTATTATTTCTTCTACCTGTAATACCCTAAAAATGGTCATCTAAACCATGAGCCCCTAATCTGGACAACATCACCAAGGTCCTAACCAAAGGAAATTAAATAAATCTTGAGCACACAATTAATTTCTAAAATCATCAAATGTTACATGGCAAAATGAATCACTCAATATTAATTAAATATTTATTTAATTAATTGATCATTCCAAGTAAATCATTTTTAAACAATTATCTTATTTATTTTATTAAATATCCTAGCATATTTAATTAAATAAATCAATTTGCCATCAAATCTTCAAAAAAAGGAAATAAATCAAAAAAGGGAATTAATTGACCAAGAAAGAATTAAAATTTGAGAAAAGAAATCAATTGGAGATAATCTTGAAAAACAAATTAAAAATTGATAAATAATCTCAAAGAAAGCAATTAAAACAATTAAAAATTAAAATTGAATGAAATAGAGAATAAATCAGTTTTTTCTGATTTTATCTTAATTTTAGTTCAATTTCCATTAAAACTGAGAAAAGCACCCAATCACATCAATTCACCTGGATTGTGCTTCCTCTTGGAAAATCTTGACCGCTCATCATCATTTGATCTCAACCTTTGGTTTCTTTTTGAATTGTCTATAGATTCAGGGTCTCATCTCTCATTAAAAAGATCTTGGAGAATATATTGTTATCATGTTGTTTTTGCTCTACGTTCATTAATATTTGTGCATTTAGATATTCACATATTGGTTATTGCATACATATTTAGATCATTTATCTCATTTATTGCTTAAATCATGTCAGATTAAATATTGCATTCATCTAGCTTAAATTCATGCTCATGTAGCTTAAAAATCCTTCGTTTAGGTGTTGTCTAGTCACTGGATAGCTTAGCAATCTGAGAGCAATCTAAACTCGCATCTACTAGAAGGCAATGGGTCGCTTTGTAATGGTTTATTATTCATTGATTATTGATTTACTAACCATGCATCTAATGACTTAATTGAAGTGTTGTGTATTCCAGATACAGATACAGGTCCATTTTTCACACACACACTACCTACCACACCTATTTCCTACCTACCCTTGTTTTTTACTGAGCCACATGTCATGTTTGTGTTCTCACATATCCATATTGTATTGCCTATATATGCAGGCTCATATTCATTATATGTAACAATCTTTTTTATCTATTGATGAGAATACAATTTATTCTTGTCCTATATTTTTTCTGTCTATTTGTACATTTCATTGAGCTCTTGATCTTGGAAAAATTTCGCATAGACAAAGAGTTATGTTTCCAATTTTTCATGTTTTTATTTTTATGTTAATAAGAATCTTAAATATACTTTCACATGGACTAAGGGTGGTAACCCAGATCCTCATTTGCAATATCAAGGAGGGTATCCAATTTAGATAAGTACTTAAAACTCTATGTTTAGTTTGTGATAGTTTTTTATTTGACTAGACAATCAAAACTTTCTAAACCCTAGGATGCATGTAGTCTCCAAGTCGAGTAAGAGGTGAGTTAACTTATAACTATTTTAAAATAGAACTTTGGCCAAAGTTTCATATTTATCGATGCATGTGGTTAGTCAATTCACAAATGTCACGAGAACATAGATCTTCTAGATTGGTCATACTTAGAAGTTAGTCTAAAGTAGTATGGTCGGAATGAGATATTTGGCACACAAGACCAGTTTTCAGATGGCTTCAAATAGGTCCCCTTGTCTATACTCATCATGAAGGGTAGGTCCACTTCAAGTAGGAAGGTGTGTGGAAGACCGTTGATCTATGGTTGGTGGATTAGCGCCCGAATGATGCTCTCCCTCCTTCAATTGACTAGTTGAAGCTTGCAAGATAGATATGGGATTCCTAAGCAAGTACAAATTTGGCAATCTTTGTTTATGCTATGTAATGTATTAAATTTTCAATGCAATGAAAATAAATGATTACCTTTCTATAAAGTTTTAAGTGGATATATTTATGCATTCAATTTAATTTTTGTTTGAAATAAGCCAAAAAAACTTCATGACTTACTACCTTTTTGGTTTTTTACTTGTGAAAAGTAAATTGAGTTTATTTCTTTAGCGTTTACATCTATGGTCATTAAATAAGAATAATAATAATATCATTGAATAATAACATAGATAATATAAATAATTAAATCAAAGTAAAACAAACAAAAATGATTTCTCCAAAAATTAAAATATGTAAAAAAAAAAAAATAATATCATATATATAATGATAATAATTAAGTAATAACTTGATAAGGGGTTGATGGTGGCAATTATTTTAATAAAGTTTATATTGGGTGTTAATTGATTGGATGGGGTCTTCAACTCATGTTGGTGGCATTTATGTGTGCATAGGGTTGGTGATGATAAGATGAGATGCACTTACGATTATTTGATGCTTTTGTTTGTGGTGGTTTTTTCTCCTAAAGGGTATTGGTTTTCAAGGACAATAGCAACAAGATGAGGAACAAAATGGAGGTTGAGCAGAAAGTCATCACATGTGAGGGATGGGAATAAGTGGAATTAACTATCTAGTGAAGAGATAGTTATGGACTTCATGAATTTTGTTGAAAACAAATTTCCAAATGTTGAGCTTCAACATTAGGTGTGTATATGGGAATTGGCTACATATTTTGATGGTCTTTATGTTGGAATTTAGGAGCCCATGAAAATTTTATGCTTGATTCAAGACATATCGGATGAAGGCATAATTTTTTTATGCAATGAAGACACTGAATTATGCTTCATTGTTATCTAATATGATTATGTCCTATCTCTTCCATTATTATATCAAGAGTGTATTCAGTCAAGTAGAGGTATACTTAAACTATGTTCTAGAACAAATTCATACAACTAAACGCTATTAGAATTTCCTATATTGTAGAGTGGAGGAGATTGCAAAGGGCATGAAGGGTAACCTACTTAAGATGGTCATTCTTGTATTTTTTAATTGCTACAACATTGAGGAGTTTGACAAGGAGGTGGATTTTACTCCCCCTAGTAAGGTTGTCTACTATAAAAAATGTTAGTTTAAATCTTCTAATGATTTGGGAAATCCAATAAGGTCAATGGCTATATAATTGTCCTTGACCACTTATTATATTCCTAGGGTGTAAAAGTTGGGACATGGTGATTTATAACTAGTAATTTGGGATTTTTTTATGGTGCTATGAATTTATATAGGCCTATCGGCTGGGTTGGTGGTTTCTTGTTAGATTTTTCTTTTTGTTGTTGATTAAGATAATATATTGTATGTTAATAGCATTTTCCTTATTGGAATCAACATCTTATCAATTACATGTAGTATTTGGTGGTTGTAAAACCAGGTGATGCAATTCTTAGCATGTGGGGATAATCCATTTATGTTGTAATCTTGACCTCTTACTAGATTAATTATCCAAAAGTATTATAATTAAGTAATATTACTTTTATATAGATAAGTAATATTTTTCTAAGTAATCAAGTTTACTTGCAAGATCAAAATCCCTTCCACAAAATGAATGTCCAAGATGAACTAAAATATCACATCTATCAACAACATTTGAAATGTATAAAAGATCTTTGCAAATAAAACCAAGGATGAGGAGGTGAGAAGGTAGGAATGAATCATGACTACCCCTCCAAGAGTGAAACACATGTTAGACTCTAAGGACAAGTGTTGGGACACTTGATGATTCCACAGGAGGTGACAAAAAAATTGAGATGTCTCCTAAGTGAGCTTAGGATTTATTTGAATAGAATTCTTCTAGATAGGCTAAAATCTAACTAGTTTGATAATAAATATTTTCATACTAACACCCCCATTAATTGATACTCAAGGAGAAAATTAAACACTAAAAACATGAGTCTTGGAAACAAGGTCTAATAAGATATTCATTGACAAAAAAAATGTCTTTCATAAATGAAGAAAAAGAGAAAACCTAGTGATAAAAAATCCTCTCCCAAAAAAATATAAAGGAGGAGAGAATCCTCTTCAAAATATTCCCTCTTTCCTTCCATTAGGCTTATGTCTCCTTAGTTACACTTAAGGGGGTTTTTAGCACAACTTCTCACTTTCTGTTTCAGCCAGGATTTTATGATCTCTTTCTGCCTCTATATCTTCCTTCGTTTCCTCCATAATTTCTTGTTTTAAGGTGGTTAACCTTTGTATAAATCATCCAAAAAGGAAAAGACATTTCTGAAAATGGAGAGAACCACACATGAAGAATGCTAACAAAAAAGTATATAAATATTATTTTCTTATTATATATTTCTAAATCTAGTAATACTCACATGTAGATTCATCAAAAATAAATATTAAAAAATTATACTATATTTAGTGAACAAAAATTCTTTATTGAATTTCATAATAAAGATATTTATCGTATCTTATTTTATAAATCGTATCTTATTTTATAAATTAGTGGCAAGTGAATTTATATATTATTCTAC
Source organism: Cryptomeria japonica (assembly GCF_030272615.1). Classification (NCBI taxonomy): domain Eukaryota; kingdom Viridiplantae; phylum Streptophyta; class Pinopsida; order Cupressales; family Cupressaceae; genus Cryptomeria; species Cryptomeria japonica. The sequence goes on along the minus strand of NC_081415.1, from coordinate 52,992,526 downwards.
TTTTTAAGAATTTATTTAGAATTTTATTTCATTTATTTTGGTCCATATGAATTTACTTGAGTCAAATATGTAAGGAGGCTTAAAATAAGATGTAAATATTGCTTCCCAATTGTAATGATTTGAAATTTAGTAGGTGGCTATTTTAAGACACTATTCTCAAATAACTTATCTTCATGTTATTTCATATTATATATTTTATTAAATTAAGAAATTAACATTTATAAATTGATTTATAATACATTGATAAATATTTTCAATGTATTTGTATCTTTGTGATTTATTGAAATATAAAAGGAATCATCATAATTATATTATATTTAAATTTATTTACGAAATATATCTTTAAATTATTATGATTTTTTATTATTAAGATATTTAATAATTTAGTTAAAATTATGTGTTGGTGGTTGGGATCCAACTTAACATTACTACCTTCTTTTATTATGGAGTGAAGGATTAAATCAACCAAATTATTATTTTTTTTAGCATGTTCACATCAATATTTATTTTCTTTGATGTTACTAGAGGTGTGTTTATGTGTTTCACTTTGACAAGGATTTGGAATTCATAAACATAGGTTTTAGAGAGTTTTCTTGAGTCACATGCATGATGTGAGAGATTAATGTTATCTAAATGTTTCTTGTTTTTTTCAAATTTGTCATAATATTAATTCTATATAAATGTTTCTTGTTTTCACTTTCAAACTTGTCAAAGTATTTAATTTGTTTATTTTAGATTTTCTATTTTTTTAATATTATTTAGTTTAAGAATAATTAAAAACATTTATAGGTATGATTATCTTCGGATTGGAAGAAAAATGTTTTCATAAATTTGAATTTCAATTAAAAAAATAGATTTTAGAAGTTCTTTCTTTAAAACATTAAGTGGAAGAGGCCTTCTTAAAATTTATTACTGGATTATTTAAAATAATTTAAAAGTTATATGTACAATCAAGACAATTTTAGATGTACATTAATGAAATATTATAAATATATTTGTAAAAATTAGAACATGCATAATTATTTCTCTTTTCCTGTCTAGAATTACAAGATTTACATTTTCTTTTTGAATTTTTGCAACTCAAAAAAATTATATAAATTCACAATTATTTTATTAAAAAGTGGATTTAACTAACTTATTTATATTAAATGTAAAATGTTATTTTTAAGAGAGGGGACTTAACCTTTCTTATTGCATCATTCATATCCAAATTATATCTTTAATAGGAAGACAAGTATGGAGAGGTCATCGCCCACTATATTAAAACACCTTCCGACTTATATATATGATTCTATAGAATAAATGAGACAATATAAAAGATCTATGATAATTATATTAATAAAATAAGTTTTAATAGAAGAAGCTTCAAATGATGAAGGCCGTTGTTTATTGTATGAACATAATAATATCATATAACTATTTACAAACATTGTGTAAAACATAATATAATAATTCAAAGTTTTAAAATCATTAGCTAATGTTAATGCTAGTACAAAAACTTAGAATATAATAAAATGTATTTTAAATTTTAGTTATAATAATTTAAAATATAAATAAAATAATACCAAATCTATAGCAATTTGGTTATTAAATTGATAACTTATATATATATATATAGATAAACTAGCAAAAAAATAAAGAACCATTCCACAATATGTGATCTAATAAAGTCTACTTTTGGAACATATAAATCAATTAAAACACTTCATATTAGCATGTTTTCATTGCACTGCAAAATTCACATCATTAAGAGAAGGAATTGTTATGCTTGAACATTATCAAACATGAAAATAACTTACAACACATGAGTTTTATCCTTGAAAACCTTCAATATGAAAGAAAAAATAAATTTCATAACGATAACAAGTCTTGATACATTCCTTTATAACTTTGCAAAGAGATTATTATAACAAATGAACAATCTTACCATCTACTCTTCCCTCCTAAGAAAACTACAATAATTTCAAACTTTTCCAACTATCAATAAATCAAATGTTCCCATATAAATCTATTTATAGATTTCCTAATACATAGTTAAATTTGTTGGAATACATGCTCCAACATAATTGTTATTAGTTTGAATAAGAGTAGATTTCCTAATACATAGTTAAATTTGTTGGAATATATGCTCCAACATAATTGTTATTAATTTGAATAAGAGTCAATAAGAATAAAAGGTTGTAGGCCTATCTCTAAGTTCTAGTTCAATGTCAACAATCTACAATTAGATATCATTACTATTCATAATTATAGGTTCTTGTTGAAGTCATTTGTATCTACAGATTTGTATTTTTTTTGTTTTTTTATGAATAATAGGTAGTGAATGTGAAAGTCACAAATCTATTTTTTATATGAAGCTCTATTATTTCTTTGTGAAGGATGCGTTGTTAGCCTCTCTTCATTAATCAAAATTTCTCATTGGCATACCCAATAGTGCTTATGGATTTGGAGTGTGAGTGCTATGGAAATAGAAGCCACGTCAAAAAATTATAAAGCTATAAATAATGATTGAAGCCAATGAAGGTGAAGAAGCCCCAATCTATTAAACCAAAAACTAAGACTCTTATCAAGTCAGAGCCTATTGACACGGTTATAGCATTTGTCAAAGAACCATCAGATATTGATAGTGATGATGATCTGATTAAAGGATAATTAGATACTCAATTGTCTGAGGTGTTTGCGGATCGACAAAACTATACATTATTGAGGTTATGAGACATAGATGCGAAAACTGATATCCAATAATTCAAATTAGAATCCGAAATCTAAAAATTCAACATTATACTTTTATAAGAGTGATGAGACACTTCATGTGAAAACGGTGTCCAATAATAACATTACACTTGTACTCTCATCTTTCTAATCAGTCTGCAATACTGTCGAACACCTATCCTTAAACGTGAAACCTGTTATCTATTCTTAGTTTTCCAATTACATACATTTCTTCAGATTCTTTTCAAACAATATACATGTGAAAGTGTGATCTACATAACCTCGATCTTATCATGAGGAGATCATCTCATAATCAGGGTCATCAACGTGTCATAGATATATGTAGAAATATAAAATATGCAGATGAAAAGAAAGGAGATTACCAGAGGAATGAGATGGATGCCCACTGAACTGACGAGTACGTGAAAAGAATATAAAAGATGAGTATGGAGATTAAATGACATTCAAAAGAAAAAGCAAGGCGTTTTGTCTGAAAGGAAGTATATCCATCATTATTATGAAGCTCATGATCTTCAAAAGATGAATAAAAAGAGTATGTGGTCTGGAATTTGCCAGGCAAATTTAGTCCAAAAAGTGGCTTTACACAGTGTTTTGATTCGAATGAGCAGGTAAGGGAGGCACGCCCACTTAATAACAGTTTTAAACTTTCCTTTTTAAGACTTTGTTTTCTAATATCATTTGGCCTTTCATTCATCCCTCCACTTTCACATGGCCTTTCTTAACCCTTAGTGAGCTCAATGGAATGGTTTTTTTCTCGTCTATTTATTCTAACACATAATTACATCGAGGATATATTACATTCACATATGGATATAAAAATGTTCATCAATAAAACCTAAAATCATTTAATTTGATTTTTTTATGACATTTAAATGAATGAAAAAAATTTAAAAATCAATTCTTTATTATTTTTAATTTTATATTATTTTCACTTCTACCTCTCAACTTCCACTTACTCTCAATTTAATTGATCAATTTTGTCTATCTTCATCATGGAATCAATTAACTTTGTAATTATCTCAATCAACTCATCTCATCGAATCTTCTCATCGGATATCCACCATTGGTCAATATCAAATAATATATATAATAGTAGTATAATAATAGATTAAAAAATAATATTATTAATAGTGAGTGATTGAAAGTGTCCCTACATAAGGAATTCGAAGAAGAGTGATGATTGTGGTGCAACATCTAAGAGATTACTTGGTCACATGCTAGGGTTTGGCCCTAGTCGTGACCCTTTTTTTGCTTTATTCTACAATTTGTCATGTGTTGCATGGGTTGGGGATTGGTTAGTTGTTTGTGGGAGGAGTTTTCTAGCTACTATGGGTTGTGCTGAGATTTGGTGGCACTGCTTGGTGGGTTGTTGGGTTTTTTTCCCACTTTTTTTGTTCGGTTTAGGTGTTGGACGATTTGTGTTTGGGTTTTTTATTCGAGGTTTTGGTCCTAGTTGCTTTCTATTCTAGTGGTTGCTTCTTTTCAAACCCTTAGCTCCTAAATTGTTTTTTTCTCATTTTTGCCTTGCATGGCTATGCATGGAGCTCCTTCCTTTTGGGAAGAGTTTTCTTTTCAAGGATGTTGTGCTCAGAGGTAACTCTTCCCCATTCATGCATGAGAATCCTATCTTTGGTGGAAATAGTACTAGCTTGGGGGGAATTTCTTCTCAAACTCAAAATGAGAGCTTTAAGCCTATAAAAGTTAATGGGTATCTCGCAAATAATGTAAACAGACCTATTCTTATGATCCAACCTGATTTTGTGGAGGGCATCAATTACTTGTCCAACCATGCCCTGATTTGTAAGTTTCTAGGGATTCAAGTATCATTTCCCTTCTTATAATCGTGAGCATGATGCACATGGAGTCCAAAGGGAGAAATGGAAGTGTTGTTAGCTTCTAATAGTTAATTTCTAGTGATATTTACACGCATGTCAGATAGGAACAAGCTTTTTGAAGGAGGTCCCTACTTTTACAATTAGGTGGACCTCTTCATTAAGCCATTGAATGTTGGTTTCAATCCTACAGATGAGATTCCATCAAAGGTCCATGTTTAGGTGAGACTACCATGGTTTCCCTTGGAATTCTCAAGAGATGACATCTTCAATCTAGTTGTTGCCTATCTTGGAAAGCCACTGGGCCCTTCACGACAAACTATGGAGAAAAACGTAATCACATATGCTCGTGTCTATGTTGAAATTGATCTAAATAAACCTTTACCTAATTCAATGGAAATCCGAATGGGCCCAAATTCATGGATCTAACAGCTTGATTATGAAACGTTATCATTTCATTGTCACATCTATCACGAATATGGGCATTTACAAATAATGTGTCCCAAATTCAAATCTATGGGATCTTTTAAAATTGAACAAAATAGCTCACCTAACTAGGATAAAGGGAAGGATCCTGTGATGGAGGATAATGCGAGCTTCATTCTAGTTAAATCTCGTAACAAGGGTCGTGGTAAGAAGGACTTTTAATGATAGGTAGAATGACGAGGTTTTTAATAAGTATGAGGCTTTGCATAATTTGGATCAATTGGATTGAGCTATTGTTAATATGCTTAGCAGTCAAGATCCGGTGGGATCAGGAGAACTAGTCGAGGAAGGGAATAATGCTATCCAAGTAGAAACACAAGAGGAAGGGATAGGCATGCAAATGGATACAGAGCTCCCCTTGGGGAACTTAGGAGTATTGGGTATAGGTGGAAGCTTAGTTTTGAAGGATAGTCCTTGCCTCACTTGTCCTATGATAACTATGGGGAAGGATTCACATGATGGGAGTATAAGTAAAGGGACCCCACCTAGTCTTGGAATTCATCAAAAATCTCTTAAAACGGGTGCTATGGAGAAGCCTCCTATGATGGGAAGGAAGAAAGATCAAGAAAAAGTGAAGTTAGTTGGAGAGACATTAGTGGAATCTAGTACTGTGAAGACCATTGACTCTCATTTCTCCTTGTCTCTAAAATTATTATCCTTTCATGGAATGTAAGGGGGTTGAATAGCATCTCTAGACAAAAGGCTATTCGGGAGTTGGTTGTCTCTAATTTTCCTAATGTTTTTATTCAAGAAACTAAGTTATCTATTGATAGTATGTTTCACAAGGCGAGAAACATTTGCACCAAAGGTAATTGTCAATGCATTGGGGCTCAAGGAAGCTTAGGTTGTATGGCTTGCATGTGGGACCCACGTAAGCTTGTTCTAATTTGGTGGATTTCTAGTCAATCCTCTTTGTCGATTCTTGCTACAAGTTGTGAATCCGGTGAGAATCTTCTCTTCACTAATGTTTATGCTCCTACTAACTTTGTGGGTAAATATTTGCTATGGTCGCATATTAGATATGTTTGTTCCCTTTCGCCTCTATTTCCTTGGATTTTGGCAAGGGACTTTAAATTCAATCTTGAGTTTGGATGAAAAGAGGGGCAACAATTTATGACTTGACCCTTGTATGGATCTTCCAAGGGAAAATATTGAGTTTATGAGGGTTGTTGATGTTAAACCAGCTAATGGGTTATTTACTTGGAATGACATAAGGTGTGGATAGGAGGCGATAGCTGATAGATTAGATATATTTCTTATCTCTTGTTATTGGATGGGGGCTAATTAAGTTACCAAATCTAAAATCCTAGACTGGAAAGGTTTTGATCATTGGTCGATCAAACTCTTTACTTCTAATTTCTATGTCTCAAAGAACCCTTCATTCAAGTTTTAGCTTATGTGGCTTTAGGATACTCTTCTACATGATCTTATGTCAAAGTGGTGGTTTGAGAGGAAATTTTCTTTTGGCACTACAACGTATTCATTTGTAAAGTAGCTGCAATACATAAAGTATAAGCTTAAGAGATGGAACAGGAGTAGGTTTGGAAATATCTTTTTAGCAAAAAGGGATGCTCAGGACCAAGTTGATTCTATCACCCATAGAATCAAGGACCATGGTCTTTCATAAGATCTCTATAGGGAGGAGTGTGCTTCTATGAAAGAGTTAGAGGAGTGGGAACTTCGGGAGGTGGTGCAGGAGCACCTAATGGACTTTATGCCTCCATGAGGCAATTCTATAAATTTGGCTTTAGCATTGTGTTTTGATAATGTGATGGGTGTGGAACTGAGAGCATCACCTATTCTGAGGAGTACAGTTTCTTCTACTTTTCTTCAGTCTATCCATGCATAATACGCAATAAAGTAGCATTTGCATCGCCAATCCACAATAAAGTTTCATCTTCTTCGCAATAAAGTATCAGTTTCATGGATTCAGCCAGTTTCAAATGAGACAGCAGCAACAATGGACTTCAACAAATCAAATCTTTCAACAAACTCAGACAACATTATGGTTCAGTGCTATCTATCTATTTGTGAAAGTAAACATTGTGACCACAATCAAATAGACTTATACAAGTGACAAGAGACACTAAACTTGAGGACTTCAGTGGATGTTGGTGTCAAGTCTTGGTTTTATTTTGATTTTATCTTTTGGTGACATGTCTTTTAGCTTTTCTAGGATGTCTCTGACTAGAGATTTTATCTCCAGGATGTCTTTGACTAGAAAGGCGAGGATGGGGTATCGTCACCTATTTTTCTTTGTTGTCTATGGATTTTCTCTTAGTAATGCTATGACTTGTCCAAGGATATGAGGACACTGAGAGTCTAGTGTGAACTGTGGTATTCCTTGTTTGCGACTATCTTATCTCCATGCAAACAGGTACAATGACTTTCTGGATCGAACATATGCCTCGATTGTCATAACCTACTTGCCATAATAAATCTCAATGATGATAACGCACAAGAAGCTCTTTCACTTTTATATCTTCCATCTTCCATCCCCCTTTCTTGATTGACTTCCATCATCCTTCCTGAGTCTGTGTAGCCCGCTATCACATGATTGAATATAATGACACGCTAAAAACATTTGCATTTCATGTAGTTTGCACCTGCATTACCACATATAAGCATTTCATACATACATATAGATATCACAATTGCATCACATCATGCACACAACACATATTAGCACATTTTTACATTTGCATTATCATATTCATTTGCATTTCATACATTTACATTCACATATGCATAACATATTAAAAACATAAAAGAACAAAAATATTGTATTTCATTATGTACATATTTGCATCCATATCATAAGCATCATATAGAAACATACATCATGAAACATCTCATCACATAGAAACATACATCATAGGAACATAAGCATCACATAGAAACATACATTATGAAACATCTCATCACATAGGTACACATGCATATAGCTGCCGCAAAGATGAATCATCTCATATATATAATCAAAAGTGTCATGATACAATGATGTCAAAATCATATGGCTACAACCACCCGAAGGTGTCTACATCATAATACAAAATGGTACAAAACTAATACATAGTAAGCCCTCTATGGCTATGATGAACTCCCTCCCTCAGAGATGCCTAGCCTCGATGAAGTCTGAGCCCTAGAAGGACCCGCCCCAGGATCATCTCTCCTACCCCCTCTATCTAGTGGTGGTGGCGGACCCATAACCCCACCGTTGGATGCCTGTCTCCTCTGACTCCCTCCAGTAGTCATCGCTGTCTGCAATGGTCTACAGAAGCTCCTAGCCCGCTACTCTAGTGGCACTGCCCCATAGTATAGGTCTCACCAATAACCTATCTCCTCCCCTGCTCGCAAAACATAGGTGTATCCAACCCCTGTGTCCTCTACTGCCTGCCTCCCAGCCCTCACTATTGTCTCAGCCTTAGTATAGCGCTGGATAGCCTAATACCGCTCCCTCTCAGTATCCCTCAACTGTCTCCTAAGCCTAGCTATCTCCCTCTCCAGATCCTGGATCTCATCTGCCTGTCCCTGGCAGATTTCCCTCAGCTCAAATAGCTCATCCTCCTCCTCCTTGGCCCCCTGTGCCTGTGGCTCCCCCTGTACTAGTGGTTGTGTCTATGCCTCTACCTGTACCTATACCTACCTTTGTCCCTATCCCTACACCTGTCTAGGACCCTGTGCTGCTGGCACCTGTAGTGGCAATCCACCGCGACCCCTCACCACCCGAGCTTGCCTCTCCTCTCCACCCTCTCTCCGCAAAGCCACCCTCCTCTCTCCAATTGCACCCCACCTCCTCTATCGGCCTCTCCCCCCACCATCTCCATCTATCTGCTCCCCTGGGTCTGTTAGTCATGGAAATGGATGCTCAGCCCAATATGTAGTGTACTCTGTATCCATAACTACATTCTCAATCTCAGGCCACATATCCCATGGCATGGGTACCATCTCTACCAACTGCATCACGGCCTGATCATATGATAATAGTGGCCTAAAGTGTGTCTGGTCTCGCACTGTCCACGCATACATACCAGAACCCCATGGCATCCGCTAGATCCTACCAAACTGCCTGCATACCCTATCCACTAACTGCCTCTCCAATACATAGGGCGTCCGCCCAATCAGATATCTACTCCTGAAGGTATAGGGTAGATCCACTGCATCATCCTCCCATTGCTCACACTCACAGTACGGCCTCCATATCACAGTGTCAATCTCATCGATCACTCGATGTCGGTGCTCCAACCTACCAATCTATGGTTGTGAGGTAATCATATCATATAAATGAACAAAACTATGTCCATGACCTCAGCCTCTGAAATGTATCAGCCGTGTGACTGGCAAATGCTCATATGCCCAAACCTGCAACAATGTAACTCTGGAGCCCAATCCTACGGATCCATGATAAACAAACTAATGAAGCTCATAGTACAAGTGTGCCAGCACGCATGGTCCCTAGGCATATCTAGTATGTTGTGTAACCAGTGTCTCCAAGGTGCTCCCCCAGCCCACACCCAACCCCCGTGTCGCCCTGTCTGGACATAGGAACCCACTGATCACTCCTCCTAGAACTATTGGTAGTGTGTCCTGTCATTGTCATCGTGTCCCATGCCACATGTCCATCCCTCATCTCCAGTCTCGGATCTCAGAACACTCATCTCAATGCCTCCCTGTCTCCATCTCGATCATAAGGTATCATCTCCCCATCGATCGGTATCTGCAGTATCCTATACACATCCTCTAAGGTGATTGTCATCTCACCCATCGGCAAATGAAATGTGCATGTCTTAGAGTGCCATCTCTCAGCCAGCGCAGTCAGCAAACCCATGTTCACCCAAAACTCAACCACATACAAAATGTATCTCAAACTCATAACCTCAATGGTAGCCCTGCCCTTGAATGTTAGTTTTGATCGTAACCTCTAAGTCGACGGGAATCTCTCCCATGACTCTAGCATAGGCAAGTACTCCTGTAGTCAAGCAAAGAAATCATGTCAGTCAAAGTGACACTCACTGTTCATCACAAAGTGTTGCTATCTATCCTAGTGACACTCACTGTTCAACACAAAGTGTTGCCATTTATCCTAGTGGTACTCCCTGTTCATCACAAAGTACTACGTGATCTTGCACTCCCTATTCATCACAAAGTGTTGCTCATATTTGCACTCTCTGTTCATCACAAAGTGCTGCTCCTATTGGTACTCCTTGTTCATCACAAAGTACTATGTCTTGGTACTCACTGTTCATCACAAAGTGTCTTGATCTATCCTATCTTAGGGCCTCTGCTTGAGTGTATCCTCTTGAGTAGTTTCCTAATTGGCAACGTATGTTCTACCACAGAATTGTCAATCCTAGCCCTATCTGCTATCATAGTCTTCCCTAGAGGACCTACTTGAGTGTATCCTCTCAACAGCTTATCCAATCGACAGCATATGTTCATCACAAAACTGTCAATTTGCCCTAGAAGACATAAATGCACATTTTTGACACAAACGCGCCTTCATGACATAAACGCGCTTACATACTGCATAAATGTGCATGCTCTGCACAGACGCGCCTGAAATACACAGACATGCCTATGCTCTGCACAGACGTGCCCACATTTCACAAACGCACCTACACAACGCAAACGTACTCGCATATGGCACAGACACTTTTCCTAGCATAGATGCACCTGGCACAAATGCACACGCGCCTAGCCAACCTAGATGTGCCTGGCACTAATGCAAACGTGCCTACCCATTTTTGACATTACCTAAAGTGCATTTATTGCACTACTTGGCATGCATTAATGACAACATTTCATGTGACAAAGTACAAGGAGGTTTTGTGGTACTTACCGGCTCTCCTGCATCTGTTGGCCTCTAAAATTGGCGAACGCGATTGAATCTAGGCACCAATGCCATCGCTGCTGACTGCTGCTTCTCAATTCTCTCTCTGCACTCTGATCTCTTGGATGTGTGGATGACAATGAGGATGTGTTCCCTCATGGTCTATTTTATAGACTGCCCTAGCCCTGGCCCTAGCCCTAGTTTCCCGAGTCAGTCTTCATTATCTCGTGACTCTGTCACTCTATCCTATCTTGTCAGTCCATTCTAGCCTTTCTTTCTTATCGAGAGATTGTCTGCGATCTTTCCAAACATTTTCATCCAATCTCTCAAGGGGGCATATCATTCCCATCTTGGGGCAACTTTGTATCAGTTCATCTTATCTTCTTTGAAACAACACGACAAGCTGCATTGTCTCAAAGAGGGGCAAAATGTAGACACCTAAAATTGTCATGTCTAATTAAATAAATATCTTTATTTATTTAATTACTTTAGCCTAATTCTTCTATTAATTAAATAAATCTTTATTTATTTAATTAATTCATTTATCCTCTTCTAACCTTATTTCTCATTTAAATAAATACATTTATTTATTTAAATTATCCTTTTCCTAAATTAAATAAATATCTTATTTATTTAATTGATCCCACTTCTTCTATTAATTAAATAAATCTTTATTTATTCAATTAATTCATTAACCTTTTCCACCTATGACACATGTCATTCATCTCTTAATTCATACACTACCTACCCTCTCATTATTTTCTTATTTTCTCTACCTACCCTTTAATCATAGCCAACCATTTATCTTTTACACCTCTCAATCTTATCCCTCCATTTCTTATAGTGTCTTCTATATAAGGAGATGCTTCCTCCATTATGAGACCCAAACTAACTCAATTGCGCACTCAACTACACTACGCCTTTTACATACAATCCTACTTGCAACCACATTTCCGTTCTTTGTTGATCTCTTGTGCATATAAAATCTGAGAGAAAATATATCAAGCAAGATCAATGGAGATAGGAAGAATGGAGATCCAAACCCTATTGGACATGTGATGGTATAATCTTTGTGATTTCATTTGATTTGCATTGTCTTAGGTAATCTTCATATGTTATGGTGGATCTTTGTTGTTGTTAGGCTAGGGTTTTGTGGTTGAATTCATTTAGTCTTTCAACATTGTTGTTTCCATTTTTGCCGTATACAGATCCTAATCAATGTCCAAAGAAATCATTGCATAGGTATAATCCCATTGGCTAATCCCAATGTGAAAGGATAACAACTATACATCAACCATAGAGAGATATACTGAAGCTTTGTGTGCCAAATGAAATGGCACAGACAAAGCATAAATATAGAATATCCTCTGGCAGATAAAAATAATGAGATCTCAAAAATCACTGATTAAAACTCTCAACTTGGAAAGCTATGCAGATTGGTTGCTCTAATACTCTTAAGAATACGGATGGTTTAAATTACACACACTAAGCTTTGATTTCTAGGCTTCAAAGTGTTAAACTTTCTGAATTGACTGACATTCTCTAGACTTAATTTGTTGCTTAGTGTGTGTAGTTTAAAGTTGGCCCTAAAAACATGCTCAAAATATAATTATAAACTGAGATAGCAACACAAAATAAGGCAAACCAGAGCACTAAATCAAAGAAAAATGACTAAATAAACTAGTTTTTATATATATCCAATCCAACAACATACAACCATATTACATTACATTGCACGGCTTCATATTCATAGCTTAACTTGGAAGCTTCTAGTATTCTAGAGAATTCTCAAATTGGAATGTTCTTTTGCTTGGACAGCTTCTAGTTGTTTCTCTTATTCTAGAAAAAATAGAAAATTTTCTCTAAAAATTTCTTTTCTTTCTAGACAATCTTATTCCTTAACATCCCCCCTTGAGACTAGCTAGAATATTACAAAGAAGATACAAAGAAGAGGGGAACATTATAACACTATCCCCCCTTAATGTTCACCTCTAATATACCAAGCATTCCTCTTAATTTCAAAAATTTGGCCTCTGCCATACTCTTGGTAAAGATATCAACTATTTGTTCTTCACTTGCACAAAATTGTAGATTGACAGTAGCTACTTGGACCAAATCTCAAATGTACTGTACATCAAACTCAATATGCTTTATTTTTCATGAAAAACTAGATTGTTGGCAACTTGGATGGTGCTTTGATTGTCACAATACAAAGTCATGGCAAAAATTTGGGGAAAACCAAGTTCAAATAAAAAATTTTAAATCCAAACTGCTTCTTTTTCTACTTCCGTTGTTGCTCTATATTTTGCTTCACATGAAGACAATGATGTAGTTGTTGTTTTTTTTCGGTAATCCAAGTAAGTGGACTTGATCCAAGTTGAAAAATATGACCACCAGTAGGTTTTCTATCATCTACATCACCTCCCCAACCAGAATCTATATATCTAACCACATAAATTAAATATTTATAGCCATAGTGGATGCCATAATGTAGTGTTCCATGAATGTATCTCAAAATTCTCTTAGCAACCAACTAATTTCTTTCTTTAGGTGCCTGCATAAATCTTGATAATAGATTAACTGCAAAGCAAATATTTGGTCTAGAATGAGTCAAATAAACCAAGCCACCAACAAGCTATTTATATAAAGTGGCATCGATTCCTTTATAAGTACATTCCTTAGTAAGCTTGACTCCTAATTGAAAGGATGTAGTGGTTGGCTTACATTCAAGTATGTTAAATTTGTCTAATAGATCCAAAGCGTACTTTGATTGTGAGATGATTAATCCATCATGGATTATGCAAACTTGTAGTCCAAGAATGTTGAAGGGGTTGTGTGGACTAAAGAAGAGAAGATGTCGATGGCAGAGTGTCTTCAAAGAACCATGGAACTAATGGATAAAATGAAAAAGGAAAATGAGAAAAAGACTATGTAGCTTGAAGAAGAAATTAGTAAAATCGGGGAAACAATGAATGCCATTATGAAGCAAAGCCATAAAATTGTGAAGAACTATGCGACCACTATGATTACATTGGTGGATAAGTTGGATAAATACCAACAGGGTTCCTTGATCATGGACCTGGACGCTGACAAAGAAAAAGGCCAAAAAGAGGAGTCATGTCACTCTAAGAGAACTAGAACCAACTTTAAGAGAAAGGCGGAGTCTATTGTCCTTTTTGTCTATGTGACAGCCTTCCCATTTTTGTGGACTTTGGATGTTTATTTTAATTTATCCTATAACTCTGTGGTTTCAGGTCCCTATAAAACCCGCTTTTTCCTTAATCAAAAACTTGTAGTCCAAGAAAATGATTGGGTTCACAAATTATTTATGGTAAAAATGGAAAGAGCAATATTGAAAAACTAAAATAGATTCAACCACAAAACCCTAGCCTAAAAACAACAAAGATCCACCATAACATATGGAGATTACCTAAGAACAAAGTTAATACCATCACATGTCCACTAGGGTTTGAATCTCCATTCTTCCTATCTGCATTAATCTTGCTTGATATATTTGCTCTGATATTTTATGTGTGCATAAGAGCTCAACAAAGAACAGAAGTGTGGTTGCAAGTAGCCTTGATCGCATATGAAAGTTCAAATGCTAGTCAAGGAGATTGATAATGAAAGAAGCATCATCTTATATAGAAGACATTGTAAGAAATGAAGGGATAAGATTAAGAGGTGTAAAAGATAAATGGTCGGCTAGGATTAGAGGGTAGGTAGAGGAAATAAGAAAATAATGAGAGGGTAGGTAGTGAAGGAATTAAGAGATGAATGACATGTGTCATGGGTAGAAAAGGCTAATCAATTAATTAAATAAATAAATATTTATTTAATTAATAGAAGAAATGGGATCAATTAAATAAATGAAATATTTATTTAATTTAGGAAAAAGGATAATTTAAATAAATAAATGTATTTATTTAAATGAGGAAAAAGGCTAGAAAGGGATAAATGAATTATTTTAAAGATTTATTTAATTAATAGAAGAATTAGGCTTAAATAATTAAATAAATCTTTATTTATTTAATTAGACAAGACAATTTTAGGTGTCTACATTTTGCCCCTCTTTGAGACAATGCAGCTTGTCGTGTTGTTTCAAAGAAGATAAGATAAACTGATACAAAGTTGCTCCAAGATGGGAATGATATGCCCCCTCGAGAGATTGGATGAAAATGTCTGAAAAGATCACAGACAGTCTCTTGATAAGAAAGAAAGGCGAGAAAGGACTCACAAGATAGGATAGAGTGACAAAGTCATGGGATAAAGAAGACTGACTCAGGAGACTAGGGCTAGGGTAGTCTATAAGATATACTACAAGGGAAAACATCCTCATTATCATCTACACACCTAAGAGATCAAAGTGCAGAGAAAGTAGAGAGCAGTCAGCAACGATGGCATTAGTGCATAGGTTCGATCACATTCATCGATATCAGAGGCTAACAGATGTAGGAGAGTCGGTAAGTACCACAAAACCTCCTTGTACCTTGTTGCATTAACTGTTGTCATAAATGCATGTTAGGTAGGGTAATGAAGGCACATTAGGTAGATTGCAAAAAAAAAAAGTCAAGCGGGGAAAAAATAGGAAGGTGTGTTTCCTTTGGTGCTAGGTGCATCTAGGTAGGTTAGGCGCATCTATGTAGAATATAACCGCGTCTATGATTGTAAAAGCATCTATGTCAAATGCGAGCGCATTTGTGAAGTGCAGGCACATTTATGCAGGGCAGAAATGTCTGTGCAGAACTGAGGCACGTCTGTGCAATCCAAAAACATATGTGAAGTATGTAAGCGCATTTGTGTCATGAATGCGCATTTATGTCTTCAAGGTCGAATCGACAGTTCTATGATAAACATATGCTGTCGATTGGATAAGTTGTTGAGAAGATACACTCAAGCAGGTCCTCTAGGGAAGACTAGGATAACGGATAGGACTAGGATTGACAATTCTGTGATAGAACATACGTTGCCAATCAGGAAACAGCTCAAGAGGATACACTCAAGCAGAGGCCCTAGGATAGGATATAACGAGGCACTTTGTGATGAATAGGGAGTACCAAAGAAATTGACAATTCTATGATAGAACATACATTGTCAATTGGATTAGGTTGAAATTGACAATTATGTGATAGAACATACGTTGCCAATTGGATAAGCTACTTAAGAGGATAAACTCAAGGAGGTTCCCTAAAAGATAAGATAAAAGAAGCACTTTGTGATGAACAGGGTGTAGTACTAGGATAGACTGCCATATGATAGATATAAGCACTAGGATAAAAAGCAGCACTTTGTGATGAACAAGGAGTACTACTAGGATTGAGTGCCATATGATAGATATAAGCACTAGGATAAAAAGCAGCACTTTGTGATGAATAGGGAGTACTACTAGGATTGACACAGTTGAGTTGCTTGACTGTAGGAGGACCTACCGATGTTGGAGTCACGTGAGAGATTCCCTTCGACTCTGAGTTTGCGAGTAGAGCTGACATTCAAGGATGGAGCAATAGTTGAGGCCATGGGCTTGCGATACATTATATATATACCTGAGTTTCGAGCAAACATGGGATTTCTAATTGCATTAGCTAAGAGATGGCACTCAGAGACATGCACTTTTCATTTACCAATGGGTGAGATGATAGTCACCTTAGAGGATGTATATAGGATACTAAGGATACTGATCATTGGGGAGTTATCTCCTTATGATCAAGAGGGAGATCGGGATGCACTGAGATGAGTGTTCCAGGATCCAGGACTAGAGATGAGGGTAGGACATGTGGCTTGGGACACCATGATAGCTACAGGATTGGCTCTACTGGTGGTGCTTGTAGGAGTGATCAGTGGGTTTGTTTGTCCAAATAGGGAGACATGAGGGTTGGTTATGGGATGGGGGAGGACTCTGGAGACATTGGTTACTGAGCACAACAGGTTTGCATGGGATCCATGTCTATTGGCACACTTGTACTATGAGTTGGATCAGTTTATGTATCGTGGATCAATAGGATTGGGATGTGGAGTGACATTACTACAGGTATGGCATATGAGCATCTTCCAATTACACGATCGATACACTTTAGAGGAAGGCGACACATGCGCAGTTATGTACATTTGTATGATATGATTACTTCCTAGCCATGGATTGGGAGGCTAGAGTATTGGTGTTGAGTGATCGATGAGGTAGAGAGTGTGGTATGGAGGCCTTACCGAGACTGTGAGGAGTGGGAGGATGACGTAGTGGACCTGCCATATGTGTCAGGAGTAGGTATTTGATTGGGAGGACACCATATGTTATTAAGTAATAGTTGATTGACAGGGTATGTAGGCAATTTGGCAGGATACAACTGATGCCACGGGGTTCAGGGATGTATGCGTGGGCAATGAGGGATCTGGCACATTTAGGGCCCATATTGTCGTATGATCAAGCAATGACACAGATGCTGGAGATGAATCTCATGCCTTAGGATATATGGGCAGATGTGGAGGATGCAGGGATGGATGCAGAGTACAGTGCATATTGGGAAGCACATCCATTTCCACAGTTGATAGATCCAGGGGAGTTGATAGAGGGTGATGGTGGAGATGGTGGAGATGATAGTGGAGATGGTGGAGGCAGAGGCTGACAGCGAAGGCGAGGGGAAGTGGCAGAGAGGAGGGTAGCTCATAGGAGAGAGGGCGGAGAGGAGAGATAGGTGCATGTAGTTAGGGGCAGAGGTGGATTTCCTTTGCAGGTGCAAGAAGAACAAGTTCCCAAATAGGTACAGGGATAGGGACAACCATAGGAGTAGCCACAGGGATAGGGGGAGGTGGGAGGAGAGGAGGAGGATGAGCTACCATCCTTGAGGGAGACCTATTAGGGACAAAAAGATGAGATCCAAGATCTAGAGAGGGATGGGGCTAGGCTCACAAGACAGCTGAGGGACACTGAGCGAGAGAGGGATCAAACTATTCAGTGCTACATAGAGGTTAAAACAGCACTGAGGGCAGGCAGGTAGGCAGTAGAGGACACAGGTGTTGGATACGCCTATGTTCTACGGGTAGGGGAGGAGATAGCTTACTGGAGAGACCTATACTATGGAGTGGTGCCACCAAATCAGTAGGCTAGGAGCTTCCAGAGATCATCGCGGACTACGATGACCACTGGAGGGAGAGATAGGAGACAGACATCTAGTGGTGGGGTCATGGGTCCTCTACCACCACCAAATAAAGGGGGCAGGAGATATAATCCTAGGGCAGGGACTTCCAAGGCTCAGACTCTGTCGAGGCCAGCTGGCTCCAAGGGAGGGAGTTCATCATATCCTATAGTGGGCTCCCTCTGTATCAATTTTTTGTACCATTTTTGTATGATGATGTAGACACCTTTGGGTGATTGTAGCCATATGTATTTTGGCATCATTGTATCATGACACTTATGATTTTTGAGATATATATATGAGCTGATTCATCCTTGCAGTAGCTATATGCATGTGTACCTATGTGGTGTTGTTTCTTATGTGATGCTTGTGATATGGATGCAAATATGTATACATGATGAAATGAAATATTTTCATTCTTTTTCTAGGTTTATATGTTATGCAAATGTGAATGTATGAAATGTAGATGAATATGATAATGCAAATAACTAATTACATGAGGAGAATGTAAAATGTGCTAACATGTGTTGTGTGCAAAATGTGATGCAATTGTGATATCTATATGTATGTATGAAATGCTATTATTTGGTAATGCAGGTGCAAACTATATGAAATGCAAATATTTTTGGCGTGTCATTATATTCAGTCATGTGATAGCAAGCTACACGGACTCAAGAAGGACGATGGAGGTCAATCAAGAAAGGGGGATGGAAGATAGAAGATATGGAAGTGAAAGAGCTTCTTGTACTTTATCATCATTGAGCTTTATTATGGCAAATAGGTTATGACAACCAAGGTATATGTTCGACCCAAAAAGTCATTGTACCTATTTGCATGGAGATCAGGCAATCGCAAACAAGGAATGCCCCGATTCATACTAGACTCACAGTGTCCTCATATCCTTGGACAAGTCATAGCATTACTAAGAGACAATACACAAATAGCAAAGAAAAATAGGTGATGATACCCCATCCTCACCTTTCTAGTCAAAGACATCCTGGAGATAAAATCTCTAGTCATAGACATCTCAGAAAAGCTAAAAGACATGTCACCATTTGATAAAATCAAAAGAAAACCAAGACTCTACACCAACATCCACTGTAGTCCTCAAGTTTAGTGTCTCTTGTCACTTGTATAAGTCTATTTGATTGTGGTCATAATGTTTCCGTTCACAAAAGGATAAATAGCATTGAACCACAATGTTGTCTAAATCTGTTGAAAGATTTGATTTGTTGAAGCCCATTGATGTTGTGTCTCATCTGAAACTAATTGAATCCATGAAATTGATACTTTCTTGCGGAGAAAACAGAACTTTATTATCGATATGTGATACAAGTGTTTCTTTATTGTGGATTGTGTGCGGATAGACTGAAGAAAAATGGAAGAAACTGTACTCCTCGGAACGTGTGATGCTATCAATTCCACACCCATCACTAGATGTAGGATTTGTCTTAGCCACAAATAGGAGCTGATTTATTATGGATGGAAAGATTGAAAAGGAGGGATTTTTATGAATGTCTAACCAATCTTAGGTAGATCAATAACAAGCCATGATGGGAATGGGTAATTTTATTATGGATGAATAGGTTGTGATTGTGTGCAAAGTGAAAGGATGAGATTGAATCCTAAAGGAGGGAGGAGCAGTGTCTCTATGCATTGCACTAGTGACCCGGTTTTCACCATGGTACTTGCCCAAGGTGCCATCAAAGTGGTTTTCCCTGTTGGACAAAATTATTTCTCTTTACTTTTTTCAATTTTTCAATTTTTTTGTGTCACAAGGTGCCTGTTTGTCAAGTTTTCATCAAGTAACGATTTTTTATTTTTATGATTTTTTGTATTTTTTATATTTTCTTTTCTTTTTGTATTTTTGAATTAGGATATTCTGAAGAGCTATGTGTAAAACCTGCGAAGGTGCATTCTATTGATAGGATCTTCCAAAGGTTCGCCATCTGGGGTTGAAATTTGATATGCACCAAATCCATAGACTATTATGATGATGTAGGGACCAAGCCAATTCAGTTCAAACTTTCCCTTCTTCACTCTGTTGCTGATTTTTTGGATTTTCTTTGAGAACTAAGTCACCCACCTCAAATGTGTGAGGCTTTACTATGTGGTTATAGCTGCAATGTTCCTTGATTGAATGATGTGTAGCTCCCTTGATTGTCTTCCTTGATAAAGGAATTGAGATAGAATTGCTAGCATGTGGACTACACAAGCCCATATGCGTGTCACCTAAAGAAGTTTGGGCATCCCTGATAATAAAGTCCTTTGAGGAAGCTCCATTAAAGGTCCATGATGTATCGCCAGAAGAGAAAGGATGTATGGAAAAAGTGGATGAGGAATGAAGGCTTATGATTGCTAAAAGAAGTGAAAGTAGGATAGCATGATGGAGACTTAGGATCAACAAGTATGCTTTTTGACTTAAAATTGTATAACTTTTGCCCCCAGTTATTTTGATATTAGGAGAGATCAACTCTTGCTCTTTTTCTTTCATAGGATTTTTATCCTTGACATTTATTTTTTCCGAGTCCAATAGCTTTTGATTTTGATTTGGATTTAGATTGAAGGACTTTTCTTTATTTTTTACTTTTGGATTTTTCTTTTCAAATCTTGATTTATGATCCCCAATGACTAAGGGCTTTTGTAATTCTTGTTGATCCAAGTATGGAAGTGGAGTGGAAATGGAATGAATGGATGAAATGGTAAAGCTATGTGAGTTCTCAAGAGGGTTGGTGATACGCTCAATAGATTCTTCACTGGAACCACTCTTAAGACTATTGATATCAAGAGATGCTTGCACTGCTAGAGGAGTTTTGCATTCAGACTTAGTAGACACAAGACTAGGTGCTTCGTACCCAATTCCTTGCAAATTGTTTATAGATTGTTCCTGTCGACTGAATACCTTAGGAGATAGTGGGAGTTGATCAACATGAAAGATATACTCACCACATCCCATGCCTTTAACTTTGAACTTTTCTTTGATCTCTATTTGTTTTGATGTAGAAGCTTTCAAGGATTCTGGATCAACATATGTTGATGAAGGAACAGCCTCTCGATTGACTGGGATTGTTATTTCTAATCTAGGTTGCAGATTGTTGCAATATATGAATGGGTTTGGATCACCTTTGACAGTCACTTCAACTCCATTATGTGGGAACTTGATACATCGATGATATGTAGATGGGACTACGCTCATCTCATGAATCCATGGATGTCCTAGCAATATCTTGTATGTGAGCTCTAGATCAAGGACTTGACAAACCACATCCTTTGTAACTGACCCCACTCTGAGAGGTAAGGTTATTGTGCCCTTGGATGAGTTCTCTTCATCATCATATGCTTTAATGGTGATTGCATGTGTAGAATTCACAACCTTTTCAGAATATCCCAATTGCTTAAGAGTGTTCAATGTACAAATGTTCAAATGGGCTCCTCCATCTACCAGGACTCGTTTTATTTGATGTTTGTGTAGGAAGGACTCAATGTGTAAAGGTACATTATATGGTTGACTAACGGAGGCATCATCAGCTTCAATGAATGTAAGGGAATGTGGAACAAAAAGATATCCCACCATGGCTTGAAACTGGTCCATGTTTAGATCAGTGGGGACAGAGCTTTCTCTCAAAGTTTTATCAAGGATGGCTTTATGTGTGGGGGATATGCGTAAAAGCTCAAGGATGGAGATAAGTGTGGGCATCTTCCCTAACTATTCTACTAGGTCATACTCAGGTTTGGCTAATGAGGAAGCGGTGGTTTTAGCTGGAGCACCTTGCAAAGTGACCTTACCTCGACGAGTTGTGACATTACATTCGAAGGTCCAATGCCTTTCAAGACAACCTTAGGTCTTTGGGTATAACTTTCAAGAATTTTGTCCTTTATGGTAATAGTAGAAACATTTTTGTCCATCAAAATGTGATTAACGATTGAATCATAGTTATAGGATGCCCTGGTATAGTTGTCTTGCTCATCTATGGCTTTGGCTTTTCCCTTGTCATGTTTAGGGAATGGTTCCTTAAACATCTCATGTTCTTGATTGGATGTATGTCCCTCGATCTCAATGTCACCTCTATCAATAAGATCTTGTATAATGTTCTTCAAGCAATGGCAATTTCTTGTTTTATGTCCCTTGCTCTTATGATATTCACAATACTCCTCGTCATTCCACCAATTTGGTTTGACTTTTGGCTCATATGGAGGATTGTCTAGAATTTTTATTATCTTGTTTGCCACTAGCTTCTTGAAAGTTGATTCAAGTGGTTCTCCCAATGGGGTGTATTTTCTTCGTGGTTTTGAAGTTTCTTGAGTATTTACTTGGTTGTTTGTAGAAGAGCGATCCTGAAAGAATGGTTTTTGGTCTCACTGTGCTAGCATCAACAACGCCATCATTTATTGTGTTCTTGTTCTTGTT
The DNA here is from genome assembly GCF_030272615.1 of Cryptomeria japonica. Classification (NCBI taxonomy): domain Eukaryota; kingdom Viridiplantae; phylum Streptophyta; class Pinopsida; order Cupressales; family Cupressaceae; genus Cryptomeria; species Cryptomeria japonica. The sequence continues at coordinate 52,970,110 of NC_081415.1, read as the reverse complement.
CAAAATTCATGGCATGTCTTTTCCTTTAAAGTCCTGTTTGTTTTCTTTGAATATCTCAATGACTCCTTACTCAATTAAGACATTCTCTATTGCTAAGCCTTTCTTAATGACATCCTTGAAAGTGGACAAACAAGCTTTTCTACAAACATAACCAATTTCTCTATTGACATTCTGTGTGAACATCTCTACCATTTATTTTTGTGGAATTTCACAAGAGCATCTACTAGCTAAATTTCTCCATCTTTGTACGAATGATGAAAATGACTCCCCATCCTTTTGCTTGGTGTTACACAAAGTGGTGATTGATATATCTATCTCTATGTTATATGAGAAATGTTGGATGAAAGCTTCTTCTAGATCACCCCATGACTTAATTCCAATTGGAAGTTGGGAGAACCATTCCATAACTTGATCGCCTAAGCTTTGTGGGAACAATCTCATCAAGTATGTTTCTTCTGCTGCTACCTCAATGAAAGTTGTGAAAAATTGTCTTATATGTTCCTTAGGGTCTCCTTTACCTCTGTACTTATCAAACTTAGGCGTTATGAAGTGTGTAGGAAAAGGAGGCATCGGAATGCTCTAGTCAAATGGATAGGGACATATATCTCTCATTGTTTAAGCTAGATTTGGTGTATTAATGTCCTCCATTTTCTTTTGTAAGTCCTTTATTTGTTGTTCCAAATTGTTTTTGGGTGGAGACCGACTTCTTGGACCATATCCCATACCTGAGCCACCGGGTGGAAGAGGAGGATACTGCATATATGGATGGTATTGATCATAAACATGTTCATATGGAGGAGGTCTATAATGATACTGTGTATAGGAACCACCTGGTATAGAATCATAATGAGGAATGAAATATCTGCTTTGTCCATGTATATCATATTCTACAAGCATGTCATGAGTTTGTTCTTGTGTAGTGCCCCCAAATTTGACACGGGGTTTTCTTGTGTCCAAATTTTGAGCATGCCTCTAGATATCCAATTATTTTGGAGGTTGGTCCTTAGCACTGGTATAAAATTGAGTGTATTTATCTGCATAAAATTTCCATAAAAGTTTGCGTAGATGGAGTTTTTCATGAGATGGCCTTTTGTGAGTATCATAAGCTTGACCATGTGTATTGGGGATCTCAAGTTTTTGAAACAAGGATGATGGTGACTCAAGCACGAAACGGGGTCCTCTAGTACCTCCACTATTAGGCCTCCTTTGATCCATGTTGAGTTGACTTTCTTGCATAGGTCAATTTTCCACTATTTGAGACATGTCAAAATCATGAGGCATCTTAGCTCCACTTTGCGCCATCACTTGCAGAAAATATTGTCTATCTCTTCTCATGATTTCCTCAACCAATCTATTAAAATGGGGATCCATAATAGAGTCTTCCACTTCTACTGAATGTACTAAAATATGTTAGGTCCTAGAGACAATTGAGAGGGGGGGTGAATCAGTTGTCCTATAAATTCAACCAAAATTAACTTAACTAAAACTTAATTCTTAATACCGGTAAACCAAACTTTATGCCGGTAGACAGTTTTATCAGTTAATTGCAGTACCGGTAAAGATTAATGCATGAAACAGAAAGACAATAACATCCACAACACATAACATAAATATTTGTACGTGGAAACCCTGTAAGGGGAAAAACCACGGTGGGAAGCCTTACTCATAATCAAATGATACTACTACAGATAGTATGTGTGTACAATATGGATTCTGCACATGCAAAAAGGCCAGCTGCCTAGAGCTCACTGCTCAATCAAAAAATGAGAGCCACATTGACTACAATTGGATGGTTAAATCCAATGATAATGTACTGCATAAAATAGCATCTTCATATACTGGATTCAGTACCGGTTTAGTTCTGATTGCCTTCACAAAAACCTTCCTTCAACCTTCAAATGATGTTTGCATGTATAGCTCTACTTATTTTCACATATACCTTATTACAATTCCTTTTCCCAATCGCATATCAATCTCACAAATGAGATCTTACATTTATACCATAACCTAAGACCAATTGAATAAATCGGCTCACTAAAAGATATTACAATTAAATCAATATCCAATGCATGATGTTGGCTCAATGCATTTACAATAATAATAAATCATCTCCATAATGTGTCATGTTGCTCTCGAATAGATATGCCTATCGGTGCATATCCTGGACCTATTTGTCAGTAACAACAAATTTGCAAACCCGAATAAACAAATAAACAAATTGCCAAAACCAAGTGACCGAATAATGCCATCGACATAACCAAGTAGTCTCCAAGTCATTCCAAGTGCCGATGAACAATATAATCTGTCGGTGAACCAAATACCGATGACTGTGCATAAGTCTCTGACTTGTCAGTGAACATAACCAAAGATCTCCAAGTGTTGATAAGTGTTGACAAGTGATGACAGGTGTTGACATCAATGACAAAACCATATCAACATATCCAAAATACCAACAAAATGTTGTCCACATTGTCATTATGTGTATCATTCTTGTTTGTATTATCCATGCTCTCGACATTTTGAATGTTTCTATAGATGTCCATGTCAGGTAATGTGGTATGATCAAAATTGAAAAAGATATCATTGTCATACTCATATCCACTCATGTTTGTGAACTCTTGAGCCTCTTTAGCTTCTCTCCTAGATTTTTTGGAATAGGTTTCAACCATGAACTAGGTCTTGACCAAGATGTGTGAGACAAGATTAGAATGGAAAAGAGTATGGAAGACCAAGAGTTGGATGGAATGTAAATGAATCTGAAGTGTACTTGCAATGTCCAAAGTGTAAGACCAAATATGTATGTAGTAGAGTAGGTGGGACTTCCAAAGAGATGATAGATCTCTTGATGAGGTAAGTTGACCTTGACTCTAAGTAAGACCAAATGAGACCCAAAGGTGATAGACCTTGATGAGGGACCACTTAGAAAAATGTTGTTGTATGTATTGTGTTGACAAAGCAAGATGAGGACAAGCAAGTGACCTTTTGACTCAAGTTTAGATAAATGTGAATGTAATGCAAGGTCTAAAGCAATAAAGGACTTTGTGAGACCTAGAAATAGGCTGAATGCTAGATGAAAACCCGAAGAAATGACCTAAGAAGCTCAATAATTCTTAAACTGATTTCTCTTGTCTGCTAGACTATAAGTTTTTTCCAATATTGAACACAGACGTGATTAGACACTGCACAGACACGTTAATGAGAATTTTGTGAATGAAGTTTATCTTATGATAACATACACACGTATTCATCCTACATAGACGTGGTTACAAGACACATACGTGTTTCTGTAAGACACAGACGCGTTTCCAAAATCTGAGTGCAATTTTTTCAATTTGTGAAGTTGTTTGTTGTGACCAAATCTGAATTTTTGACCTTTTTCGTGACAAGAGGACATAATGTTGATGAGGACTCTATGTTTGAAAGTGTTTAGACTCAAAAATGACTCAAAAGAAAGTGTGTTCTTTGATGTAAAAAATATTTTGCATACACTTGAAGATACAAAAGACACAATGTTTTGATGTTTGATCTTGAATGTTTGAATGTTTAAAATAAGACAAGCACAATTCTTATGGTTGGCCAGGACAATAGTTGTTGATCCCACATGGGGTTTCCCCCAAGGCTATGCTATTCAAAGTGGATACTTAGATGCTGGACCCCATTGGCTCCACCCTCGGCACTCACTTCTCTGGGGTAGCCAAGCACCAATCCCCATGAAAACTCCCCCTGACAAACTTTGTATCTCTACTAAGAACCGTATGTGCGTGGGCTGCTCCAGAGGTCCGACCTCCTACCCCAACAACTAGAAGGATTTTGGCTTTCTATAACAAAAATGTGCTAGTAAGGGCATCCGCTCATGTGGCCATACATGCAGCACTTTCAGCTCTGTAAATACAGAAGGCTCCCAGCTGGTAGGGGTTACGCCCTACTACTAATCAAATAAATTTGATCAAATGGGTTTATGGGGAGACATAGTGTTGGTATGAACTAATCAGCACATGTTACCCATGGCTTTCACCATGGACATAGTTATTTATAGTGGTTCGAAAGAGGTGGGTTTTCCATGCTACCACTTAGGTCGTTCCCTCCTCACTAGTAGTCCTAATGACCACACGGGGAGGCAGGCCCTCTAGAGATTAAACAAAAAGAGCCTATTGCCCAAGACACAAAAAAAACAAGTTCAATTTTAGTGCATCAATTGACGTATTTGCTAATCTATGAAAACAAGGTACACAATGAAGATCAAAAGAAAACCCTTGCAAAAATTCTACAACAAAGATTTGTTAGTAGTTTTCACAATAACACCCTTCCTGCAAGCACACAAGTTAGGTAAATTTTAGATCCAAAAGACTTTGTGAAAAAGGGGTCTTCGACAAGACGTGTTTGCTTCAAGGACAAGATGCACCAATTTGTTAGCTAGATCACAAGATATTAGCTTGAATAAACCAGCTCTAAAATCAAAATGACGAAATAAAGCCCTTAAAACTGAAACAAAAACCAAAAACAAATGCGATTAAATCTCACACAGACGCGACTTTAAACCTCACTTACACGGTTCTAAAACACAGACATGAATCTGCAACACATATGTGGTTAAAAGGTTCATAAACGCGATTCGGGAACACAAACGTAGCTCTATAATCTGAAAAAATAATAATAATAATGTCGAGGACACAAACGCGATTCCAGAGGTCACAGACCGGGCAAAAAACAAAAATGCAGTTCCAGAAGATGCAGATGCGAAAATGTTGAAATGTTGTTGGAAATGTCAGATCTGCAACTTCAAAAGCATAAAATCTGCAACCAAGATGTTAAATGCAAAAGGGACAAGAGTCCCACTAGGCGTGCCAAAATGTTTATGGTAAAAATGGAAAGAACAATATTGAAAGACTAAAATAGATTCAACCACAAAACCCTAGCCTAACAACAACAAAGATCCACTATAACATATGAAGATTACCTAAGACAATGTAAATCAACAAAATCACAAAGATTATACCATCACATGTCCACTAGGGTTTGAATCACCATTCTTCCTATCTGCATTGATCTTGCTTGATATATTTGCTCTAACATTTTATGTGTGCATAAGAGCTCAACAAAGAACAGAAGTGTGGCTGCAAGTAAGCTTGATCGCATATGAAAGTTTGAATGCTAGTCGAGGAGATTGATAATGAAAGAAGCATCCTCTTATATAGAAGACATTGTAAGAAATGAAGGGATAAGATTAAGAGGTGTAAAAGATAAATGGTCGGCTAGGATTAGAGGGTAGGTAGAGGAAATAAGAAAATAATGAGAGGGTGGGTAGTGTAGAAATTAAAAGATGAATGACATGTGTCATGGGTAGAAAAGGCTAATGAATTAATTAAATAAATAAATATTTATTTAATTAATAGAAGAAATGGGATCAATTAAATAAATGAAATATTTATTTAATTTAGGAAAAAGGACAATTTAAATAAATAAATGTATTTATTTAAATGAGGAAAAAGGCTAGAAAGGGATAAATGAATTAATTAAATAAATAAAGATTTATTTAATTAATAGAAGAATTAGGCTTAAATAATTAAATAAATAAAAATATTTATTTAATTAGATAGGACATTTTAGGTGTCTAAACAAATCACTCATATTAAATGCCTTCTTAAGATCAAATTCTAAATCATTGATTAACTCAATATTTGGTCCAGCAATAAGTAAATCGTTTGTACATAAACTGCAACAACAAGAGCTTATACTTTCTTCACATAAAGATTTGAATCAGATTTACACTTTCTAAACCCATGAAGTAGAAAGTACCTGTCAATATTCTCATTACATGCTCATGGTGCTTATTTTAGACCATAAACAGACATCTTTAATCTACAAACATGATTAGGAGTTTCGTGATCTACAAAACCTTGTGGTTGATCCATATATATTTGTTTATATAAATCTCCATTTAAGAAATCATTTTTAACATCCATTTCATGAATATGCCACCCAAGACTTGCATCCAAAGAAAGAATAATTCTAATTATATTCAATTTAATGATAGTTGCAAAGGTTTCTTCATAATCAATACCATATTTTTTATTAAACACATTAGCAACCAATCAAGGTTTGAATTTTTCAATGGCACCATTTGATTTAAATTATGTTTTGTAAACCCATTTGTAACCAATAAGATGCTTACCTTTGGGACAAGGCACAAGAACCCAAGTGTTGTTCTTTAGCAATGCACTATATTCTTCCTACATAGTTTACTCTCATTCTTTCTTCTCTCTAGATTCTTTATATGAGATTGGGTCATGTATCTGCAATACTTTGGGCATGGGAGTGCTACCATTCCTTCATTGGTTCTTAGGGCCTTGACTATAGATTTCTTCAACTCTCCTTATCTTTTGTCTAACTAAAATGTCATCTTCTTCATCATCACTACCTGCAAAAAATGGTTGATCACAAGTATTAGTTGTTTCAGTAGTGCACACTTCATCCATATTGATATAGGGAGCATTAGTTGTTGTAGAACAAGTGGTTGGAAGTTGTGAATGTTACCAAAATTTATAAAAAAGATTTTTTTTGTTATCAAATCATATACCCTTTAAGCCTTTGATTCTTCATTCTAACCCATAAATAAACACTTATGACTCTTTGGTTCTAACTTTTTCCTCTTTTCATCGGGAATATGAGCCCAATAAATACCTTTGAGATACCCAATGTGAGGTTTCCTACCACTCCAAGATTCTTCAAAGTGATATTTATGAGGGCTTTGGTGGGAATTATATTCACAATATGTGCAGCACAAGAAATAGCCAAACTCCAAAATTTATTATGCAAACTTTTGAAATGAAACATACAACGAGCTATTTCTAAAAGGGTTTTATTCATTCTTTCAATGAACCCATTTTGTTGAGGGGTATAAGGAACTGTTCTTTGCATCTTAATACCATATTTTACATAAGATGATTTGAATGCATGATTACAATATTCACCCTCATTATCTAATCTTAAGCATTTAATTCTTTTTCCACTTTGGTTTTCAACTAGTACCTTAAAAACTTTTGAAAAACTTCAAGCACTTCATTTTTCCTTTCAAGAAAATAAACCCATACTCATCTACTATAATCATCAATAAAAGTGAGAAGCACATAAAGTGATGGATAACCCAGTTCACATAAATCACTATAAATGAGTTGTAGTGGATTATTAGCTCTCCATGCTTTTCCTAATTCAAAAGGATCTTGATCATGTTTACCTAATATGCATCCTTCACACACACCTGCAGAAGATGAAAATTTTGTTAGTCCTATAACCATATCTTTTCTAACCATGTCTTGTAACTTTCTATAATTTATATGTCCAAGTCTAGCATGCCAAAGTTTTGACATGTAGACAATTTGAGCAATAAAAGCATGGGAGAGTCTATTTCCATCATCAACAAACCCAACAAATTTAAAGAGACCTTCTTTATGATCAACTCTTCCAATAGAAATTACATTTCTTGGGTCTTTTCTATCTCTAACAACAACTTGATTAGTAGTGACAACAACCTCATATCCATCTTGTGCAATTTTAACTATTGAAATAAGATTAAACCCTAATCCTTCAGCCAATAAAACATTTTTCAAAGACCCAGATGTCACATTAACTATCCCTGATCCTAATACAAGAAGTTTCATTTTGTTTTGAATATTAATTTCTTGATCTAAATTCTTCCTCTCATGAAAATCAATAAACAAAGATCTATCTCTAATCATATGAAACGATGCTCCTAAATCTAAAATTCATTCCTTATTAGTGTCTAAAGAAAAATATCCCACATTGACACTAGATTCACTTTTGGGTCTAGCACTTACCTCTAGATTTGGTTGTTCTTTCTTTTTAAGGGAAATTGCTACAAATATATGTCTATCCACCTTGCTATCTTTAAATACTTCATCCTTGGACTTATATTGTTGTCTTTCATTGTCCATCTTGTTGGTGTAAATAAATATTCATCATGGATATTATTACACTTTACTTAAGTTAACTTAGGATAATGCATCTCTTCGTAGTTTGGATTTGAGACACTTAGGGAAGTGTGCACATAGGGATATAGCTTGTAGGAGAAATTCCACCTTTTGTGGTCTTATTTTGTTGTTACACTCCACATTTGGTGGGTCATCCACCTCTTGTGGAATATTATATTATTTCTCCTACCTACTCCTAGTATTTCTTACCTACCCTTGTTTCTCATTGAGCCACATGTCATGATTGTGTGCTCATACATCCATATGGCCTTGCATATATAAGTAGGTCCATATTCATTATATTGGTTAATCCAATTGATCATTTGCATATTGATGAGAATAGAGTTTGTTCTTGTCATTCTTTTGTCTCTCTTTTATGCTTTTCATTGTGCCCTTGATCTTAGCGAAATTTCACATGGTATCAAAGCCATTAGGGCTTCATTGAATGGTTTTTGGAGACATCTTGGAAGGCTTTTTTCGGATCTAAGGAACAACACTTTTTGGAGGCATCTTAGAGCATTTTCGACCTCACCATTGCGTCTGGGAGGCCGTTTCCATAAAAATCAAGTATAAACTCGACCTATTTTGGCAAAAAATTGAATTTTGGGTGTTGGAGGATTTTTTTGCCCAATTCGAGCGGTACGGTACGGAATTTTCAGATCTCAAAAAAAAAAAAAAAAAATCTAAAATTTTTTTTTTTCCAATTTTGAAAAAGATTTTTTTTTTTTTTTAAAAAAAAATTTGAGGTCTATACCTTCTGCTCAGTTAGCATTTTTTGAAAAAAAATTAGACCCCTCTCCGTTGAGTAGTTTGGATTTTTAGGTCAACTTTGGAGGCCCATATCTTGCTCAATTTTGCTCCTTTTTTAGTGCAATTTTTTTTAATTTGGGCTAATTTTTCATTCTCTTCACAGTGGTGTGGTTATTTTCTAAATTTGGTGCATAGGTTTTTCAGAATTTTTGGATTCTCTCAGTTGTACCTATCTAATCCTCAATTTTGCAACTTCAAAGGCTTCGTTTGAGCTCATATGACCTCATTTTCAGCTGTCGTTTTTTTGAAAGTGCATATTTTTTTGTCTACTTTCATAATCTATGATCAGATTTCAAAGGATTTTGAGTGGAAATTGTACTTTCAGATATTGCTCTTATTTGGCCTACTTGGTACTTGTAATTTTCTTGGATCTTAGTTTAGATCTCTTGCATTATTAGTTTGAGTCTCTTTTGGCCTTATTGAGGCAGTTGTAAAGTTGAAATCAGAAGTCCACTTTGCCATTTTTTGCAAGTGGCCCATTGTACTCGCACTGAGTATAAAGTGTCAAATCATCTTTTTGGGGGGTTGTCTTGTGTGATTGTGCCTCTCTTTCCTTGTGCTCTTTCATTTTTGTTGCAATGAGTCCTCATAAATTTCCACCTTTAACACCAAATAATTATGCATCATGGAAAATTAAAGTATGGAGCAAATTAATGGAAAAAGGTCTCACACATTACATAGATGGAGCTATAGTAGTAGCACCTAATACTAAGGCTGATCCTAATGCTCAGTTAGAATGGCTCACTAAGAATTGCATGGCTCTTGGAACTTTGTGTAAGTATGTATCAGATGACCTCATTTTTCACATTGAGAAGTCTACAACAATCAAAGAGGCTTGGGATATGTTTCAAAAATTGTATAGTCAAGTTGATGAAATTAGAGGTTACAAGATTGACAATGAGCTCACCAACTTGGATCCCAAGAGTTTTGATACAATCCAAGATTATGTCACCAAAGCAAATGAGCTAAGATTAAAGCTTAAGGATTGTGGAATTGATAAAAAGGATGCTCAGTTGATATTAAACTTGTTGGACAAGCTTGCACCAGAATATGCAGCATTTGTGTCTAGCTTCCAAACTCATTGTTTGACAGTGGGGAGTTCCTACATTATGCCTTCATTTGATGCTTTCATAGAAATGTTGATATTGGAACAATCTAAGTTGTTGAACATGGGCCTTCTCAAGTCTTCAAAGTCCAAGGCTTTGGTGGCTAATCAAGGGAATCAAGGCAAAGATTCCAATAAGAAGAAGAAGCAATCCAAGTAAAAGCCATAGCAGGAAAAAAGCCAATCATCCTCCCCATCACAAGGCAATTTTTCATCATTTTCCAAGAAGGGGACTCCACCTAAGAAGGATAAACCAACTTGTGCATATTGCAAGAAGTATGGTCATGATGAGCATCCATGCCACACCAAGCAAGTTGATGAGTTGACAAATCTTCTTAAGAAAAACAACATCAACTTGCCATCCACCTACACAAAGAAGGATTCATCTCCTTCCTCTTCCTCATATTCTAAGGGAAAATGGCAAGCATTTGTGGCTACAACAGGTTCTTCACAGCAATGGATACTTGACTCGGGTGCCTCTTATCACATAGATTCTACAAATGAGTAGTTTTCTTCATTGGATCCATCTAAGGTACCTCACATTTACATAGGTGATGATACACAAGTTGAGGTTAAAGGGAAAGGATCAGTTGACATGGATGATGGAACATTTGAGAATGTTATTTATGTTCCTAACTTGTCTACCAGCCTTCTCTCTATCTACCAAATCACTCACTATGGGAATGGAAAAAAGCTTGAGTTTACACTTGATTTGTGGTAAAGGAACTTGATGATGATGCCTTGGTAGCAGTGGGACAAGTCAATGACAACTCAAGGCTTTATTCATTCTCCCACTTTGTGCCAAGTTCTCCTTCTAGGGCCTTGCTTACTCATTCAAATTCAGAAAGTAAGCTATGGCGTGAGCGGTTTGGTCACCTCAACTACTGCTATCTTCAGCAGCTCAGCACTAAAGACATGGTCACAGGTCTACCTCAAATCATTTTTTTTAGAGGGTGTATATTCAAGTTGTTCCATGGGAAAGCATCCCAAGGAGAAGTTTGATAAGGGGAAAGCTTGGAGAGCTTTAGAAGTTCTTCAACTTGTTCACAGTGATGTAGCAGGTCCATTTCCAGCACCTTCATTTAGCAAGGCCCGCTATGTCCTCAGCTTTATTGATGACTACTCCCGCTTCACTTGGGTCTACTTTCTCATTCATAAGAGTAAAGTATTTGATAGATTTCAAGACTTCAAGACTCATGTGGAGAAGCAATCCAGGAAAGTGGTCAAGATTCTTTATACAGATAATGGAAGGGAATATGTGAACAAAAGACTTGAGGATTTTTGTACATTTGAGGGGATTGATCTTTAGCATTATGTTGCATACACTCCACAATAGAATGGAGTTGCAGAGTGCAAGAATAGAACTCTCAAAGAAATGGCTAGTTGGATGATACATGCACTTTCTCTTGATCCCGCTTTTTGGGCAAAGGCTATCAGTTGTGCCACACACATCCAGAATTGGGTTCCTCACAAAGCTTTGCAAGGTATTACTCCTTTTGAGGCTTGGGCTAGAAGGAAACTAATTGTGAGACATTTCAGAGTCTTTGGGTGTCTAGCATGGGCTCACATACCTCCACAGAAACGCAAGGCATTGGAACCTTAGAGTCGGCCTTGCATATTTGTTGGATATCCTAAGGGTGTTAAGGCATATAGATTGATGGATCCTGAGACACATGAGGTGTTCATTGAGAGGAGTGTTCACTTTGAGGAAAGCTCTCCTAGCTTAGCCTCTCTACCTCCTCCACCTTCCTCCATTGTGGATAGTGATGCTAGTGATTCAGATGATGACACTCCTTTAACTCTGATTTGCAGGGTTACACCTTTGCAGGGTCCACTTGCAGTTCAGGAGCCTTGTTCTCCACCTCCACCTAGACCTCGTTGGGTGCGACAAACACGTGAGTCAGTAGGTTCTCTTGTTGGGGATCCTTCAGATACACGAAGGACTCGATCACAACATCAGGATCTTCCACATGCATTCATTGCTACCGCTTCTGATCCACAAATATTTTAGGAAGTATCAGGGGTTCTTGAGTGGGACCAAGCTATGAAGAGTATAGTTCCTTGATGAGGAACAACACATGGGATTTAGTCCATCTCCCTAAGGGGAGAAAGATGGTTTGATGTAAGTGGATCTATCAGACCAAGTTTGCAGCGGATGGTAGTGTAGATAAGTATAAGGCTCGACTTGTTGTGAAAGGTTTCTCTCAGGTTCCAGGTGTTGACTATAATGAGACCTTTGTGCCCGTAGCTAAGATGAACTCCATTCACTTGACACTTGCTATTGTTGCAACTCATGGTTGGGTTGTACATCAGATGGATGTAAAGAGTGCTTTTCTTCATGGGGATCTTGATGAGGAGATTTATATGGAGTAGCCACACGGTTTCATCCAGGATACTTCCTTGGTTTGCAAACTAAGGAAATCTCTCTATGGCCTCAAGTAGGCCCCCAGGGCTTGGTACGCCAAGATGGATTCCTTTCTTCTCTCAGCAGGGTTCACCAAGTGTCATTCTGATCCAAATGTCTACATTTTGCGACAGGATGACTCTCACTTGATACTTGTGGTCTATGTTGATGATTTGATCATTACAGGGAGCACCGCATCCATCATTAGCAGGGTCAAATCTGCTTTGCATGATAGATTTGCTATTACTAACTTGGGTCTTTTGCACTACTTTCTCGGGATAGAGATTTCACAGTCCCCTTCCGGGATTACACTATCGCAGCCCAAGTATGCTCTTGATCTACTTGTACGCTTTCATATGGTTGATTGTAAGCCTGCACTGACTCCCTTTCTTTTAGGAGTCAAGCTTGGGGCTTAGTGTTCTTCACCACTAGTTGATGCCACATTGTATTGTCAGCTTGTGGGAAGTCTCATCTACTTGACTCATACACACCCTCATATTTTATTTGTAGTTAGCATGGTTTCCCACTTCATGCAGGAACCACATGAGCTTCATTGGAAAGCTGCCAAACACATCCTTCATTACATCTAGGGTACATATCACTATGGGATTCACTATGCAGTAGGCACAGGACTTCGCTTGGTTGGTTACACTGACTCTTATTGGGTTGGCGATCTTGATGATCGTAAGTCTAATTCAGGTTACAATTTTCATCTTGGTTCAGGCCCCATTTATTGGCAGAGCAAGAAGCAACATGCTATTGCTCTCTCTTCGATTGAGGCTAAGTATCAAGGAGTTGTTAACATAGAGACTGAGACCATTTGGCTTCAGCAGATTCTCACAGAGTTTGGATTCACCACTCCACGACTGATAGTTCTACATTGTGATAATCAGAGTGCTATTGCAATCTTGAAGAACCTAGTCTAGCACCAGCGGACCAAACACATCGAGATCCATATGCACTATATCCAAGAGCTGGTTCAGGAGCAAGTCATTGACTTGCAGTATTGTCCTGCAGTGGAGCAGGTTGCAGACATATTCACCAAACCTTTCACCGAGAGTAAGTTCCTATAGTTGCGAGCTCTCTTGGGGGTATGGGATGTCTCATTAGGGGGGGTCAGCTGACTTCTCCTTCCTCTCTTATGGGGGGGACTTTTTCCTCTTTGAGGTTTTGTCCTTCTTCTTTGAGAATCTTTTGTACATTCCTCTCTCTTTTGGGGGAGCAGTTTTTTCCCACTGGGTTTTCTCCCTTTCTCCGTTTGTGAGAGATTGCATTGCATAGTTTTGCTTGCATTTGCATATTATACATGGGTACCTATCATGGCCTCGTAGTCGAGACCCATCTTGCATTGTTGACTTGAGTCTTCATTCCCCTAAGTTGCACTTAAGGGGGGTTGTTGGTGAAAATAAATATTCATCATGGATATTATTACACTTTACTTAAGTTAACTTAAGATAATGCATCTCTTCATAGTTTGGATTTGAGACACTTAGGGAAGTGTGCACATAGGGATATAGCTTGTAGGAGAAATTCCACCTTTTGTGGTCTTATTTTGCTATTACACTCCACATTCGGTGGAATATTATATTATTTCTCCTACCTACCCCTAGTATTTCTTACCTACCCTTGTTTCTCATTGAGCCACATGTCATGATTCTGAGCTCGTACATCCATATGTCCTTGCCTATATAAGCAAGCCCATATTCATTGTATTGGTTAATTCAGTTGATCATTTGCATATTAATGAAAATATAATTTGTTCTTTTCATTCTTTTGTCTCTCTTTTATGCTTTTCATTGTGCCCTTGATCTTGGCAAAATCTCACACATCGTCTTCTAACAAAATTTCTTCATATGATTCTCACCACCACAATGCCTACAAATAATGGATTTAATTCCCACTTGCTTTTTTGTACCGTCATTTCTAGAAAAGTGGTTAGAACAATCATTATTTTGAAATTTATTTTCTTTTCCAAATCTTATCTCCATCAACATTTCTATAAAGCGTGATTTTCCCTTAGCTGCATAAGCATGATTCTTCTTAATATAACCTTCTTTAACAAGTTGAACTTTTTCATCTAAAACTAACTTGAAAAATTGATCAAACATTTGTTGGGGCATTGGGATTTAATTGAATAACTCTTTTCCTCAATTCTTTAAATATCTTGTATGGTTGGGGAAGCTTACTTTCAACCATTGCAATCAACTAAAAATCTTTTTTTGCGTATTCAGCACCTATTTTCTCCATTTGAGCATTTAAATATGTAACTTCATTAAAGTAATCACTCATTTTTTTCAAAATCAACAAGATCCAAGTTCACCATTTTTTCTTCTATAGTAAACATATCAGTAGTATCGATATTTTTATAATCTTTTTCTAAATTTTCCCACAATTTTATTGGATCATCATTATCAACAAATCTAATTATACCTCTAGCTTGCTCTAGCTTGCACTTCCATAGCTCCTTTTCTTTTTTGGATTGAGGTTCTCGAATTTCTTTGTTCACTATCCTCCATAAATCTTTTTCTCTTAAAGCATTCTTGACTTCGATCTTCCAATATGCAAAACAACTTCCATCAAATATAGGCAAAACTTCATTTGAAGAGCCCATGTTAGTATAAAAATTAGTTTTCAAATAAATATCAATTCAACAATACTTCAACCCTGTTAAATAAATTATAAATTATCTCTAGCTCTGATACCATGTAAAACTATGCCAAAAATATAGCTATAAATCAAAATAGCAACACAAAATAGGGCAAAGCAAAGCACTAAATCAAAGAGAAAAGACTAAAAAATCTAGCTTTTATTATATTCAATCCAACAACATACAACCACATAACATTGCATTGCACGGCTTCATATTTATAGCTAAGCTTGGAAGCTTCTAATATTCTAAGAATTCTGAAACTAGAAAATTATTCTAGAAAATTCTATCTCTCTAGAAATTTCTTCTCTTTCTAGAGACAATCTTATTCCTTAACATATGTTGGTGTGACCATCTAGAAACAACAATCTTCAAACACAACCACCTTCACATGCATAAGAGAAGCAACAAGAATAATTCACCAATGAGAAAATAGCTATATTAAGATGATAAAACACGTATAAACACCATGTATAAATAGCAAAGTTGTGATGAGGTAGAGATAATCGATATCCAACTATCAACAAAAAATATTAAATGCATGATGAAAATGTTAAATACTATGAAACTAATATCTAATAAAGTGTTATGTCAGCTACCTAAGTAAAACCTAAGCCTATGTAAATGGGATAAAACCATATAAACTCCAATAGGACTATCATGTTTTAAGTCTATCTTCCTCACATATTCTGACAAGGCTTTGTGGTAGAACTATTATGAACAATGATAATCCTTTTGTTTGTAGAGTCATAATTCATGAATAAGATACAAATTCATGTCTTGCTTCCTTATACCTTGGTGCATAATATCCACTTCGTATATCAAAATAGTATCCTTTTACATTGATTAGCATAACCAAAGCACAAGTATCTTTCCATTATTCTTTCATATCTAGCCATTTCATGTACCTCCATCTACCTCATTATTCATTTATAGGATTCACCTAATCTTTAATCAATAATCTAACTTTCACCTTACACTTCATTTAATTTCTTCTATCATTCTAACTACCCACTTTTTCCTACAATTGATTTGTTCTCTCTTCTAGACCTAGCTTATTCTTCCTATTGCGAGATTGACTCAAAATTTATTTTTCTAGACAATCTCTTGAGGAGGGATCTATCCTACCTCCACCCTATCACTAGGGCATGCCACTAGTATCATTTGTTTTTGAAATAATGGTATAAAATGTATTGTCTCAAAGAGGAGCAAAACATAGACATATAAAAATGTCTAATGCATTTTCATCTTGCCATTTCATTATGATCTCATCAATTATTCTATCTATATTAATTAATTAGTTATTTAATTATTTAATTAAGCTAATATTTCCCTTTTTTAGTCATAATAATTAAATAATTTTTAATTACTCAATCATCCTAATTTCTTTCTGCATTAATTATTTAATTAATTTATCATCTTGCCTCCAACATTGATTGAATGATACTTTTGCAGTAAACATCAAAGTGAACAACATAAAACTTTGTTAGTGATGATCATGTTGAATGAATTTGGAGGCTCCTTCATTGTGAATAAGGTCTGTATGTGTGAAAAGTGTTGATCCTTTATCTCTGTGAAGCAAAAATTATCATAGCTTTAGAAGCTATCCCTTCTATGGAAGTCTCTAAGGAAAAGGTTATGTTCATGAAGTTGGATATGGCCAAGGTATATGATATATTTAAGTGGAGCTTCCCACACAAATTTCTTGTTGTCTTTGGCTTCAAATCTGATTGGATTATTTTGGTGATGAGTTGTATCACTTATTCTTCCTTTTTAGTTCTCACTAATGGTGAACCCTCTGATTTATTTGGTGCTTCTAGACGTATTCATCAAGGTGATCCCCTTTCCCTGTATCTATTCATTTTAATGGTGGAAGGTTTGGGGATATTCATCCAGTCCTGTGTTTGGAAAGGATTGATTCATGGATGGAAGTGGGGTCATGGCCTTCCTCCCTACTCTCATCTTCGATTTGTGGATGGAACTGCTTTCATAGGTGTCACTAGAATTAATGGCCTTCCTCCCTATATCATGAAGAATTTTAGCCCATCCCTTGTCCTGATTGGCACACCATCTCCAAAAAATATTTTCAGCAAGGACTCAACCAATCAATTTAACACCCCTACTCTCATTCAAGCCAGGATTGCAAGGATTTTGAGGTTTCAAATTGGGGCTCTTCATGTGGTTTATCTTGGAATTCCTCTGTCAGCTAGCCACCTTTTTTGGTAGGATATTTTGGATAAGTTTCATTGTAAGGTCAATCATTGGACTAATCATTGGATTTCAACTACTGGAAGGGTTACACTTCTCAAGGTTGTGGTTCAAGCTATCCCTATTTATAGATGTTTGTGCTAACAACTCTAGTTAGTTTTATTAAGGAGTTTGAGGCACTTTCCAGGCAATTCTTGTGGATAGGTAACTTTCTTTCCTCCAAGTGGATTCTAGTTAAGTGGGACTCTATTTGTAGGCCAATTCAAGATGGTAGGTCGGGATTACGTCTTGTAAAATTGATTGGTCGAGTCCTTGCTGAAAAGATTTTTTGGAGATGGTGTGCCAATCAGGACAAGGGATGAGCTAAAATTCTTCATGATATACCTTGGGGAGTGGATGGGAAGGATGTTTCTCGATACACTCTAGTAGGAAATGGCTCCATGATTTGGAATACTCTGAATCAGGGTGCTCAACTATTTAAGCAAGGTGTTTTTTGGATTTGTAATAAGGGTGATAAAGGTTTATTTTGGAAAGATTCCTGGGATGGATTTCCTCCCATTCTATCTCAATACCCACATTTTCAATCTCTTTGTGATAGCTTTCTTGAAGCTAGGTGGTATAGAGTTGAGGATTTTAAGGTTTCTTTTAATTTGGGACAGGGTGAGTTGGCTAGATGGAAAGAACCACATGAGTGGCCATCTAGAGGATTAATTGTAGATAGGGAGGATCTTGCAAGGATTTTGGCAAGAAGAATATGTAACTCCCTAAAGGGGGATGACATTCTTGCTTGGGGTCCTAGTCCGAAGGGTAAATTTTTTATGGCTTCTAGATACATGGATTTGGGTAGGATAACCTTTGGGGAGATGAATGTTCAGTGGTTGAAGCAAGTCTCGAATAGATCATCTTAGCCCAAGTGTACTTTTTTTTGGTTAGTTGTGAAAAATAGATGTCTTACTTGGGAGAATGTTTGGAGGAGAGGGTTTTGTGGGCCTTCAGTTTGTGTTCTTTGTCATAACAGTGAGGAGAGTTCCTCCCACCTTTTCTTCCAATTTTCTTTTACTAGCAAGATCTAGCATCTCTGGTGGGAAGCATGGAGGCATACTTGTGTTCATTTCATATCTCTGGTGGAATTCTAGAATAGCCTTGGGAGACCCCCAACTAAAACTCCCTTCCTTCATGTTGCTTGGGATTTCAAACCTTGTTTTATTATTTGGCAATTATGGTTAGAGAGAAACCGTAGGATTTTTCAGGATAAGAATTTGTTGGAGCAACAAATTTTGTTGTGTGTCATCCACATGGTTTGGGAAACTTTATTGGCTAAGTGTGACCTTACTTTAGATGTGGATCCTAATGACTTGTGTAATTTTCAGAACTTGGATTTTTTTGGGGAAGATCTTGGAGTTTATCTTAGAGAAGATAGGTTAATCACAACCACAGCTAATTGCTAATCACATCCATCTAACCATACAAATTTAGTAAATTCATGCCAACATATTCATCCCATACAACAACTCTTATCACTATATAATCCATTGTTCTACTCAAAAATACAATCTTCAAGGATAACAAAACACACCATAAACCATTGATGTTCAAACTTTTCCTACTATTAATAAATCAAATTCTCTCATATAAAGCTATTTACAGATTTCCTAATACATAGCTAAATTTATTGAAATATATACTCCAACAAATCATTATTAGTTTCAATTAGTGTCAATAAGAAATTGTAGTCCTATCTTAAGTTCTAGTTTGATGTCAACAATCTACAATTAGACAAGCCATTACTAATCATAATTATAGGATATTGTTGAAGTCACTTGTATCAATAGATTTGTATTCTTTGTTGAGAAATAATAGGTAGTGGGTATTTTGTTATGTTAATAATTCTATCCTTCCTTGTTAAAGTCAGAAATCTACTTCTTATATGAAATTATGTTATTTCTTTGTGAACGATGCATTGTTAGCCTCTCTTCATTAATCAAAATCCCTCATTGGTATAGCCAATATTTCTCATGGATTTTGAGTGCAAGTGCTATGGATTTATAGAAGTTGCATCAAAAAATTACAAAGCTATAAATGATGTCTGCTAGTGTTGGATATTAGATACCTTGAGGTTAAAGAGAACTGCTATGGTGAAGCCAGTAAAGGTGAAGAAGCCCCAATCTACTAAACCAAAAAATAAGACTCTTGTTAAGTCAAAGCCTATTTGCATGGCTATATTTTTTTGGAGGTCCAAGCATAGGCTTGGTCCTACCAAGCCAAAACTGAGGCCTAGGTGTGTTTCCCGCTCCATCTTTTATGAAATGGGCGCCCGTTATTTAAAATTCAAAAAATGGGCACCTGTTTTGAAATTTATAGCACTTTAAGAAACGTGTGCCCGTTTTTAGAAACGGGTACACGTTTTTAGAAACAGGTGCCTATTTTTAGAAACGTGTGCCCGTTTCTAAAAATCGTGCACTCATTTCTCTACGGTGGTCCGATCCTAAGCGAGCACCCGTTTTTCTATACGTGCACCCGATTTATTTTTATGGGTCGAGGCTCCGAAGCTAAACGGGTGCCCGTTTCTTAAAAAATGGGCACTCATTTCTAGCAGCAAACTTTTTTGTTCGCAGACTTCCGCAAAATTGGGACCCAACTTCTTGCACCCACCCGCATTTGTCAAAGAACCATTAGATTTGATAGTGATGATGATTTAATTGAAGATGAAGTAATTTTTCTATTTTGAAGGGACCAACACTTTGAAGGGAAGGAAGGATGTAGTAAAGGATAGTTAGATGCTCAATAGTTTGAGGTGCTTGTGGATCAAAGAAACTATACCTTATTGAAGTTATGAGGCATACACATGAAGATTGATACATGTCTTATAGTTCCAAGGGGGGTGTGAAATCTAGAAGTTCAATATTGTACCTTTATGAAGGTGATGAGGCACTTTCAAATGGTGTCCAATAATATTGGGAACTTGGATTATAATTAGACAACTGTACTTAGAGTAGCTTGAAGAAGGCTTATAGATCTAAAAATTGTTTTCAAAAAATATCTTTTACATAATCTATTTTCTATTATTTTGTTTTATGTTGTTAGTCAATTTAATATTGTAATATTGAGAGAGCATGCTCCAACATAACTATTAGTAATTTAAAGAACAGTAGATTTGTCTTTGAATTCCAATTTGCTGTCAACTATCTACTAGTAACTATCAATTCTGTTAACATAATTATAAAGATCTTGTATATATATATTTGTATTCTCTGTTGATGAGTTTAATGAGAGTTTTGTTTCCTGTTTCTAATTCTATTTAAATTTTCTTGAACCAGTCACTGGTTTAAATTCTGAAATTTGATGTCGATTCAGCCATGGACACTGGCATACCTGTCTTGTGATGTGGTGTAGGGTCTAGTACACTTGTACTCTCATCTATCTATTCAGTCTGATTCAGTCTACAATACTGTCAAACCTGTTATCTATTCTTAGTTTTCCAATTACATACATTTCTTCAGATTCTTTTCAAACAATATACATGTGAAAGTATGATCTGCATAACTCGATCTTATCATGACGATATCATCTCATAATCAGTGTCATCGGCGTGTCATAGATATATGTAGAAATATAAAATATGCAGATGAAAGAGAAAGGAGATTCCCAGATGAATGAGATGGATGCCCACTGAATTGACAAGCACGTGAAAAGAATATAAAAGATGAGTATGGAGATTAAATGACATTCAAAAGAAATAGAATCACTTAATAACAGTTTAAAACTTTCTTGTTTTTTTAAGACTTTGTTTTCTAATATCATTTGGCCTAGGGATTCGGCCCTAGTTCGTCTGGTTGTGGATCGCAACTTAAGGTGTGGGTATGCTCCCCATGGTCTTGAGTTCGAGTTCCCGGTTGTGTTAACTCTGTGTGTGTTGCTACCTTGTGAGCGGGTCCGGTCGTGGATCGCAACTTAAGGTGTGGGTATGCTCCCCATGGTCTTGAGATCGAGTCCCCGATTGGAATAAAAAATAGAATCACTTAATTCAATGTATGTATATTATACTTGTATATGAATGTAAAAAAATTTCAATAAAAATTAGAAGCACTTAATTTAACATGTTTGTGACACTTAAATGCATAAAAAATAAAAAAATCAATTGTGTTTGTGACACTTAAATGCATGAGAAATAAAAAAATCAAGTGTGTTTGTGACACTTAAATGCATGAGAAATAAAAAAATCAAGTGTGTTTGTGACACTTAAATGTGTGAAAAAAAAAATTTTAAAATTATTATTAATTTTAAATTTTATATTATTTTATATTCACTTCCACCTCTCAACTCCCACTCACTCTGAGTTTAACTAATCAATATTGTCTATATCCATTATGCAAACAATTAACTTTGTAATTATCTCAATCAACTCATCTCATCAAATCTTCTCATTAGATATCCACCACTAATTGATATCAAATAATCTATAAAATAGTAATATAATAAGATATTAGAAATAGTATTATTAATTGCAAGGGATGGAAAGTATCCCTACATCAAATCTATTTATAAGAATAAGAATGAATATAAAATAAAAATATAATGATATGATAATATAATAATATAGTCTTAATAGAGTTTTTGTTTTGGTCAATAGTTTAATAGAAATATAATAATACAACATTTTGTAAGTGGAATAATGAACAAATATGATATCTTCAACATAATTTACCTATTTTCCCCTAAAGATAAGTTATGCTAGTTATAATTATACAGTAAGAGATGAGTGTAATTCTTTAAATTAAAACTATTAAAGAGCTTAAATATATTTTTTCAAAAAAAAATAAAAAATAATACATGAAATTAATTTTAGGTGGTTTTAAAAGAGATAAATTAAAACAATTATTAAATTTATTTTGTGTGGCATCAACATGAATATTTTAAATACTTCTATAGAAGAAACATATCAATTTTGAGTTTCTTATTTACTTAAGAATTATTTTAGTTTAGTTTAGAACTATTTTATTTACTAAATATATGCATGGACATAAATTTTAATTTTATTGTGGTAAGAGACATTCTATACATGTCAAAATATTAATATAAATATTTACTTATGAACATAATATTAATTATAAGTGTTAAGAGATCATAATGGCAACTTCGATTCGGTTGTGGCACTCTTCTTGGGCTCACAATCTAATCACATAGCCGAAGCCATAGGAGCATTCCAGGTAATTGATCTTGCAAGTAAAATGAAGTTTAAAAATATCTAGATTGAAGGGGACTCAAAAAACATTATTGACTACCTTCTAGGCAAATCCCCCCCCCCATGGACTATTAAAAGTTGGATAGATGAAGCTAAATCCATCTTATCCAACTTTGAAAAGGTTAGGATTTCCCATTCCTTTAGGGAAGCTAACATGCTGGACAACTGCTTTTCCAATGAAGGGGTTAAGCATATGGGTCGACGAACATGGCAGGCTTATAGAGAATTGGGTCCTAACGTTAGAATCTTAATTGACTATGATATTATTCATGAGAAAGTTGTTGTCTTTAATAATGATGATTTGGAGTGTATTTTGGTATAGTGTTATCATTCGAAGTGATGGTGGTGCCTTAATTAACTCTATGAGTGGCGAGGGTTGGCATGATTTATGGGTGCTTTGGTATTGTAGTTATCTCTTTGTTCAAGTTATTTTCTCTACAAACAATAGAAGATTTGCCTCCGAAGAAATGGGGGGAAGCAGGAAGAGGCTTGAGCCAAACAACTATGAGAAGCACAAGAAAAATAGGAAGGTCTGGAGGCACATTGAGAGGGGGGGATTGATTCCTTTTCTTGAGAAGCTCCATGGGGCCAAACTTGATATTACTCGGTATTTCACCAAGAACTAGATGGAGGATGGGATTGTCCTCTCTGGGAGAAAAGTTAAAATTGATGAGAATCTCATTCGGGAAATTTTTGGGCTCTCCACGAAGGGGGTGAAATTGTTTCACAACAATAAATTTTCGAATGAAGCAGTCATCTATTTCCCCAAAACTGATGAGGAAAGGGAGGCCCTGGTCAAAATCTCAAATAGTTACTTTGATGATAGGAAGGTTAAGAAGATTTGGAGGGAGATGCTTAGATTCATTATGGAATACATCACGGTGGACGATAGATTTTCCAGAGTCTACGACTGCCACTTTTCCCTCCTCAACCATTTTCGAAACAAGGTCAGGATTTATTTTCCTCACTACCAGTTTTATTCTCTAAATCATAGCATTAAGAAACACCATAAAATCCCTAGAGAAAATATTTTCTTGCATGCGGGCCTTATCCATCTTATCCACGAGCATTGTGAGAACATGTCGGCCCTGTCTAACCCTATTTCATCTTCATCTTCGGAAGGTTATAATATCGATATTAGTCTGTCTAAGGAAGAAGGCGAATGGGATATTGACTGGGAAGAGGGAGAGACTCCCCCCCCTATGTATGAGCAGAAGAAATCCTTACAAACTAATCCCTTGAACAAAAAAGGCTCCTCTGTGAAAACCCTCACTAATTCTTCCCAAAAAGCTAAAAGCAAAGAGAAAACCGTCCCCAAGAAAAAGCTAGTTTCCTACTCTGAGGAATCCCTTGAGGACTCTTTTGCTGCCCCAGATTCTTCTGATAGCTCCCATTCCTTGTACCCTCAAACTGATAGAGAGAATAGGCCCAGATTCCCATGTGATCTTAGACTTGAAGATCACGACTTCAAGCCGAACCAAGAATTCCCAAATGACATCTGGGCAATAGCTAGAAATGGGGCGGTTGAATACTTTATAATGGTTAAGTGGGATTTTCATGAAATTAAGGACCTCAGCATTAAGAAGAGGGTTGTTTCTAGTAGACTGGATGAAATGGAAGCTACAAGGGTGTCTCAGAAGGTTGTTGGGGTCTCATGGACCGAATAAGAAAAGATGTTGATGGTCGAATGCCTTCAAAAAATTGTCAAGATTATGGATAAGACAAAGAAGGATAATAAGGAAAAGATAAAAAACCTGGAAGAGGAAATCGGCAAAATTTGGGTTACCATGAATTCCATAATGAAACAAAGCCATAGAATTGTGAAGAACTCTGCCACTACTATGAACACCTTCGTGGAGAAGCTAGAAAAAACTCAGGAAGGGACCCTAGTGGTAGACTTGGAAACTGATAAAGAAAAAAGATAGAAAGAGGATTACGGCCCCTCGAAGAGGACTAGAGCCAACCTGAAAAGAAAAGTAGATTTTGTGCCTCAAGACATCCAAGAGATGAAGAAGGTGCCCTAGGAGATGAATAATCTTGAAGAAGAGATTGTCGAAACTCTAAAGTCCTTAAGTTAACTTGGTTTTTCTATTGCTAGTCTTTTGTTGAATTTTGTCTTGTGGTTGCTTTCCTTTCGTTCTATTTAGCAGCTTTCCTATCTTAGTGGACTTATTTGATGTTTTATTTGGTTTGTAAACTTCATGGTTTCAGGTCCCTGTAAAACCCACTTTTTCCTTTAATCAAAAACATAATATTAAATCATAAACATAACCATAAATATTTTTTAGTAATCAATAGACATGGGCGAGCAGCGAGAAAATAGAGTGGAGGCAAATTTGAATTCAAGACAAGGTCAAGATCTCTATAACCGGGGGGAGCAAGGTAAGGATGACTCTCGGGACTACCCAAATTCCCCTAAACCAAGCGGAAAGGATGCGGCGGATGGGAACCCACAAGCAGGTGACAAGCCCATCGATCCTAGTGGAAAAAATGATGAATCACGTGAGGAAGGCACTCCTGGTCTCGACTCAATGCAGAGGGACAGTGGAAGTTCTTGGACTTCTCTATTCGGGGTCAAACCAAGTGGAAATTTCTCACTTCCCCCAGTTCGCAATATCTCAAACCCAGAAAAGGGGAGATTTTCCATTGAAATCCCGGCCCTATTATTGACCATAACATTAACCTTATGGCAATGACATTGGTAGGAAAATTTCTGGGGCCTAGACCGAATATTGATATTGTTAGGGCTGTTGCTAAATGTAAATGGTCACTGAAAGGACAAGTGGAGATTACAGCTAAGACAAAAGGGGATTTGTCTTTGGCATTCTCATGCAAGGAAGATATGTCAAGGGTGCTTTGTGATGGTCCCTGGTTGATTGGTAAAGCTACGCTAGCTCTACAAAAATGGGCACCTAAGATGGTACTCAATGAATCCTTTTTTGTCGAGGCATTGGTCTAGGTTAGATTGTTAGGGCTTCCCTTAGAATTATGGGTGGAAGATGTGTTTAAAGAAATCACTAACTCATTTGGTGAACTCCTCTCTATGGACCCCATAACTATGGCCAAAAGAAGACTTTCTTTTGCCAGTATCTATGTTGGAGTTACACAAGGAACAAACATGCCTCTATCCATTGAAATCAACTCTCAACTAGGAAAATGGAACCAACCTCTGGAATATGAAAGCATCCCCTTTTCTTTCTTTCATTGTAAAAAAGTGGGACATATAGAAAGGAAATGCCCTCTGCACATAGCCATAGTGAAAGAAAAGAAAGAGAGGACGTTACAGTGGAAAGCTAGAAACCCTATTAAGAAAATGGAGAATAATGAAAAAGAGAGAAGTTTCAAAGAGGACCAGAATATTATTATCCCACACATAGCAGAGAAACACATTGACATTAATGAGGATATACCAGATATACCTTTAAATGATAAAGGTAAAATGAACCAAACAGGTAAAGGTGTTAAAGGTCAAAATGATACCAATCAAGAGGATCAAAAGAGTGATAACCTGGAAAAGGGAGAAATACAAGTAGTAATATAGAACGATGAGGAAGATGATTCGAACCACATTCCAGAAAATACCAACGAAACAAGCCTCAATAATGACTTTGAAGAAGCCCAGCAGTGCTTGATCCTTGGAAGTATCTCTCTTTCAGGATCACAGCAATCTGTAGATATGGTTCAAGAAACCATGGGCCTGTCACCTACGGCCTCAGTGCTTAAAGCAAGATGGGCAGATGATGATGTTGGGGACAAGCAGACAAATACTCAAGAAGAAAATTTCTATACGAATGAAGGAGAAGATAGAAAGAGAGGGAGCAAAAAAGGGCCTAAGGCGACACCCTAGGCTAACTCAGTCAAAATAGGATATCTTAGTAAAGCTAACACGGGTTTCATCCCATCTCCTCCAGGAAGGAAAAGAGAAAGCTAGATCAGAGATCAAGAGGCTAGCAAGAACATAGCAAATGGTACTCAAATGACCATCCATGAGGTATGTTCCCTACTTAAGAAATGAAAATAATCTCATGGAATATACGTAGACTGAATAGCCCACATAAACAGGATGTTCTAAAAAATTTATTTAGAGATCACAGACCGGATATCATTATTATCCAAGAAACTAAAATGAGTAAAGAGAAAGTTGAAAAAATTAAGCTTTTTAAGTATGGTGAAGTTTGCGAGGGAAGATCAGAAGGTGCCTCTAGGGGTATAGCTATTTTTTGGAACCTTAAGCGAGTGTCAAGGGAGCTGGTCATGCAAGATAGCAATCTAGCTTCCATTAGGTTTAATCACATTGGGGATGGTACTTCCTTACTTCTTACCAATATTTATGCCCCTAATAATAGACTTGGCAGAAGCAAATTCTGGAAAAAACTGGAGGCTATTAGGGCCCTTTACAAGGATGATATGTGGATCATTATGGGGGACTTCAATACTCCTCTCCATGATGATGAGAAGTTTGGAGGTCTCCCCTCTCAATTGGATAGCAGAATGGATCTTTTAAACTTTATCAACAATCAAGGCCTGCATGACATTGATCTCCAAGGTGCCAAGTTTACCTAGTCAAATAGAAGGACGAGGGATGATCTCATTCAAGTCAGACTTGATAGTGCCCTCATCTCTAATGAATGGTTTAACCAATATCAATTCTCCCTCTCAGCTATCTCTCATATAGGGTCTGACCACTTCCCTGTAATCTTTACTATAGCTAACACCAATGTTAAAAGAAATTTCTCATTCAGATTTGAAAGAATGTGGCTGGACCACCCTAACCTTGCAAAAGTAATTGAGAAGTGGTGGTCTATTGAGGTCAAAGGTACAGCTATGTATGGAATTGCTAAGAAACATAGAAATGTAAAGGACAACATCAAGAATTGGAACAAGGAGGTTTTCGGTGACCTGTTTGCTGCCAAAACTAAAACTCAGATGGAACTCAAGGAAATGCAGGATAAAATCCAAAGTAGCAAATAAAAGGAACTCTCAATCAATGAGGAAAATGAAGTTCTGATGAATTACCATAGGATTATCAGAAGAGAGGAAGATTTCTGGAAACAAAGATCCAGATCCCTATGGCTTAAAGAAAGGGATAGAAACCCTAGATTCTTCCATATGACTGCATTGAAACACAAAGTAGCTAACTAGAATATCTAAGTTAAAAAATGGGGAAAATGAAATTAGGAAGAATGGGGAGATTGGGAAGGAAGACAAGAATTTATTTACCTCTATGCTCTCGGCGGACCATGGACTGAATGGTAAATTTTAGAATAATATCATTGACTTCATCCCTCCTATCATTAGCAAGGAGAAGAACAAGGATCTTGTGGCTATCCCCTCTGAGGAAGAAGTCGAGAAAGTTGTCTTTTCTTTTGATGGGAACAAGGCCTCGGGCTCGAATGGCTTTCCGCTTTTCTTCTTTCAAACTTTCTGGGACATCCTCAAAGTCGATGTGGTCAAAGGTGTGTAGGAGTTCTTTGGAGCTAGAAGAATCTTAAAGAAACTTAATGCTACTTTCCTTGTTCTCATTCCCAAATTCCCGTGTGCGAACTCTATGGATAAGTTCCGACCAATAAGTCATTGCAATTCGTTCTACAAAATCATCTCAAAAGTGGTTACCTGCAGACTGTTAAGGATTATTCCCCTGATCATTTTGCCCCAACAGAGTGGATTTATTCCTAGAAGACAAATCCTTGATTCCATCATTGCTATCCATGAAAACATTCATTCGTTGGTGGACTCAAAAAAATAAGGATTTCTAATGAAGCTAGACCTGTCTAAAGCCTATGACCGGGTGGACTAGAGTCTTTTGGGCAAGGTGTTGTCTGCTTTTGGTTTTGATGGGAAAGTCATTAATTTGATCAACCAACTCATCTCTACCCCTTCTTTTTTGGTCATTGTCAATGGAGTTCCTTCCACCTTCTTTAAATCCTCTAGAGGCATTCGTTAGGGAGATCCTATATCCCCCATACTCTTCATTATTCTGGCAGAATGTTTGGGCAGATTTATCAACAATTGTGTTTCTGAAGGGCTCCTCTGTGGCATTTCGTCTTCCTCGGGCTTTAGAGCTTGCACCCACCAACAGTTTGTGGATGTTACCATTCTAATGGGTACCTCCACCATCAAAGAAGCCTCCAATTTTAAACACATTCTTAACACCTAAAGGATGGCTATGGGTCAAACTATTAATTGGGAGAAAAGTTTTGTTTTCTTCTTTAATACCCCTAAAGATAGAAAGAATAGATTGGCTTGGATCTTAGGTTGTCAATTGGGTAAGTCTCTTGTTGTATACCTTGGTCTGTCCTTGGGTTTGAAACCTTTGGAGTTATTTTGGAATTCTCTTGTTGATAGATTAAGCAGAAAGCTAGCAGGATGGAAAGGAACCCTTCTTAGTCAAGCAGGAAAATCCAACTTTTAAAATCTTCCATCCAGAGCCTTCCAATTTATGCCTTAAGCCTTTTTAAAATCCCTGGTAAATTTGCTGATGCCATTGAGAAAATCCATAAAGCTTTCCTATGGTCAGGAGTGGAGGAGAAGAAGAAAATGGCCCTCATTGCCTGGGAAAATGTTTGTAAGCCTTAAAAAGATGGGAGGATTGGGACTCGGGAATATCAGAACTTTGAACAAAACTCTCCTAGCCAAACAAATCTGCAGGACTTATCAAGGAAGAGGGGAATGGAATGAAATTTGGAAGGCTAAATACCTAAGGAATACTCCCACCATAGAGGAGTTCCTGGCTTCAGAACAGATTCCAAGTGGTTCATTCATTTGGAATAGCATTTGTTGGCATTTTGATGATTATGTTGTGATTGTCATTGATGGACACACACTTGCTATGAGATCACTTTGAGAAGGTATGAATTATGCTAAACCGGTAATTGTTCCAAACCGGTAACATGTTGTAGTCTTTTGACTACTATTGTTATGCAGAAAGTGTTTACCAATCTCAAGCGGTATAAAGACCCAAGCAGCATAGAGAAAGGAGCCAGAAGCAGCAATTATCTTTTTCCCAATCTTCAAGTTTTGTCAACCGGAAATCTGTTTGAACCGGTATTACTCTGAGTCACCAACCGGTAATCAGAAAGTTGGACAAACCGGTAATATTCTGTTATGAGTTACCAACCAGTATATTTGTGTGATGAGTTACCATCCACCGACACTTTGATGGTGATTTTGTGTCGTGTTACCAAATGTGTCTAAATACAATGAACCTAGGAACTTGCAATGTAATTCTATTAGACCGACATGAAATCAAATTCCTTTTAAGGACATCATGTCTAGGGTTTTAGTATGTGTGTAGCTGATAGGGTTTGTGGTGGTTGATGAGCTCTTGAAATGTGCGATCTTAACTAAGAAGATCAAGTTTGTGAGTTGTAACAGAGTAAGGAGTTACTGAAGACTGAAGTAATGCTAAAACGCATTAGCTATCAGCTACAATGGATCTAATCAAGCAGACTGTGCCATTTGCTAGATCATTCACTTGTTGATTACTCACATCTTTGACAAGTTAGAAACCCTTAACCGGGTAGGCTCAGAAAAGCCTTTGTAAATCCTCTAACAAGGTGGTTCACATCTATGGATCTAAAATCCTCTCACAAGGTAGTCTTTAATCGAACTTATCTCCTAACAAAGATTGAGATTCCTAACAGGATCTGTTCTGGTAAAGAACATTGTATGATCTTAACCAGTCTAGTTACTATTTTGCAGATAGTCACTTGTGAGTTTCATCTCACTGTGGTTTTTCCCATTTGGGTTTCCACTTCAAAATCTCTTGTGTTATGGTGATTGTGCTTATGTGGGTGAATGCATTATTTGCTATTTCGTTTGCATGTGTGTTAACCGGTTTGTTTGCTAAACTGTTTTACCAGTTTACTGCTAGTCTATTAAAGTGTTTAAGTACAGTATTTTTTGGTATACTAATTCACCCCCCCCCCTCTTAGTATTCATCAGTGTTACCCAGGTTAAATATATTGCTCTTCTTGGTAGCGGCTGGACCATTGGTGATGGAAGGAAGGTGATCTTTTGGGATGACGCTTAGACTGGAGGGGCCCCTCTTAATAAGATGACCACTCATACACTCATCCAAAATTGCAAAGAGAAGATAGGCATCAAATTCGAGGACTATTGGAGAGACCATTCTTGGGTGGATCTCACTTACATTGATCCCAAACTCAAGAAAATTAACTTAATGATCAACCATGTGGTCTTAAATTAGGGAAGGAAAGACCAGATGTTGTGGCGTGGGACTTCATCTGGGACCTACTCGGTCTCTTCTATTGTCCTTTTACTAGCTCAATCCCAAGTTCCTACTTCGTGGTGGGCCAAGGCTTGGCATCATGGGTTGACTCCCAAAATTAATATCTTTCTATGGATCCTCTTGCAAAACAAAATTCTGACTATTGACAACTTGAGAAAGAGGGGCTTCTATCTTCCAAATATCTGTTACCTTTGTCTGAATAATGAGGAATCAGTGAGCCATATCTTTTTACACTGTCCTTATTCCACTTCTATTTGGGGGATGTTTTTTCAGATGTGGAGACTGAATTGGGTGTTCCAAGAGGAGATGCAAGATTGCTTTGGAAGCTGGCATTTCTCCACCAATAACATTACCATAAGAAATCTTTGGAATTTATCCTTTAAACATATCCTCTGGAGGATATGGAAAGAGAGAAACAATAGAATTTTCAGGAATGAAACTAATACCTTGGAAGTGGTTTGGCTCAAAATTAAAAACATTTGTGTTGAGAATGTGATGATCATGGGAGTGCAGTGTTGTAGCAACAAGGAGGATTTTGATGTTCTCAAAAGATGGAATATCCCTGCCTCTTTGAGTGCTGACATTAACCAAATCTAAATAAGCCTATGCTACTGGTCTTTCCCCCCCCAATGAGTGGTTCAAGGCCAACTTTGATGGGGTGGCTAAAAGAAACCCAGGCCCGGTTGGTTGTGGTGGCATCATTCATAATGGGGATGGCTTTTGTACAGGAGAGGTCGCCTATCCTTTAGGCATTCAAACTAATCATTTAGCGGAAGTTATGGGGGCCATTCAAGCTATTAAATTAGCCTCCAAGTTAGGGGTTAATTTGCTTTGGTTGGAAGGTGACTCTAAAAACATAATTAACTGCCTTATTGGAAATCATCAACCCTCGTGGACCATTAAGAACATCATAGACTCTATCAGAGATCTGCTAAAGGGGTTTAAGAAATGCCACATCACACATGTCTTCAGAGAAGCTAATCAAAGTGCAAACTTGGTGGCCAACGCAATAGTACAGAGTGAAACTATAATTACCTGGAATGGCGAAAGGGATCTACCATGTGCGGCACGTGATATAGTTATTTATGAAAGATTACATGGTAAGCAGGGATAGATTTAGTATCATTTCCCGAAGTGAAAGACAATGTCGTGGCAACAAGCATTGGCTCTCCAGGTTACCGAGGAGGAAGTACAATCATCATTGTAATGTAATCTCGCATGCTTTATGGGCAATTTTAACCCTCCCCAACAACTACATTAGAAAGTTTTGTAGTAATCGAAGTGGCTCTCACAGAGACTCTGGCAAGAAGAAAGTTATCAGTTTGAAGCTTTAGATTGAAATTAACAGAATAATGCGAGGTAAAAGGAAGAGAACAGAGGCGACTACCATTGAGAAATGGAAGATTCATCCGCAGGTCTAGAGCATCCTCCATGTTGCCAAGATGACGGAATTCATGGATTAAATGTAGGAGAAACGGCCTAAATCACCAAGGTTTTCAAGAAGGGCTAGAACAAAGGGACTCTCACCACCAGAAATAGGAAGATTAAAGTGATCAAGACAATGATAGCGAAGGAAACTGGCATTCCAATGGAGGGCATCAAGTTTTACAGGGACGGAAAAATCTCTAATGTTGCTGTGAAGAAGTTCCTGAAGAATGAGGAGGAAAGGGCTAAGTTGGTGAAGGGCAGCCACACCTACTTTTCGCCTAAGGTAATCAAATTAATTTGGTGAAAGGTTTTACTTTCTATTATGGAGTTTATCACGCTTGATGGTAGATATACTAGGGTTTATAGCTACCACTTTGTTCTGCTAAATCATTTTAGGCACAAGGATAAGATTTCTCTTCCCTACTATCTTTTTTGCTCCCTTAATGCGGGGATTAACGATGCCATTTCCAATCCCCACATTAACCCAGCAATGCATGAAGGCTTGATGGTGATTATGTATAACATCAAGAGCACGACCACCCAGATGAATATTGCAGAGATTTCTGACTCGGATGAAGATTTTGATGAGTCGGAAGAGGAAGAAGGTGATGGCTATGATATGGAAGCAAAGACTGAAGATGACCCCAAAATGGCCCAAACAAGCAGACAAAAGAAAAAATTGGAACAGGGGAGACAAAACAAAGGATTTGCTAAAAATAAACAAAGAGGGGAGGATGATAGTTGGAATGAGGAGGAGGAAGGGACTGACAATGACACAAACACTGGAAGTGAGGAGGCTCAAACCTAGGTGAGCTTGATACAAAAAAAGAAGAATTCAAAAGGCAGGGAGGTGGAAGAAAGGTCGCCTCTCAAGTCTAATTTGAAGCAAAAGAGCGTCATGGAGAAGGACATAGCAATGAAAGATGATCAAAACATTGAGGACAGAGAGGTTATTCTGGAGGTCAATCTTAATACCATGGATGTCAAGAACCAGGAAGAGCATCAAGTGGACATAGGCCTTTGCATAAATAACGGGACGGAGAACTTCAAACAAGCGCTCAACTGGATTCAAAAGGAAATCGAGGGCATATAAGTCAAGCAAGCCCATGAAGCCGGGAAAATCGAAACCTTAAAGGCCCTAGGTTCTGGAAAATTCAACTCCCTCCCAGAATGTCTTAGTGAGCTAACCAAGGTAATTGGCAATGCAGAGGATATTATAAATGCCAACCGCAACAGTTTTACTTTCCTGGAAAACAAAGCAGATGCTACTGATCACAGACTAGTATTGAGAACACACTTTAAAAAATTGGGGAGCAGAGCCACAAGATCCTGAAGGCTGCCTTGGCGAGTATGAAAACCCTCGTCCGCAAGCTGGAGAGCTACCAAGGGGAAAAGGCTGCGGAGGGTATTATTGAGGTCAAAGACAACACCCCTCAAGATAAGGAAACTGGGCTCGAAAGAAGAACCAGAGCTAGTACTAAAAGGATGCAGAACCAAAGAAAATAAATAGAGGACATCAAGCGAGTTGCAGAAACTATGGATCAGTTGGAGCTGGAAGCGGCGAAGATGCTTCAAAATTTGACCTAAGCTCAGGCTTCTGTCGATCATTTTTGGTTTTTAGTCTGTTCTGATCTTTTACTTGCTAGTGTTTTGTACACTAGTTGTCTTTTCTTTAGCTGTTAATGCTTATCTTTTGATCTTCCTTCTGTACTAGGTTTCAGGGACCCCTCAAAACATGTTTTCCCTTAATCAAAAACATAATATTAATTATATCATTTAATAATAAAATAAACGATATAAAATTATTAAACCAAAGTAAAAACAAACAAAGACTTTTCCTAAAATAAATTCATGTAAATAAAAGAGATTATTATTATATAATAATAAATATTATTAAATAATAATCTAATAAGTGGTTGATGATGGTAGATTTTGATAATATTTAGAATGGATGTTAATTGATTAAGTGTGGTGATAATCTCATGTTAATGGTGTTAATTGATTAAGCCTGGTGATAATCTCATGTTAGTGGCATTTATATATTCATAAGTTTGTTGGTAGTGAGATGAGATGTACTTATGATTGTTTGATGCTCTTTTGTGTGGTGGATTTTTCTTCTAAATGGTGTTAGTTTTGAGAAACATGTGCTAAAAGATGAGGAAGATAAAGGAGTTTAAGGGGAAGATTACAATGTGTGAGAATGGAAACAAGAGGAAATAAATGGTCTTTAGTGAAAAGATGGTTATGGAGCTCGTGATTTTGTTGAAAAAGATATATTCAAAAACTTGGGCTTCAACACTAGGTGGTGTGTATATGGGAATTAGATAAAGAAATTAACAATCCTCCTTGTGTTGGCATTCAAGTGTAAATTAATTAGACAAACTGAGAACTCACAAATTATACACAAATACAAGTATTAACGTGGTTCACCAATTTGGCTACATCCACAAGAAAGTAGGCTTCATCTTTATTATTCATTACAGCATATATACATAGGAATTTACCCTCATATATATACAACAGTCGTCAACAGAAGATGAAGGCATGGAGATTGGAAGATGAAATGAAGAGTCGGACTTCATATCCCACTTGAAGTTTGACTCATGTTGTGACTTCACATCTAAACAACCTCCCACTTGAAGTATGCTTTCCATGGCCTATCCCCTAATTTCCATTCTCAACCAATATCCAAATGCAATCACCAAATCTCATGGTAATATATAGGCCAAGAATCAATCACCATAGCTAGAATAGCAACCACGGCTAATTGCTAATCACATCCAACTAACCATACAACATTAGTAAATTCATGGCAACATATTCATCTCATACAACAACTCTTATCACATTCTACTCAAAAATACCATCTTCAAGGATAACAAAACACACCAAAAACCATTGATGTTCAAACTTTTCCTTCTATCAATGAATCAAATGCTCTCATATAAATCTATTTATAGATTTCCTAATACATAGTTAAATTTGTTGGAATATATGCTCCAACAAATTGTTAATAGTTTGAATAAGAGTCAATAAGAATAAGAAATTATAGGCCTATCTCTAAGTTCTAGTTCGATGTCAACAATATACAATTAGTCAAGCCATTACTATTCATAATTATAGGATCTTGTTGAAGTCATTTGTATCTATAGATTTGTATTCTTTGTTGATAAATAATAGGTAGGGAGTATTTTGTTATGTTAATAATTCTATCCTTTCTTGTTAAAGTCACAAATCTACTTCTTATATGAAATCATCTTGTTTCTTTGTGAAGGATGCATTGTTAGCATGTCTTCACTAATCAAAATCCCTCATTGGTATAGCCAATATTACTTGTGGATTTTGAGTGTGAGTGCTATGGAAATATAAGCTGCATCAAAAAAAATACAAAGCTATAAATGATGTTTGCTAGTGTTGGATATTAGATATCTTGAGGTTTATAGAGAATTGCTATGGTGAAGCCAACGAAGGTGAAGAAGCCCCAATCTACTAAACCAAAAAAAAAAATCTTGTCAAGTCAAAATCTATTGGCATGGCTATAGCATTTGTCAAAGAACCATCAGATATTGATAGTGATGATGATTTGATTGAAGATGAATGTTTTTTTTTTTCTGTGAAGTGCCAGCCCTAAGAAAGATTAGCAAGACTGAAATGACTAAGCTCACCGGTTCTATGAGCGATTCACGTGGAATGACTATCAATTCAATCAAGGATGATCTGGTCAAATATGCATGTATGGTGATAGGATACCGAACGTTCTATGCCAGCAGAATCAACTTTATCTCTGCTACAACGGTAAATGCCGCCTACAGGATGGTCAAGGAGGATGAATCGTTTGATCTGTGTATCGGCATGCAAAGACAACTTCTGTTGAACCTCAAGTCGATCAAACAAGACAATACCCTGAAATTTAAGTTTGGACAACTATTGGTTGGGTTGTTCTTCTACTTCCAAGGCTACTTTCCAGGAGTAGGTGATATTCAGTGGTCTACTGACCAACCGGTGACAAAGCAAATCAAGGAAAGCCTACAAGCGGTTGGAACTAGCTATCCGGAAGTGCTGAACAAATACTTTGATGAGTTCAGATGCAAAATGAATCAAAGGGTAAGAATATCCAGTGATATTGTCAAAAAGTATGAGGAGGACATCTGCTTCACCATCAAAGTTGATGAGTGCATAATGGAGGCGGTTGAGCCTAGACAAGAAGAAGTGGAACTAATGGGATATGAGGTAATGAATGATATGTTAGATGGGTATGCCTCTACCCTAATCGCCTCACCCCTTGATCCAAAGGAAAAGAGAACTGGCACCTATTTGGAAAGGGTTACACCAGTTCAAGAACCCTCAGTAAAGAAGGGAAAGGCAATGCCTTTAGCATCAGCACCGGTTACCACAGCAAGTCCCAAAGTGACCAAGTAGTCACCAGCAAAAAGGAAACCGAAAGCGACACCTGCCAAAGTCTTTGAGAGGAAGTGGAAGACAAAAAGCAATACACCAGACTCAGAGGACACTGTCTCTGAAGAACAACCTAAGAAGACTAGGCAAGCGAGGAAAAAGACAAAGAGTGAACCGGCAACATCTGCACCGGTAAATATTGATATTTCCTCTTACAAACCTTTGACACATTGTCAAAGAACAATTAAGAATATTAGAAGAAAAGTACTTGGTGATTTGAAAGAATGCTTTGATGATTTTAATGATGATGAAAAGAAAGAAGTTGAACAGGAAGTTATCAATTATTTATGTATTAATGACCGGTGGCCATCAGAAATTAAATCTGAGACACCTGATTCTTTGTATAATTCTTTAGACAACAAGTGGTGCATTGCCATTGAAAAGTAACAAGAAATAAGAGAGGAAGTATTTGCACAATACTTTCCCAATGTACCTAAAATAGAACTGTATGAAGTGGTGGAGAAATATAAGGGCCTCTTCTTCATGAGAAGAAGAAGACTCCTGTTAATGGAAGGAAAAGTTCTGGAAGTGGTCAAAGATACCCACTCCCTTGCTCAATCAGCTTTAAAACTACATGAAGTGGCTGAAGCCAACAAGAAAGCAAAGCAAGAACCGGAAATCACTCAACCGGATGAAGTATACAACAGTGAAGGAGAACCGGTCACCACTCAAATGGAACCGATTGATGTTGATGCCTTAAACAGTCACAATGTTACTCCGGATGCACCAGTAGAAATAGAAGGTCAGGAGAAACAGGAAGAAGACAAGAGAAAAAAAATAGAGGAAGAAAAGAAGAAACAGGAAGAAGACAAGAGAAAACAGGCAGAGGAAGAAAAGAAGAAACAGGAGAAGACAAGAGAAAACAGGCAGAGGAAGAGAAGAAGAAATAGGAGAAAGAAAAGACAAAACAGGCAGAACAGGAAAAGAAGAAAGAGGATGAGAAGAAAAAGGAAGAAGAGAAGAGAAAGGAAGAGGAGAAGAAGAAGGAAGCGGAAAAGGAAGAGGAGAAGAAAAAGGAAGAGGAGAAGAGAAAGGAAGAGGAGAAGAAAAAGGATGAAGAGAAGCGGAAAGAAGAGGAGAAAAAGAAGGCAGAAGAAGACAAGAAGAAAACCAAAGAGAAAGAAGAAGTGGCACAGAGCACTCAGATGGAGACTCCAAAGGCAACTGGTAGTCAAGCCAAAGCAGCTAACATTACCAGTCCTATTGACCTCAAGTCTGCAAACGAATCAGAGCTACTGCTGAGCATTAAGCTTGCTCAAGAGCGATTGGATGCTCTAAGGAGGAAAAAGGAGGAAGATGTTATCCAAACTGTGGTGTAAACACTCACCAATTTGATACCCAGTACAAACCTCCCCAGTACCGATTCCTCACTTGCCCAATTAAAGCTTCTATGTACAGTTGTGGAAGACCAGGTCCAAAGCCTGGAAGAAGTTGCAGAAACAAATGCCAAAAAGGAGCATGAAAAGGCTCTTAACATTGCCTTGGTGAAGAAGTTGAATGGGCTTCAGTCAAAACTTCAAAAGGCACAAAAGGACATCAAAGATGCAATGGATGAGGGAAATCTACTACTTAGCAAGATTTGTCAACCTCATTTATTCCGTGATGATGTGCTCACTCAGAAGGACAAACTGCAATCTGATATGCAGTCATTTATTAGCACCTTCAAGATGCCATATGATTCCTTCTCCACATATGGACAAACTACTCACCGGTTTCAACTTCAATCTGCAAGACTAGAGGCAGAGATAAGCAATCGGGCACATAATTTGCAGGAACTTCAACTGGTCCTACTACTAAGACTGCAAATTCTCCAGAAATGCTACCTCAATATAGATGCCCTAACGGTTACTCAAGAGATGAGTACCATGGATGCCATGGAGGAGTAGGTTTATCAGATGCAAATGGAGAATGAGGTTACTACCTCATTGCTTGAATCATGGTATTTATCCATGAAGACATTTATGCAGGATTTTAAATCAGTTTTTGACAAGTTTCACTCTTTATTGTCATAAACTTTTTAAACCAGTTTTTAATGCTAATGGAACAGGGGTTTTTCAACTATACTTTGTCATTGTTGGCAAAGGGGGAGTAGTATTCTGTATTTAAAATTTTGATGCATGCTTTGCATACTTTCATGTTTATCTCAGTAAGGAAGTAGTGTATATTGTATTTTCTGCAAAAGGAACAGTGTATATGCTTAGGGGGAGTAATTTTACTTATGGCATAATTTTATTGTAAAACACTTAGATGTCAAAAATTTTCCTAAGTGTTGCCATCAATGTCAAAGGGGGAGATTGTTGGCATTTTGATGACTATGTTGTGATTGTCATTCATGGACACGCACTTGCTATGAGATCACTTTGAGAATGTATGAATTATGCTAAACTGATAATTGTTCCAAACCGGTATCATGTTGTAGTCTTTTGACTACTGTTGTTATGCAGAAAGTGTTTACCGATCT
This sequence comes from Cryptomeria japonica, assembly GCF_030272615.1. Taxonomy (NCBI): domain Eukaryota; kingdom Viridiplantae; phylum Streptophyta; class Pinopsida; order Cupressales; family Cupressaceae; genus Cryptomeria; species Cryptomeria japonica. The sequence continues at coordinate 52,931,111 of NC_081415.1, read as the reverse complement.
CAAGCAGTATAAAGACCCAAGCGGCATAGAGATCTCAAGCGGAGTGGAGCAAAGGAGCCAGAAGCAGCAGTTATCTTTTTCCCAGTCTTCAAGTTTTGTCAACCGGAAATCTGTTTGAACCGGTATTACTCTGAGTCACCAACCGGTAACCGGAAAGTTGGACAAACCGGTAATACTCTGTGATGAGTTACCAACCGGTATATTTGAGTGATGAGTTACCATCCACCGACACTTTGACGGTGATTTTGTGTCGTGTTACCAAATGTGTCTAGATACAATGAACCCAGGAACTTGCAATGTAATCATATTGGACCGACATGAAATCGGATTCCTTTTAAGGACATCATGTCTAGGGCTTTAGTATGTGTGTAGCTGATAGGGTTTGTGGTGGTTGATGAGCTCTTGAAATGTGCGATCTTAACTGAGAAGATCAAGCCTGTGAGTTGTAATAGAGTAAGGAGTTACTAAAGACTGAAGTAATGCTGAAATGCATTAACTATGAGCTACAATGGATCTAATCAAGTAGACTATGCTATTTGCTAGATCATTCACTTGTTGATTACTCACATCTTTGACAAGTTAGAAACCCTTAACCGGGTAGGCTCAGAAAAGCCTTTGTAAATCCTCTAACAAGGTGGTTCACATCTGTGGATCTAAAATCCTCTCACAAGGTAGTCTTTAATCGAACTTATCTCCTAATAGAGATTGAGATTCCTAACAGCATCTGTTATGGTAAAGAACATTGTATAACCTTAACCGGTCTAGTTACTATTTTGCAAATAGTCACTTGTGAGTTTCATCTCACCATGGTTTTTCCCATTTGGGTTTCCACGTCAAAATCTCTTGTGTTATGGTGATTGTGCTTTTGTGGGTGAATGCATTATTTGCTATTTGGTTTGCATGTGTGTTAACCGGTTTGTTTGCTAAACTGTTTTACTGGTTTACTGCTAGTCTATTAAAGTGTTTAAGTACAGTATTTTTTGGTATACTAATTCACCCCCCCCCCTCTTAGTATTCATCAGCATTACCCAGGCTAAATATATTGCTCTTCTTGGTAGCGTCTAGACCTTTAATGATAGAAGGAACGTGATCTTTTGGGATGATGCTTGGACTGGAGGGGCCCCTCTTAATAAGATGACCACTCATACACTCATCCAAAATTGCAAAGAGAAGATAGGCACCAAAGTCGAGGACTATTGGAGAGACCATTCTTGGGTGGATCTCACTTACATTGATCCCAAACTCAAGCAAATTAACTTAATGATCAACCATGTGGTCTTAAATTAGGGAAGGAAAGACCAGATGTTGTGGCGTGGGACTTCATCTGGGACCTACTCGGTCTCTTTTATTGTCCTTTTACTGGCTCAATCCCAAGTTCCTACTTCGTGCTAGGCCAAGGCTTGGCATCATGAGTTAACTCCCAAAATTAATATCTTTCTGTGGATCCTCTTGCAAAACAAAATTCTGACTACTGACAACCTGAGAAAGAGGGGCTTCTGTCTTCCAAATATCTGTTACCTCTGTCTGAATAATGAGGAATTGGTTAACCATATCTTTTTACACTATCCTTATTCTACTTCTATTTGGAGGATGTTTTTCAGATGTGGAGACTGAGTTGGATGTTCCAGAAGGAGATGCAGGATTGCTTCGGAAGCTAGCATTTCTCCACCAATAACATTACCATAAGAAAACTTTGGAATTTATCCTTTGCCCATATCCTCTAGAGGATATGGAAAGAGAGAAATAATAGAATTTTCAGCAATGAAACTAACACCCTGGAAGTGGTTTGGCTCAAAATTAAAAACATTTGTGTTGAGAATGTGATGATCATGGGAGTGCAGTGTGGTAGCGACAAGGAGGATTTTGATGTTCTCAAAAGATGGAATATCCCTGCCTCTTTGAGTGCTGACATTAACCAAATCAAAATAAGCCTATGCTACTGGTCTTTCCCCCCCAATGAGTGGTTCAAGGCCAACTTTGATGGGGCGGCTAAAGGAAACCTAGGCTCGACTGGTTGTGGTGGCATCATTCGTAATGGGGATGGCTTTTGTACAGGAGAGGTCGCCTATCCTTTAGGCATTCAAACTAATCATTTAGCGGAAGTTATGGGGGCCATTCAAGCTATTAAATTAGCCTCCAAGTTAGGGGTTAATTTGCTTTGGTTGGAAGGTGACTCTAAAAACATAATTAACTGCCTTATTGGAAATCATCAACCCTCGTGGACCATTAAGAACATCATAGACTCTACCAGAGATCTGCTAAAGGGGTTTAAGAAATGCCACATCACACATGTCTTTAGAGAAGCTAATCGAAGTGCAGAGTGGGTGGCCAACGCAACAGTACGGAGTGAAACTATAATTACCTGGAATGGCGAAAGGGATCTACCGTGTGCGGCACGTGATATAGTTATTTATGACAGATTACATGGTAAGCAGGGATAGATTTAGTATCATTTCTCGAAGCGAAAGACAATGTCGTGGCAATAGGCATTGGCTCTGTAGGTTACCGAGGAGGAAGTACAGTTATCATTGTAGTGTAATCTTGCAAGCTTTATGGGCAATTTTAACCCTCCCCAACAACTACATTAGATTTTTTTGTAGTAATCGAAGTGGATCTCACAGAGACTCTAGCAAGAAGAAAGTTATCAGTTTGAAGCTTCGGATTGAAATTAACAGAATAATGGGAGGTAAAAGGAAGAGAACGGAGGTGACTACCATTGAGAAATGGAAGAGTCATCCCCAGGTCTAGATCATCCTCCATGCTGCCAAGATGACGGAATTTATGGAGAAAATGCAGGAGAAACGGCCTGAAATCACCAAGATTTTCAAGAAGGGCTAGAACAAAGGGACTCTCACCACCGGAAATAGGAAGATTAAAGTGATCAAGACAATGATAGCGGAGGCCACTGGCATTCCAATGGAGGGCATCAAGTTTTACAGGGACGGAAAAATCTCTGATGTTGCTGTGAAGAAGTTCCCGAAGAATGAGGAGGAAAGGGCTAAGCTGGTGAAGGGCAGCCACACCTACTTTTTGCCTAAGGTAATCAAATTAATTTGGCAAAAGGTTTTACTTTCTATTATGGAGTTTATCACGCTTGATGATAGATATACTAGGGTTTAGAGCTACCACTTTGTTCTGCTAAATCATTTTAGGCACAAGGATAAGATTTCTCTTCCCTACTATCTTTTTTGCTCCCTTAATGTGGGGATTAAGGATGCCATTTCCAATCCCCACATTAACCCAGCAATGCATGAAGGCTTGATGGTGATTATGTATAATCACATCAAGAACACGACCACCCAGATGAATATTGCAGAGATTTCTAACTCGAATGAAGATTTTGATGAGTCAGAAGAGGAAGAAGGTGATGGTTACGATATGGAAGCAGAGACTAAAGATGACCCCAAAATGGCCCGAACAAGCAGATGAAAGAAAAAATCGGAATAGGGGAGACAAAACAGAGGATTTGCTAAAAATAAACAAAGAGGGGAGGATGATAGTTGGAATGAGGAGGAGGAAGGGACTGACAATGACACGAACATCGAAAGTGAGGAGGCTCAAACCCAGGTGAGCCTGATACAAAAAAAGAAGAATTCAAAAGGCAGGGAGGTGGAAGAAAGGTCGCCTCTCAGTTCTAATTTGAAGCAAAAGAGCGTCATGGAGAAGGACACGGCAATGAAAGATGATCAAAACACTGAGGACAGAGAGGTTATTCTGGAGGTCAATCTTAATACCATGGATGTCAAGAACTAGGAAGAGCATCAAGTGGACATAGGCCTTTGCATAAATAATGGGACGAAGAACTTCCAACAAGCGCTCAACTGGATTCAAAAGGAAATTGAGGGCATATAAATCAAGCAAGCCCATGAAGCTAGGAAAATCGAAACCTTAAAGGCCCTAGGTTCTGGAAAATTCAACTCCCTCCCAGAATGTCTTAGTGAGCTAACCAAGGCAATTGGCAATGCGAAGGAAATTATAAATGCCAACCGCAACAGTTTTACTTGCCTGGAAAATAGAGCAGATGCTACTGATCATAGACTGGATAGTATTGAGAACACACTTTAAAAAATTGGGGAGCAGAGCCACAGGATCCTAAAGGCTGCCTTGGCGAGCATGAAAACCCTCGTCCGCAAGCTGGAGAGCTACCAAGGGGAAAAGGCTGCGGAGGGTATTATTGAGATCAAAGACAACACCCTTGAGGATAAGGAAACTGGGCAAGAAAGAAGAACCAGAGCCAGTACTAAAAGGATGTAGAACCAAAGCAAATAAATAGAGGACATCAAGCGGGCTGCAGAAACTATGGATCAGTTGGAGCTGGAAGTGGGGGAGATGCTTCAAAATTTGACCTAAGCTCGGGCTTCTGTCGATCATTTTTGGTTTTTAGTATGTTCTGATCTTTTACTTGCTGGTGTTTTGTACACTAGTTGTCTTTTCTTTAGCTAATGTCTTTTGTTTAGTTGTGCATTAATGCTTATCTTTTGATCTTCCTTCTGTACTGGGTTTCAGGGACCCCTCAAAACCTGTTTTCCCTTAATCAAAAACATAATATTAATTATATCATTTAATAATAAAATAAACAATATAAAATTATTAAATCAAAGTAAAAACAAACAAAGACTTTTCCTAAAATAAATTCATGTAAATAAAAGAGATTATTATTATATAATAATAAATATTATTAAATAATAATCTAATAAGTGGTTGATGATGGTAGATTTTGATAATATTTAGAATGGATGTTAATGGTGTGGTGATAATCTCATGTTAATGGTGTTAGTTTATTAAGCGTGGTGATAATCTCATGTTAATGGCATTTATATATTCATAAGTTTGTTGGTAGTGAGATGAGATGTACTTATGATTGTTTGATGCTCTTTTGTGGGGTGTATTTTTCTTCTAAACGGTGTTAGTTTTGAGAAACATGTGCTAAAAGATGAGGAAGATAGAGGAGTTTAAGGGGAAGATTACAATGTGTGAGAATGGAAACAAGAGGAAATAAATGGTCTTTAGTGAAGAGATGGTTATGGAGCTCATGATTTTGTTGAAAAAGATATATTCAAAAACTTGAGCTTCAACACTAGGTGGTGTGCATATGGGAATTAGATAAAGAAATTAACAATCCTCCTTGTGTTGGCATTCAAGTGTAAATTAATCAGACAAACTGAGAACTCACAAATTATACACAAATACAAGTATTAACGTGGTTCACCAATTTGTCTACATCCACAAGAAAGTAGGCTTCATCTTTATTATTCATTACAGCATATATACATAGGAATTTACCCTCATATATATACAACAGTCATCAACGGAAGATGAAGGCATGGAGATTGGAAGATGAAATGAAGAGTTGGACTTCATATCCCACTTGAAGTTCGACTCATGTTGTGACTTCACATCTAAACAACCTCCCACTTGAAGTATGCTTTCCATGGCCTATCCCCTAATTTCCATTCTCAACCAATATCCAAATGCAATCACCAAATCTCATGGTAATATAGAGGCCAAGAATCAATCACCATAGCTAGAATAGCAACCACGGCTAATTGCTAATCACATCCAACTAACCATACAACATTAGTAAATTCATGGCAACATATTCATCTCATACAACAACTCTTGTCACTATATAATTCATTGTTCTACACAAAAATACCATCTTCAAGGATAACAAAACACACCAAAAACCATTGATGTTCAAACTTTTCCTACTATCAATGAATCAAATGCTCTCATATAAATCTATTTATAGATTTCCTAATACATAGTTAAATTTGTTGGAATATATGCTCCAACAAATTGTTATTAGTTTCAATAAGTGTCAATAAGAAATTGTAGGCCTATCTCTAAGTTCTAGTTCGATGTCAACAATATACAATTAGTCAAGTCATTACTATTCATAATTATAGGATCTTGTTGAAGTCATTTGTATCTATAGATTTGTATTCTTTGTTGATAAATAATAGGTAGGGAGTATTTTGTTATGTTAATAATTCTATCCTTTCTTGTTAAAGTCACAAATCTACTTCTTATATGAAATCATCTTGTTTCTTTGTGAAAGATGCATTGTTAGCCTGTCTTCACTAATCAAAATCCCTCATTGGTATAGCCAATATTACTTGTGGATTTTGAGTGTGAGTGCTATGGAAATATAAGCTGCATCAAAAAAAAACAAAGCTATAAATGATGTTTGCTAGTGTTGGATATTAGATATCTTGAGGTTATAGAGAATTGCTATGGTGAAGCCAACAAAGGTGAAGAAGCCCCAATCTACTAAACCAAAAAAAAAAATCTTGTCAAGTCAAAGCCTATTGGCATGGCTATAGCATTTGTCAAAGAACCATCAGATATTGATAGTGATGATGATTTGATTGAAGATGAATGTTTTTTTTTTCTGTTTTAAAGAGGCCAACACTTTGAAGAGAAAGAAAGATGCAATGAATGATAGTTAGAGGCCAACACTTGTACTCTCATCTTTCTAATCAGTCTGCAATACTGTCGAACCTGATATCCTTAAACGTGAAACTTGTTATCTATTCTTAGTTTTCCAATTACATACATTTCTTCAGATTCTTTTCAAACAATATACACGTGAAACTGTAAACTACATAACCTCGATCTTATCATTGACGATATCATCTCATAATCAGTATGGATGCCCACTGAATTGAGGAGTACGTGAAAAGAATATAAAAGATGAGTATGGAGATTAAATCACATTCAAAAGAAAAAACAAGGCGTCCTATCTGACAGAAAGCATATTCATGATGATTATGAATCTCGTGCTCTTCAAAAGCTGAATGAAAAGAGTATGTGGTCTGGAATTTGCCATGCAAATTTAGTCGACAAAGTGGCTTTTTACAGCGTTTTGATTCGAATGAGCGGGTAGAAGGGAGGCACGCCCACTTAATAACAGTTTAAAACTTTCCTTTTTAAGACTTTGTTTCCTAATCTCATTTGGCCTTTCATACATTCCTGCACGTTTACATGGCCTTTCTTAACTCTTAATTGGCTGATCAATAGTTTAATGGTATTTTTTTTTGGTATTTTTTTTCTCTTCTACTTATTCTAACGTGTAATTGTGTTGAAGATATATTGTATTCATCATTAATATAAAAACGTCTATCAATAAAAACTAGAAGCATTCAATTTGATATGTTTGAGACACTTAAATACATGAAGAATAAAAATAATAATTTAATTTTATATTATTTTATCTTTGCTTCCACCTCTCAACTCCCATTCACTCTAAGTATAACTAATCAGTTTTGTCTATCTCTATTATGCAGTCAATTCACTTTGTAATTATCTCAATCAACTTATCTCATTGAATCTTCTCATCAAATATCCACCATTGATCGATATCAAATCATCGATATAATAGCACTATAATAATACATTAGAAATAATATTATTAATTGTGAAAGATTGAAAGTGTCCCTAAATAAAATCTAGTTTATAACGATAAGAATGGATATAAAATAAAAATATAATGATGTGATAATATAATAATAAAGTAGTCTTAATAGACTTTTTATTTTGGTCAACAGTTTAATAGAAATGTAATAATACAATATTTTTTTTAAGTGGAATAATGAACAAATATGATATATTCAGCATACTTTACCTACTTTCCTCTAAAGACAAATTATGCTAGTCATAATTATATAGTGATAGTAAGAGATGAGAGTAATTCTTTAAATTTGTTTCATCCTTAATAATCTCTCAAATCTTATTATTTATTTTAATATTTATGTTTAAGAAATTAGTGTTGTTGGAAAGTATTTTTAGGATTTTGCTACATGTAAAAGAAATATTATCAATATTTCTTTGATAGCATTTAGTCCTCATGAACAATATAATAAGAATCAAAACAAGTTAAATAGAGATTGTGAATGTTGATGTAATGGAGATTAACATGAGACTAATGTTTTTTATTACTTAAACAGGGAAAGGGCCCTAAACCCTCACAAGAACAGACACAAAACAACAAAACAGAGTAGCAACGATACAACTTCTAGCATCACACAACAGCCAGGCGCCAAGACAAAACACTAGAAGCTAACTCTCAATTAACACTGAAATTATTGTAACTAAGTGTAGATTGTTTTATGTTATTAGTTGATGATGTCTTGATCTAAATGAGCTAAAATGATGAGCCTAAATATAATCATTAAATTCATAAATCAAGACTTTTGACATACAAGTTAATGGGAAATGGTTAGAAAGTTATTCTAAGAAGTGATAGATATTGTGCTTAAAGCTAGAGGATTATAATGATGGTGCCATCATATCCAACATACATAATTGTTAAATTCTACACTAGTCTAAGGAGGGATAAACCTTGGGAGATGAACTAGTTCTACTTAACACTAATGGGTATAGATAGAATTAGAGCATTGGTTTAGGATGAACATTAGCTAGCACGTAAAGTGAGCCAAATTGAATGCTAAGACCGTGCATTTATGCTTCACAGAAAGTAGCATAATAATAAGGGGTAAGAATGCAAGGTAAGATACTCTAAGAGTGTTGTAAGGTAATTAACATATTTCAAATTTACGTGAAATTCCTTTGTTGTTACTTGAATTTTGTGTTTAGTATGTATTATTTTCTCTTTCCCTTCTTAAATGTTCTTTGGATTGCATATTTCACCCTCTTACTTGAAGGTTGGTTTGAGCCTTAATGTGGCTTAGGATATAATTTGGTTAGGTGGTGGGACCCTTCCCTGTTCAACTCGAAGTGGCTCCAATTTTTAAAAACGATATATGATCTAGTCTAAGCAAATGTTAATTAAAATGAAAATATTATAATTTTACAATAAAATAAATATTAAATTACAATATTTGTTAAATAAAAAAATTTACATCTATGAATAAAGTTGTGAATTAGTCATCATAATTATTTCATATAGTAATTAGTTGATTCGATAAGGAAAGATGATAACAGCCCCTTTATACATGCAGCACTAGAGATTATAGTGTTAACCATATTCAAAGAAAAAAGTAATTGTTGATCCATATAAATTAGTGAAGTACTCTATACAATGGAATGACACACTGAATATCTTACTGAAATTACTTACATTTTTTTAAAAAATTACTACAATATGTACCTCTTATTATTATTCTGTTTCCATCTTTTTTTTCAATGATAATATCATTATTCTACTTTTATCTTCTTTTCGATGAATAATATCATTATTCTATTTCCATCTTCTTTTCCAATGAATAAGTATTTCAATTGTCATTTATAAGAAATAATATAACACGTATTCATAAAAAGAAGGAAGTGGATACAAAAGCATGCCTCTAAAATTCATATGAAACTAACATCTAGATCAAAACACAAAAACAAAAACAAAAAATCAAATGATTAGATGACAACAGCAATAAAAAAGCTAATCCCTCATCTGACTTACCCCATACATCAATACTTCCATTGTCGTCTCAAACAAAAGCACACCTCCCAACCTGAACATCCAAACAATGCCCAAGGAGATTTTAATTTCATATATTTGTCCCACCTTTTCTTGAACATTACGTCGTAATACACTTATTTATGCACAGCATGCACATACAAGAAGGTGCAAATAAATCAAGAGTCATGCAATTTGCAAACAAGTTTTCAATACTATTAATGTTGGTGGTGATATTTGAATGGGTAAGAATAATTTCAGCACAGTGCGACTGTTCTAGCCAGGATGACTGTTTACCTACCTTCTGGTGTAGCTGTGCTTGATCATCATATTTGCATTCCTAAATAAAAACTATTGCAGGTCACTATCTTTATTGTTGCTTGTCAGTGGAGAGGGATTATATATTAGTAGATGTAATAAACAAAATAAGAGGTAAGTAGTATGTATTAGTATCAAGATAAAAACGAGTTATGAAATAGGCTTGGCCTCCAAAACTTCTGAATGTTGCAGAAATCACGTAAAGAACGAAAGAATGTTGCAGAAATCACGTAAAGAACGAAAGATTTTTTTTATAGTTCATATTATTGGTGTTTTATATATGAATTTACAGATGATTTATAGGCGTTTTTATACGTGTTTACAGATGATTTATAGACATTCTATATATGAATCTACAGATGACTTATAAGTGTTTTGTATATGAGTCTACAGATGATTTATAGTAATAATATAGGACTACCTCATACTGGTTGCAGGAGACACCAATCAGAAGGTAATATGGGAGTATTTGTACTCATTGGGAGAGACAAAGCTTATATGTAACATCAGTTGCATGATATCTTTATATAACATTCATTATGTATTTATTTATTTTAAGCTTTTTTTACTTAACTACAAATATGATCCATGAATTATTTTATTAATTAGATGATTCTGTTAAGAATGTTTTGTGAAAATGTGTTTTATATTTTTTTATTTTTTTGACATAATGCACATGGCATATATATAAATATAAGAAAAAGATTTGATAAAAAAGGATATAAGCTACAGCATGAAGTCTTTCTTAAAAAATGGGGCAAATTTCAACCTTTATCAACCTATGAGACATAATTGCAATACATAGAAGTGTACAAACAGATAAAAATGGGAGTAGAGCTCCACCAATATCATCTTTATAGGGAGTTGAGCTGGTAGTTTCTCTCAAAATATACATTGTTTAGGAAACTGCTATCATCCCAATTAAAGATCTCACATGTTAATTTAAACCAGCAGAGAAAAGCATATAATAAACATAAAACAAAGAAAGAAAATAATACAAGGTCACGAGACAACAAGATTTATAGTAGTTCACCATCATGACTATGTCCACTCTCAAGCAAGGAATACACTTCTATTAATCGATATCCAATACATGACCGTTGGGATTCACATTCCCAACATCACAGACCCCATTTTGATACCACTTAAAGGGAGTTGAGTTGACCATCTCTTCTGGAAAATGCATCTCTTCTAGAAACCACTGCCATCCTAATTAAGAATCTCATAAAAAAGTGTTAAACCATGTCACAAACATAAATTTGTTAAACCATATCAGAATCCTGAGAGGATATACTGAACACATACCAACAATCTTTTCATAGGTTAGACCATGTGCATAATAGTCATGACATGAATCCCTAAATGTTTTCCAGAACTTGTTTGGAAACTTCATCTACACTTGTCACTATTGTTTCTAAGGTTGTGGCAAGGGATGCATAGTGTTCGTATTTTGAGGCCTTCAGTCTAGACACTTATTGAGAAATGAACGCTCTATTTTGTGTCAGACGACATAATAATTCCTCCTATGTGTTTTGAGAAGGGTTTATTGGAGGATTCAAAGAGTTCTCCATCTGGGGGATATCATTGGGGTTTTCTTCAGGGTTATCAAAAGGCAAATTTTGATCACGGGGATTGTTTTGAGCATCTGATATCAATTTTTAAAAATGAAACAAAATTAATCAAAAATAATAAAAATAAAATGAAATTTTAAATAAAAAATAACTAAAATGAGAAAAGGAATATTGAATTACCTCTACGATGTTGTGGCCTGATGGATTGGTTGATAGAAACAGAAACACGTACGAACTTTTCGATACCTTATTTTTGGAACCTGGTTTCGAACAATTTCGTGTCAATTGCAGGTTGGAAGGACCAAGTCGGGTTTTTTTTTAAATTTATATTTATAAAAATGCAATTGGTTTTTTTGTTTTAAAAACTTGATCACAGTTTTATTATAAGTTTAACACACACGGAGTTTTAAGTTTAAAACCTCGTACACGTTAAGGCTTGGATTTTTCAACCCGTAACGGAATCAAGTTATCTAAAAAATTAAATAACCTGAATGCATTACCTATATTTTTGGGTTTTTTTAGGTGAGTGGTCACTTTTTTGTTCACCATCTTGGTGCACATACCCAAGCATATCAATTTTGAGTTTTTTTATTTACATAGGAATTATTTTATTTTCCTTAAGAACCATTTTATTTTCTACATATATGCATGGACACATAAATTTTAATTTTATTTATGGTTAGAGACATTATATAGTGACATAAAGAAGCATTCGACAATAGCATAAAAGAATAAGTATTAAAAAATTACCTTAAATTTGACAACTATTTACATGTCAAAATATTAATATAAATATTATTAATAAAAATAATATTAATATAAATATTATTAATAAAAATAATATTAATTATATCATTTAATAATAAAATAGACAGTATACAATTATTAAATCAAAGTAAAAATAAACAATGACTTTTCCAAAAATAAAATAATGTAAATAAAACATATATTATTACTATAAATAATAAATATAATTACGTAATAATCCAATAAGTGGTTAATGATGGTAGATTTTGATAATATTTAGATTGGATGGTAATTGATTGAGTGAGGTGATAATCTGATGTTAATGGTATTTATATATTCATAAGGTTGTTGGCGGTGAGATGAGATGTACTTATGATTGTTTGATGCTCTTATTTGTGGTGCATTTTTCTTCTAAATGGTGCTAGTTTTGAGCAACATGTGCTACAAGATGAGGAAGATAGAGGAAGTTAAGAGGAACTTCGCAATGTGTGATAATGGACACGAGGAAATTGATGGTTATGGACTTTATGAATTTTGTTGAAAAAGAAATTCAAAAACTTGAGCTTCAACACTAGGTGGTGTGTATGTGGGAATTAGATAAAGAAATTAGCAATGCTCCTTGTGTTGGCATTCAAGAGCCCACATGTGGAAAATTTGATGCATGATCAAAGACATGCTAGATGAAAGCATACAATTTTTAATGTAGTGTAGAATCTCAATTGTGCTTTATTGTTATCTAATGTGGCCAGGTCCTATCTTCTCCATGGTGATATTGAGAATAAATTTGATCAAATATAGGTATACTTCAACTATATTCTAGAAACATCTTCATACAAATAGATATCATTAGATTTTCCTATAATGTGGGGTGGAGGGAATTGTAATGGGTATGAAGGTTCTTGTAATTAATATGATCATTTATACATTTTCTAATTGTTTAACATTACTGATGAGGTAATGGAGCTTACTCCCTTGGAAGTAAGGTTATCTAAATTATGAAAATGTTTCTTTAAATCTTCTAATGATTTGGGGAATATAATTGAGCTTAGGCCCATAAAAAATTTCTCAAACCCCTACTATAATCCTAGGATATGAAAGCTCGGATGGTGGTTTGTAACTAGTTATTTAAAAAATAAAAAATTGTGTTATAGCTTTATATACATTTTTTGGGTGGGTTGGTGGTTTTGTTCTTTGGACTCTTGATCAAGATAATATATTATATATATTAATAACATCTTTTCTCTATTGGCATCAATATCTTATCAATCCCATGTGGTAATAATATTTGTGAGCTTAGAGGCTTCAAATTACAACATGTAGGGATAGTCCTCTTTTTTTAAGCTCTTGATCTTTAATAAATTAAAAATATATATAATTCAACAATATTACTTTTATATCTATAAGAGGGCCAGCCTTAAACCACACACACTAATCAACATATTAAGCCTAAATAATGTCAGTCAACTTTGAGTGTTTGACACTTTTAAACCTAATAGTCAAAGCTTAGTGTGTGAGATTTAAGTTGTTCTCTATAAGAGCAGTATCACTTGCAAATATGTAACACACACAAAAAAAAAAAACATGTAAAGGCCCTAAAGATGTTTATGTTAATATATTGTACATTGAGATGTTGTGAAAAGAGCCATCAAGTATTTGTAAGATACATTATGAGAATTTCTTATGTAATCATGGTTATCCTAAAAGAGGTATAAATTCAACTTGTATTTGTGGATTTATGAATTCATATTAGACTAGAGATATTGACAAGAATATTCTACAATCCTATGTATGTGTGTACATATGTAATGGATATGAAGGTTCTTGTACATAAACTTACACTTATGTACATATATAAATAAGATTGTAGTTTATTCTTGTCAATATCTCTAGTCTAATATGAATTCATAAATTCACAAATACAAGTTGAATTTATACCTCTTATAAGATAAACATGATAGCATAAGGAATGCTCAAAATGTATCTTACAAATACTCATCCATACATACACATCCATACATACACCTGACTTACCCACATATCAAAGAAGATAATCCTAATCACCTGACTCACCCATACATCAATGCTTCCATTTCCCATACATCAAAGAAAGATAATCCGCATCATCTAACTTACCGATACATCAATGTTTCCATTGCCATCTCAGATATATCTTCCAAAAATCTCAAACAAAAGTGGACCTCCCAATGTGAACAGCCAAACAATAGCCAAGGAGGATATTATTATTTCATATATTTGTCCCAACTTTCCTTGAACATTATGTCATAATACACTTATTTAAGCACAGCATGCACATACAAACACTCACCAAGAAAACATGGGTGCAAATAAATCAGGAGTCATGCAATTTGAAAACAAGTTTTCAATACTATTAATTTTGGTGGTGATATTTGAATGGGTAAGAATATTTTCAGCACAATGCGACTCTTTTAACCAGGATGATGGTTTACCTACCTACTGTTGCTGCAAAACTCACTGCAATAGTGGTGGAGGCACTTGCGCCATCTCCTGTTCTAAATAAAAACTATTGCAGATCACTATATTTGTTGCTTATCAATGGAGAGGGATTATATATAGCAGATATAATAAACAAAATTTGAGGTAAGTAGTATGCATTAGTATCAAGAAGAGCCATAAAATAGCCTTGGGCTCCAAAACTTTTGAATGTTTCAGAAATTATGTATTGATTTGTGGGTTGAGGTGAATATATTTTGAATGTTTGGGATTTATCAAAACAAATTTGATTAGGAAATCAAATGAGTATACATATAAGAAAGAAAGAAATATTATTTTATAGTTTACGTTAATGGGTATATGGGTTTACAAATGATTTATAGGTATTTTGTAATATGGGTGTTATGGAAGCAGAAGCATAAACCTGGAAGATTAAAATATTGTAGCACAAATTAGTGGCAAAGAAACAATACAAAGAATTAAATGAAAAACTAAACAACGCATAAGAAGTTGATTTACATGGTAAAACCTTGACAAAGCATCAAGGAAACATCCACGGGGTAAGGTATCGGTAATTTTATTGCTCAGAGAAAACAATTACAAGCTTCACAATTGTTGCTATCATAATTGCAATCATAATTGCTCTTGCAATTCTAAAAATCTCAACCAATGCTCTTGCAATTTACAATAACATCAAGCTTACAATCACTCTTGCAATCTACAATTCAAAAAAACTACTCTTGCAATCTGCAATCCTCAACTCTTACTTTGCCTTCAAGGAAACCATTATATAAATAATATCTTCAAGATAAGAATCATCACTTAACATAGAAAAAACTTGTTTTATTCCTTTAAAGAAATTAGAAATTTCCTTTTAAAAGATAAAACTGTTTTCTTTCTAAAATAAATTGAGATGTGATTTGTTTTCTTTTTTTTTTCCTTGTTTTATTGTTTTAATGTTGTCACAATCCAACAATCTCTACCTTGACAACAATTTACTTCATACATTTTCACGCCCACTCACAACCTTTTCTGCAAGCCAAGAGAAGCCAAACTTCACCTCAGCTTCTCTAACAGTATCTTTAGCCATTCTACACTTATATGACCCAATTTCCATAAATGAGTAGGCTCATCAAATACTACCATTGCTTTATTTAACTTAGTACTCCCTTTTAGCCTGTAAAGGTTTCCAAATTTTGTAGCCTCTATGACAACTAAAGTACCCTTTGACACTTTCAGCACTACACCTTGACTGGAGAAGTTATAAATATCAAAATCCAAAACTCCTAGAGAAACTAAATTCTTTTTCAGTTCAGGTACATGTCTTACCCTTGTTAACATCTTTACAACACCATCAAACATTTTAATTTTAATGCTTCCAATCCCAACAGTCTTACAAGAAGTATTATTTATCATAAGAACAACATCATCAATAGGTTGGTAAGTAGAAAACCAACTCCTATATGGACACATGTGATTAGAAGCACCAAAATCAAACAACCATCCCTCATGATTTTGTAAGATATCACAAACAGACAAAACTTCATTAGCCATACCTGAACTTGTCTCAGCATAATTTGTTTCATTTTTGGATTCACTATTATCATCTTTCCACTTCCAACAATCTTTCTTGAGATGTCCTAATTTACTGCAATACCAAAATCTTCCTCTACTCTTTTTGCTTTTTCTATGGACTGTCCTCTAGCCACCATTACTTTTGGTGTGGAGATTTGTGTATTGGACAACCTCTGCACCTCTTTAGAAAATCAAGCCCCCACAACATAATCAAATTCAAGGGTGTCAGTTGTGTTAAAGCTAATAGAAGTGACTAAGTGATTCCAGGATTCAAGCAACAAACACAATAGTGTAACTATATTGTCTTCATCTTCAATTTGTACACCCATACTAGTTAATTAACAAATAAGAGCATTGAAAATATTTAAATAATCAGTAATTTTTATACCTTCCCTCATTCACAAACTATATAGTTGCCTCTTCAAGTAGATTTGATTCATCAAGGATTTCATCATGTAAAGACTCTCCATCTTGCTCCAAAAGCCTGTTGTTGTTACCTCTCCAGTAATATTGAAAAGAACCTCATCTACCAAACACAACCGAATTGTGCTAAGAACTCTCATATCTAGATCTTCCCGGTCTTCATCAAACATATATGTACGTTTCTTTGACTTTCCTACCAATGTCTTGTGCAATCCCCATTGCACTAACAAATCATGCATCTTAAGCTTCAATAGCTCAAAGCTATTATTTCCACCTCGAACCTTGCTTTCAAAACCTTTTCCATTTGATGTTGCAAAACTCAACACCAAATCCTAATATAGTCGCTGCAAAAATAATCGCTCTAATACCACTTGTTATGGAAGCGAAAGCATAAACCCAGAAGATTAAAATATCGTAGCACAAATTAGTTGCAAAGAAATAATACAGAGAATTAAATGAAAAATAGAACACATAAGAAATTGATTTACATGGTAAAACCTTGACAAAACATCAAGGAAACATCCATGGGGCAAGGTATCGGTAATTTTATTGCTCGGAGAAAATAATTAAAAGCTTCATAATTGTTGCTATCATAATTGCTCTTGCAATTATACAAATCTCAACAATTGCTTTTGCAATTTACAATAACATCAAACTTGCAATCACTCTTGCAATCTACAATTCAAAAAAACTGCTCTTGCAATCTGCAATCCTCAACTCTTACTTTTCCTCCAAGGCAACCAAGATATAAATAGTATCTTCAAGATTAGAATCATCATTTAACATAGAAAAATCTTGTTTTATTCCTTTAAAGAAATTAAAAATTTCCTTCTTTTATTGTTTTATTGTTGTCACAATCCAACAATGGGTTTATAGATGATTTATAGGCGTTCTTTATATGGATCTACAAATGACATATATAATATTAGTTGCATGATATCCTTATATAACATTTATTATCTATTTTTTTATTTTTTATTTTTTATTTTACTATAAATATATAATAAGTATGTAATTTTTTTAAATATTTTTAAGTCATCCTATAATCAATTTTGTTTTAATTCTTTGTAGATTAGCATGCAACTATCTATGTGTATATTTTTTCTTAAAAAGATTATTAGATGAAATGGGTAACAATAATATGATTGTTTTAATATTTGTTCTTGCGCGAGATGCATGTGTATGTGTATGTGTTTGTGTGTGTGTGTATGTGTATGTGTATGTGTATGTGTATGTGTATGTGTGTGTATGTGTATGTGTATGTGTTTGTGTCTGTGTGTATGTGTATGTGTATGTGCATGTGCATGTGCATGTGTATGTGTATGTGTATAGAGAGAGAGGTTATTTTATTTTGAATGATATGATATTTAATATTTTTTTAATTAAAAATATAATTCTATAATATCAAAAATTAAAAGAAGAATAAATCATTACTTAATTACAAATATGGATTTAAATTTTTTCTTAATTAGATGATTGTATTAAGAATGTTTTGTAAAAATTCATTTTTTTTATTTTTTTAAGCATAACACACATTTTATATATATAAGATGTAAGCTACAGTCTCCTGGTTATATACAAGGACCCATCAAAACATGCAGACATTTTTAATAGATCAAAAATGGGAGCAGCTCAACAGATATCAACCTATGAGAGTAAATTACAATGCATAGAACTGTACAAACAGATAAAAATGGGAGCTGAGTTCAACCAATATCATCATTATAGGGAGTTGAGCTTGCAGTTTTTTTTTGAAAGATGTATTTTTTCAGGATATCGCTATCATCCCAGTTAAAGATCTACAGATCTCACTTTGATGTCTTTTATTCTCCCAAAAAAATTACATCTGTTTTAACAACGCTACCTTCCTATTTAAGAATCTCACAAAAAATTGTTAAACCATGACATAAACATAAAATTGTTAAACCATATCAGAAATCCTGAGAGAAACTACTGAACACATACCAACAATCTCGTTCCTCTTTCTTGACCAATTGCTAGTAACTAAGCAGTTGTCTGTTGTGAACTCTTCTCCATCCAAATGTGAACAGAGACCAGTTAAGAATTGCCTCATTTTGCATTCCAGAAGACATAAAATCTTTGAACTTGAACAGTCATTTGAAAATCCTCCTGCTCACGTGACACTCATAAGAAAACAACCCAAGAAAAATTTGGATTTTCATGACGTTGACACTGAAATTCGATATTCCATGGCGAGGCTTGCATGTAATTTTTCAATCTGACAGAGGCTTATTTGCAACTAACACATATTCACCCAAACGGATTTTCTCTTACCTCGTGGCCTCATGCCTTCTATTTTGGCTCTCAAACTCAGCCTACTCCTTTATTATTCAGTCCCTCACCATTCGACCATTCTCTCTTCTCCATCACCCAACCTTTTGCTTCCCGTTCAACTATTCTTCATCTCACCTTCCGATTTATTCTATTCACACCGTTTCCAACCTAGCAACAACTTCGTTAACAACCAAACTGAATCTTGAATCTGTAATAAATTAAAATGATTAAACTATGCTTCCCTTCCACAAACATGAGCAGAAGCATAAACTGTCAACCAAACAACCCCTAACTAAACCAAACACAAAAACCAAATGAACTATGGAACCAAAATGATACGATGCTCCTGCATCAGAATCTTTTATCTTTCTAGTTACAGTTTATATTTTAAAAAGATAAATTTAAGTGATTGAACTTAAATATAAACAAAAGTGATCGAACTACTTTTGGGTTATCTGAACGTGAGAAGGGAGTTGAATTCTTAAAAGGACACCTCCTCTTTTGTAGAACTCAATTTCCTCCCTTTACCCATAGCATTTAAGAGTCACCAATTCAAATGAAAGAATTTCTTGAAGCCAATTTACAAGAAGGAAATGTTGTTTATCTTGCTTGCAATCAAATAATAGAGGTATTATTTAATGGGAAGACAATTTAATGTAAATATAAATCATAACACTCTTAAATGAAAAAAGGCCAACATTCTTTCCTTATATGTATTTCTTAATCCCACACTTCTCTTTCCTAATTTATCTAATCTATTCATAATATGAAAAAACATATAATAGTGACTTTATGGATTCTTCCCTCTCTAATAGAGAGTATCAACAATAATATTTTCTATTATTTTCTTATATATATGATCTCAAATTCATATACCAAAATCAGTTTAACCCATTATTGTTGTTTTCAATATTTGCATGGAAAAAAAAAAATTTATGGTACAAGGACAACATGTATCTTTGCAAGAATTGCGTCTTTATATTTAAGGTGTTGATAGAACTACATCCTTCTCTAATAGGCAAATACTCTAAATTCTTGAAAACTTATCGTAAAATCAAGAAAGATTCATTTTAGGGGGGCAAAAGGAATGTCCAAAAATTTGTAGCTGAATGCATAATATATTAAAAAAATAAAGGGGGTGCAATTAAGACTCCAAGTCATCAACAGTTATCTATCCCAAGTTTGAGGTGTGAGGAGGTATCTATGGATTTCATCCTTGGTTTTCCCAAATTTGAACAGAAAGTGACTTCATGGTTGTTGTGGAAAGTATCACCAAATATGCTCATTTTTGTTCTTTGGCAAACCCAATGGTAGAAAGCATTGTAGCAACATCCTTTATCCAAGTACTATTCAAAAACTACATGAGACTCTAAAAGTTATAGTAAGTGATCACGATCCTATATTTACAAGTAATTTATAGACTATCTTATTTTCATGTTTAAAATCTCAACTTGCTTATAGCTCATTATATAATCTCTAATATAATGGACATATTGGGTGGTCAAAAAATTCTTGGAAGGGTACCTTTGCTGCTTTTCTTCAAATAATCAAGAGAGATGAGTGGAAATGCTACAACAAATTCTTGGAAGGGTACCTTTGATGTTTTTCTTCAAATAATCAAGAGAGATGAGTGGAAATGCTACAACTAATAGAATGTTGGTATAACACTTATTTGTGTAACTTTATCACTATATGTGTGCCAACTACCATCAATCATATCCTCATTATGGGCACGCCCAAATCTTCAAATAGTTGAGCACATTTAATATTAGTTAGAGGTACTTACTAGTCTATGAGAGAACCTAGCAATGACAAAAAATACAGTGAAGCTATAAGCAAATTAGCGCCTCATAGAAAGTTCAAACCAGCATTAAAAGATTAAATTTGTAGACAAAATGCCAAAATCTTGGCAAAACAAAAGACAATAATCTCTGCAAAAAAAACTATAAAACTTGAATTCTTCAATATGGTTTCAAAAGGAGGATAATACATTATTATATATCCATTATGTATGCTAGAATTAAAGATTTGGAATATCATCTAAATATTTATGTGAAGTAGAAAATAACCAAAATAATAGAAATTATCTAACTTATACTAACTTCCTAACAAGTTTCTAATTTATGCTAACTTCCTAACAACTAGGAAACTAACATTTGACTTTTAACTTTTAACTTTTCACATAGAATAAAACTAACAAATATTAAATAATAATTTAAATACTATGCTGTAACCTATACCCTATGAATCCTCATCATTCCTCCCAACAATAGCAACATTGGACTCTAATGCTCTCAAAAGAAAAGGAAAATCTTGAGATAGCTAATGGTGAGAGATCCAACGGGCCTAATGTGGAAGCTATGTTATGATGAATCTTTTTATCAAAAACTCTATCAAAATCAAGCAAAATTTGAATATTAGGAACATCTACAATATGGCTGACAGGATGCTCAGTTTCTAGTGTTGACTCATGGTAGTGCTTGAGGACATCAACATTGACAACATCATGGATGCCTAACTAGGCTAGAAGATCAATTCGAAAATCATTTTTAGACACCTTCTAAAGGATTGTGTAAGGCCCATAGCAAAGTGGCTTGACCTAACTATGTTCTTTCTCCTAGAAATAATGTTTGTCAAAGTATAACCAAACTCTATCCCTAACTTAAAAAGTATGAGGGATGTGATGATGATCCATAAGTGATTTCTCTATTCTTGAGTCTTCTCAAGAATTTGAATTACTTTGGATTGAAGATTCTACAAATGTTGAATGAAGGCTTAGGCCTTATCTTGCTCTTTTTAAGTATGCATATAGTAGTTGGAGAGGGAAAAGATAAGGGCAACTCATATGGAGCCAAAAGTTGGAAACCAAGACATACCTAAAAAGGTGAGTGACCTGTAGATGAGTGAACTACCTAATTGTATGCATGCTCTATGGGTTAGGCTCAAATCCCACTTGGAAGGAGAATTGTGGTAATAAATACTCAAACTATGTATAAGAGTTTGGTTCACAACTTCAATTTGACCATCTAATTGAGGGTTAAAGTAGTAGCGAAGTTAAGAGAAACTCGCAAAATTTTCCACAATGATCACAAAAAATGGCCCACAAAACATAAGCCACAATCAGAAATAATGTTAATGGGTAAATCAAAATATCTCCAAAAAAAGTCAAAGAAGAGTCGAGCTAATTCATGTGTAGAACTTGTCTTGCAACATGGGATGAATTTAGTCATCTTGTTGAATCAATCAATAACCACAAAAATAATATCATGGTGTAAAATAGGCAATAGAAATCCACTAACCAAATCCATGGAAATTCTCTCCTAGGGACAAGAAGGAGTATGCAAAGTAATACTTAAGCCCATCTTTCTATTGGTTGGTTTAGAGAAACAATAGACTGCACATCTCTTGAGGAAATATAGGACATCTCGATGCATATGAAGCCAATAGAAGAAGCAATACAAATGATGAAGTGTTTTTTGTTTCCCAAAATGACCACCATAAAGAGTAGAATGTGTCTCCTTAAGAAGAGAAATTTTTTGATTGTGTAGGACATAAAGCTTATCCAACTTGTAGAAAAAACCTTCCTTGATATCAAAATCTTGAAAATGTGTGAAATTAGAAGTTGAGGATTGTAAAGGTTTTTGTATATAGTACCAAAATCAGGATCTGGAGCATACTAAGAAGACCATGTTTGAAACTACAAATGAGAAGTGGACATAACAATTAAAACATGTATTGTAGGAGGATGAATTAAACAATTTTCAATATTTTGGTGGTCCCCTTCTTATACTTGATGACCAAGTGAAAAATTTGTAAATAAGAAGCCCACTTCACATGCCTAGCTTCTTTAATTTTGTTTTGAGATTGAAGAAGTTGGAGAGACAAGTGATCAATATGGAAAAATGTCTATTTTCCCAAAATATGATGTCTCTAATACTTGATGGCTTGGACCAATGCATATAATTATTTTTCTTATATTGAGTAGTTGCTTTTAGTAGTAGAAAAAGTATCTAAATGATAGGCCAAAGGATGACCATTTTTCTTGAGAAAAGCTCCAAGTGCATATTGTGAAGCATCTAATTCAATCTCAAACAGTTGTGAGAGATCTAGTAGAACAAGAAAAGATGGATAACATAATTTTTCTTTCAATGTGTTGAAAGCATGAGAGTGGATTTCTGTCCACTTGAATACAACATTTGTTTTTACCAATTGGTGCAAAGGTTTGGCAATGTCTAACTATTGCAAGATAAACTCATGATAGAAGTTTGCAAGACTGAGAAAACCCTACAATTTAGTGAGATTTGAAGGAGTATGCCACTTGAGAATAACTTCCACTTTTGTAAGATCCAACTAAATTTTGTGTGCGTCAATGAAAGAGATGGATGTCTAACAAAAATAACACTAAAGAAAGTTGGCATACAATTTTTTCTTTTCAAGTGTACGAAGAACATGCTCCAAATGCTAAAGATGAATTTTCCAAGTGTGAGAAAAGGAAAGAATATTGATCTAAGTAGATGAAAGCAAATTTGTCCAAACAATCATGAAATACCTCACACATCAATCTCATGAAAGTGGCAAGAGAATTGGTGAGACCAAAGGGCATCGTAAGCCACTCAAAAAGACCCATTTTGGCCTTAACTCTCTCTTACATATGTCATTTGCCTAAACTCAAACCTAATGTTACCCACTTTTCAAATCAACCTTTGAGAAGAATTTGGCACCTTAAAGTTGATCCAAAAATTCATCAATGCGTGGAAGTGGATATCGATTTTATGGTGATCTTATTTAATGCCCAAAAATCAATACAAAGATGTCGAGTTCCATCCTTCTTAAGAACAAGAAAAATCATTGAATCACAAGTGGATGTACTTGGTTTATGAAACCTTTGGACAAAAAATCCTAAATTTGTCTTTTTATTTCATTCATCTATAGATTGATTGTCGATACAATGGGGCGTTAGGAAGAGATGTAGCAAGAACAATATCAATAGTGTGATTGATTGCTCATTTTTGGGGAAGTGTCTTAGGCTCCTAAAACACATTTGAATATTCTTACAACATTTTTTTACGAGTATCATGTGGCTTAGACATAATGACTTTTTCTTTAAAATTATCAAATTATGGACGTATAAAAAATTACTTCAATCTCGTATGCCTAATTGATAGGTTCTTGTGTCTGCCTGCAACTGAGTACTAGATGTGTGATGCTCTTAGTACATTTGATTATGTATTATTATCTTGTTGTAGTGTATATGTATTATTAAAGGCATCATAATTATCTTTCTTATCATACTAATAGGATTTTCCTAACAACAAACCACAATAGTCCATGGTGGTCATTGTTACTACTTATCAAATTGCCATTAGTTTTATATACAAATTCATTCTATATACTCTAGTCGGTTACCACTATCAAAATATTTAGTCAGTATGAACAGTCTAGTCAGTTACAGAAGGAAAACAGTCACAAAGCCCAGTATACATCGAGCTGTCTACCGAGTGCTATTTCATGTCTACCAAGTAGTAAAGATAATACACCGAGTTGATATACACTAAGTGAAACGTGTTACCAGATTCATTGAACCTGGACACACATATGAAAACGTGTTACAAGATCGAGGCACATAGAACCATTATCACATTGGAAATTGCACATATAGATTTTGTATAATTTTGAGGTCATCTAACCAATGAAATATTTTGCATGGTTATTTATTCGAGAAATCATGTTTGTAAGATCGAAGCAATGAATCAGATCACTGACATAAGAAGTCTATTTATATAGCATGAATTTAGGGTTAGAGAAAAAATGTGAATGAGAGAAATGTGTGTGCATATGTGTATGAAGCAAGACTTATGTGATACATGAGAAATCACAGAGTATTATGACT
Source organism: Cryptomeria japonica (assembly GCF_030272615.1). Classification (NCBI taxonomy): domain Eukaryota; kingdom Viridiplantae; phylum Streptophyta; class Pinopsida; order Cupressales; family Cupressaceae; genus Cryptomeria; species Cryptomeria japonica. Next base: position 52,906,405 of record NC_081415.1, on the reverse strand, counting down.
GTTACAGAGACACAGAGGTCACCGAGAAGGTTATCAGAGAACAGTCAAAGAAAGAGTAAATAGAAGGGTTTACCGAGTTACTTTATGAGTTACCAAGGTATGCTATAGGCAAGGTAATCTTATTTTGAGCACATAGAAATATGCTACAGCATTTCAGATGTAAAGTTGCAGATATTTGTAAAATATTATTGTAATATTTTGAAGTTGTAAGAGAAACCTTTAACAGGGTAAAAGACTCTAATCAAGTCTATAAATTGTAAATCCTCTAACCAGGTGCAGCATTTATATAGTGTTGTAAAATCCTTTAGCAAGGTAGATCTAACAGATCTTGTTACTCCTAACAGGGTTAGCTATCAGAAATAGCTAAATATGTAGCTCTAACCGAGCACTCTTTATTATTGCAGTACTGAAGTTGTGGGTGCCATCCCCACCATAGTTTTTCTCTCTAACCAAGAGTTTCTGCGTAACCAAAATATATGTGTTATGGAGTGAATCATGTATGATTGTTACTCATTTATTTTAGCTTTATGTTATGTTACAGCAGTTTTTGGTTTATGCATAACAGTAAAGATATTGTTGTTAAAAGGATTTGAAGTACTGATTCACCCCTCCCCTCTCAGTACATTAGCTTTCCATATTGGGCCTAACAATTGGTATCAGAGCAAGAATCTTGGAAAAGGGTTTAACTGCCTAAAGAGAAAGATCTTATCAATGGAAGGCTACAAACAATCTCGGAGGATTGTGTATCTGCAAGAAGAATTGGATTATGCTAATCAAGTGATTGCAGACATGCAAAGGCAAATGCTAAAATCTCTGAAAGTGAGAAGAAGATTATCTGATGATTTGCAGGACTCTCAAGAGTTAGTGGAACAAATTGAGACATCATCTGAGAACAGTATGTCTGAAGAGACTGAAGAAATGATTGGACAATTGAAAGAAAAGAACAAAGCACTGGCTAATCAACTAAGAGCAATGAAAAGAGAACATGAACATTTCAATACATAGATGACTGAAAATCTTGATGCATTGAGGACAACCGAGGACAAAGTAAGAGATCTAGAAAGAGAGAAACAACAACTTGAAGCTTTAGTATCTGATAAGGATGATGAAATCATAAGGTTGACTGGGATTCAACAAAATATGACAGATCAACTAGGTTATGAACATCATGAATCAAATCTGAAAGATGATGAGAACCAAGCATTGAAACTTGAAGTATCAAGGTTGAGCAATGAACTTGAAACAGAGAAGAAATCCAAGGAAACACTGAAGAAGAGTTATGAAGCATCAAAGATGTTGGATGAGCAACTGAACACAAGATGACCCTACAAAGAAGGAGGACTCGGTTACAAAGGAAAAGAGTCTATCGAGAAGGGAATCTGCACTACCGAGAAAGGAGAATCATCAAAACAAGCTGGAAAAAGGAATAACATCAAAAGGAAGAAGCCTATTTGCTACTACTATGGAAATCAAGGTCATACTACCAACATGTATCAAACCAGAAAAGGTAAGCAACCGAATGCCACTAAGACTAATGGTTATTGTTACAATTGCAATAAATATGGTCACACATCTAATCAATGTAGGACAAAGTCTGTTAATAATTATCAGAAGGCAAAATTCAAAGGGTTTTGTAAAAAATGCAATAGATATGGACATAGTACCGAGAAGTGTTGGTTTAAGCAAAAGAACCACATGTGGTCTGCACACCGAGCAAATACTAGAGGTTACCGAACTCACACAGATCCTTACCGACAATATTCTGCAGTACCATGGGATTACAATACAAGGATATGGTGTGAATGTTGTGGAAGATATGGACATATAAGTGCCAACTGCTTTATAAGGTTTGGAATGAATAACTGAAGATCATGGAGAAATCCTGGTATGGCATGTTTTCATTGTCACAAAGTTGGACACTTGGCTGGAGATTGCAGAGATCAACCTAGAGAAGACACTAAGGAAATAAAAGAGAAATTAAAGATGATTTGGAGAAAGAAAGCACCTTACCTACCAAGTTAGGTGCTCCCACTCCAAATTAATCGGTAAAGGTATGAAGGGACTGCATTCTCACAAGGTTAAATCTTAAACAATTCCTATTTTAGTATGCACTGAATTCAAAATCTGCATAGTAAGATGTAGGAGTAAGTTTGAAATTCTATCAATGTCTTTTGGAGCACTTTATAGGGAATCTATCAAGTCAGTGAATTCAGGAAACCTGTCAAGTTGGTATATGAAGGAAATTTGGTTACTCGATTAAAGCGCAAAAAGGGAAAGAAAGTTAAGTGAACTGAGTGCATTTAATGTCTTTGACCTAACTTGCACGGAGCTCGATAAGGTATTTTTGAGTACTTAAAGGTTTTTTGCGGTCATTTTCATTCACCAAGTTTTTGAGAAGCAGAGCAGAGCGAATCAAGGCGATCAAACCATCTTCAAAGCAAAATCTAAGGTATTTACATCAAATATCATCGCATTGCTAAGCTAGTTTACCGAACTCATTAAGTTGTTATTATCTACTGAGTATGAAGCATCTGTTGTTTGTTAAGTTCTCAAACCCTAAGGTTCCTGTGTCAATTTTTATCTAAAATCAAAATGGCACCTAAGATCCAAGACCCCATTGTTGTCAAGAATGTAGAGAAGCCCTCACTAAAATACTCTTTGACTCCCAAAATTGCATCTGAACCGGATGACAAAACTGCCTTTTCACTCATCCCGGATCAAGTCTTGTCAGTCGAGGATGTGAGATTCTTCACAAAATACCATGTTGAAGAACTCAGTCATGTTGAGATCAAAGATGCATATGATGAATTGTGCACAGATGGTAAAATGGATAGCAAGTATGAGCATATCAAAATCAAGGGATTGACTAAAGCCCTAACCTATCCCCGTGTGTTCAAACCCCAGTGGGTCAAGTTTGTACTAAGTCGAGTGCATGATAATTTCATGTGGCTACAAGAGCAACCGTTTAAGATCACAAAAGAAATCATTCATCTAATCACCGGTTATCCTATCTATGATCATGCTCGAGCATAGAAAATGATATCACAGAAGGAATTGATCAGTTTAACTGGAGTAGAATCTGATTACAGAGGTCTGAAGTTGAACAATGTCACTGATCCTGAACTCAAATTTTCCATTAGAGTAATTGGTTACTGTTTCTTCCAATTGGCAAGGGAAAATAGTGTACCCTATGCAGTAGTGGACTTAGCATACAAAATTGTTAAGAAAGGCATGAAAATTGACTTGTGTGAAGTATTATTGAAGAACTTGTTTGAAAATCTAAACACAATTAGGAAGCCGAAGAAGAACAACTCGGCAAATACTCTAAAATTTGGATCACTTCTTGTATGTATGTTTTTCTACTTTGAGAAGTTTTTTCCAACAGTCGGTAAAGTTGTTTGGGAACTACACCGACCAATCACCCATCAGATCAATGACTTCATCAAGAAGTTAGGTGATAACTTTAATGATATAATGGATGATTACTTTAGCAAGTTCCAAGAGAAAATGCATAACAGGTACCGGATTCCACCACAGCTGGTAGAAAAATACAAAGATGAAATATGTTTTGAGGTCGACACCGATTACTGTTATGTGAATGTTGTGGAACTGAGGACTCAATCTTTGTCACCTATGGGTTACGAGATTGATTCTGATATCACACAACAACAAATCGATGCATTTCTGACACTACCAAGGCATGCTACCGAGCTGAGGTATGGAACCTATGAAGAGGTGAAAGAAAAAGTAAAGATGAGCATTGTAGTACCCAAAGCTACAAGGAAGGCTACAAAGATGATTAAGGCATTAACTGAGAAATTCATAGAAGAGTCTTCCTCCACACCTGTCAAAGGAGTTCTAGCCATCACCGAAGAGGAGACAGAAGCCCAAGAAGCAGCCATAACACTTAGCACTGAATTGCCTAAGGGAAAAGTGTTGAAGAGAAAGAAACAGGACACTTCAATGGCCCTACCAACTCCTCCAACAAAGAGACCTAACACAAGGGCATCTGTTGCATCACTGAGTAAGAAACAAAAGATTGTTGCCATTCCTAAGGTAACTAGAACTTACAAGAAATCTACTCGGAGACTCATTTTGTCAAAAGAGTCGAGTGATACCGAATCTAAAGATGCAAGTAAATTTCAAATTGTGAAAAGCAAGAAGGTAGATGTACATAGTGTAGAAAATTTTTGTAAAAATTTGAAGGAATATGGTAGATTTGGTGGATTCAAATTTGTCAAATATGAATCCAGATCTGCTGATAAAAAGAGGCAAATTGAAGAAGCTATCATTTGCACACTTCTAAAATTCTGAGTGGTCCCATTAGAAGTATGTAATTCTATTCCTAAGGAATTATATGCACATATTGAAACCAGATGGCAATATGCCCTAGACTCAGAGAAATAAATCAGAGAAAGAAGTCTGATGCATCTCTTTCCTAATATGTCGGTTGATGAAATAAAAGAACATCTAACAAACAGCCAAACACAATTTACAGTAAAACAAAAGGCCTTGAAATTGATGAATGGTCTGTATATAGAAGTGGAGAAGGAAACAAAAGAGCAATGGAAGGACATCTTTCGAAGAAAGAATGCTAGTGAACAATCTACAGTGGAAATAGTCGATGTCACCGACCAAGAGCCTGATGTCACCGAGCAAGACCCTGCAGACACCATTCAAATAGATGAAGATATCATGGATGCAGAGGCACCTGAACAAGAAATGATTGAAGGCAATGCTTATGCAAAACTTGTCTCTAGTGAATCTATTTTGGAACAAGTTCAGCCTTACCCACCAATCAATCAACCTGCTACAACCAAAGCTCCTCAGGATACAGGTGAAGGCACCGAAGGTCAAAAGTCTATAGTAGAAGGTACTTCACAAGAACAAACCTCTCAAGCACCTTCTAGCACGGAAAATGTTACAGCTGAGACACCAAGCACTAAGACACCGAAGGACACTACCGAGGCTAAAGAAACCGACCAAAGTGTTGTCTCTACCAAGCAACCTACCGAGGGTCCTCAAGCCTCTCAAGCTATTGTAGTGGTTCACCCGGTGAAAGGTAAAGAAAAGAAGTTGAAAAAGCATAGTTTCAAAATTGATTTATCAAAACCGATAGTGTTGCCCAATGTAGACATCTCCAAATTGAAAGGGCAAGCACTCACTGAATTCGGTGAACTGTGCAAAGCAAAGGCCGAACAGGAGAAGCAATTGGCCATACAAAAGAAGAATAAAGTACTTCAGAAGGTAAAGACCTTACTATCAGATATGCTTCCTTCAGCTACAGTATCAACCGATGCAGCCATCCATATTCAATTGGATGAACTCCTAAATCAGATTGAGACATCTGGAGTAGATGCATCTGAATACTTGAGCAAACTAAAAGACAAGGAGATAACTGCTAAAATGATAGAGGAAGTACAGAAATCCATTGTTGTTGGCAAGGTAAAACTTGTCAAATTTATTGCTGAGTTGTCCCCTCAACTCAAGCACATTCTTTCATTATTTCAGAAACTCTGCACATGTTCTTTATTCCTTAAGGACATTAAGAATAAAACAGAAGCAATTGAGAAAGAGATCACCGATCTCTCAAATAAGTTGACCCCCGAGCCCAATTCAGTTCAGAATTTTTATACTAAGCTACAACAGCTCATGGCTCAACAATTGGAACTGAGGAATGAAGAACACAGGGTGAATTCACAAAGTTGGTTCCCACTTTTGCCAACGAAGGAATTTGGCGAAATGGGAATTTCGGATTTGCCAGTGTTCGAGCGAAATACAAATGTTCGCTCAGACTACCCCTGGGAGTCCGAGCGAACCAAACTGTTCAGTTGGGTTCGCTCGAACATCGAGTGGGTTCACTCGAACATCGAGCGTGCCAAAATCAAGCTCACTTGTTCGAGCGAATGGGGGTTCGCTCGAACCCCTTTTGGTTCGAGCGAACCCAATCCGATCGAACTCGTGTTCATTCGAACCCCAAAAATTAGAAGTTTCTCCCAAAAAATTTCAGAGTTCTAAAGAATTAATGACTTCGGAGCTCTGGTTCAATGCACGAATGAAATAATCTTGATAACCCAAAAATATTATATGGTAGTACTCGAAGCAAGCTTTCCAACGAATATAATTTTGTAATATTTTGAATTTATTATGTTCTTGATTTTTTAATTTTATTAAAAATTGGTTTTTCACCGAACATGAACTTCTCTGTTCAACGCATTGGGAAAAATAAGAAACTAATTCAAAAAAATTCTGAAAAATATCTATGCCCTTGGTATTGATGTCTTCTTTCTAACAAAAAAAAAAATTGAATTTCGATTTATATAGAACAAGTTATGTGTTCAAATGTAAACCTATGTTTGAATTATGACTAGTCGGACTTCAAAACTTTATAAAATGAAAAATATTGAACATATCGCTATAAAACCAAATGCAAGCCCTGGATATTGATGTTACAAACCAAAATTCGAAAGAATTGAGTTTTTATCATTTATAGAAAAAAAGTTATGCGTTTCGGGAGGCACATCACTCTTAAAAAATGTAGTTTGTTGTAAAAAACTACTTTTCGAGGGAGATGGAAAATTTTAAAAAAAATCTTTCAAAAAAATTTGAAAAAAATGTATATAGAATCTACAAACAAAATGCTAGAAATCACTAATTTACATCATCTTCAAATTTTTAATAGTTTAAAAGTTATAGTTCTCGGAAGTTGAAGATTATTTTAAAAATGTACATCTCAGTGTCAAAAGTGGCAAAAAAGTGGGAACCATTATTGTGAGTTCACCCCACAAGATTAGGATGGACATAATGACACTTCAAACATTATTCCTTCCTCATCTTTCATCCGTTCAAGAACAGCTAAACCAAGCCACTTACCTCTCTACTACACAAGAGGGAAGCACTTTAGATGGCTTAATTTCATTATTGGCTGATATTAATGCACAGAATTCTTTAATGGACAGTGTAAAGGATGCACTCTCTGTCGCTCTCACCAAAGCCAAGACAAAGTACAAATCCATTTTTGATCAGTTGCCACCTCCAAATGGTAACTAAATTTTGATGTTTGTCAAAAAGGGGGAGTATATCATCAAAGTATATATAGCATCAAAGTACACATGGGAGTGTATAGTATTCAAAGTATCAAACAACCAGAGTGTGGTATATAAGGGGAGTATACCGAGCAAAATGAGCAGAATAAGCAGAGTATCCAAGAGCAGTGAACCGAGCAGTGAACAGAGGAAAGAACAGTGATTACAGAGTATTGATCACCGAGCACACATAATCAGAGTTTTGTACAGCATATTGATAAGGGGAGTATATTTGATTATACTATTTCATTGACTAATGTATATACTGTATGTTTAGTCAAATTTTGTAAAGTATATAGATTTTTGAGTAATGACTTTGAAAGTAGTTTTGTCAAACATCTCAACTAATGTCAAAAGGGGAGATTGTTACTACTTATCAAATTGCCATTAGTTTTATATACAAAGTCATTCTATATACTCTAGTCGGTTACCACTACTGAAATATTTAGTCTGTATGAACAGTCTAGTCGGTTACAAAAGGAAAACAGTCACAAAGCCCAATATACACCGAGCTTTCTACCAAGTGTTATTTCATGTCTACCGAGCAGTAAAGATAATACACCAAGTTGATAGACACCGAGTGAAACGTGTTACCAGATTCATTGAATCTGGACACACATACGAAAACATGTTACAAGATCGAGGCACATAGAACCATTATCACATTGGAAATTGCACATATAGATTTTGTATAATTTTGAGGTCATCTAACCAATGAAATATTTTGCATGGTTATTTATTCGAGAAATCATGTTTGTAAGATTGAAGCAATGAATCAGATCACCGACATAAGAAGTCTATTTATACAGCATGAATTTAGGGTTAGAGAAAAAATGTGAATGAGAGAAATGTGTGTGCATATGTGTATGAAGCAAGACTTATGTGATACATGAGAAATCACAGAGTATTATGACTGTTATAGAGACACAGAGGTCACCAAGAAGGTTATTAGAGAATAGTCAAAGAACAAAGTAAACAGAAGGGTTTACCGAGTTACTTTATGAGTTACCGAGGTATGCTATAGGCAAGGTAATCTTATTTTATGCACATAGAAATCTGCTACAGCATTTCAGATGTAAAGTTGCAGATATTTGTAAAATCTTATTGTAATATTTTGAAGTTGTAAGAGAAACCTTTAACAGGGTAAAAGACTCTAATCAAGTCTATAAATTGTAAATCCTCTAACCAGGTGCAGCATTTATATAGTGTTGTAAAATCCTTTAGCAAGGTAGATCTAATAGATCTTGTTACTCCTAACAGGGTAAGCTATCAGAAATAGCTAAATATGTAGCTCTAACCGAGCACTCTTTATTATTGCAGTAGTGAAGTTGTGGGTGCCATCCCCACCGCATTTTTTCTCTCTAACCAAGAGTTTCTGCATACCAAAATATATGTGTTATCGAGTGAATCATGTATGATTGTTACTCATTTATTTTAGCTTTATGTTATGTTACAGCAGTTTTTGGTTTATGCATAACAGTAAAGATATTGTTGTTAAAAGGATTTGAAGTACTGATTCACCCCTCCCCTCTCAGTACATTAGCTTCCCATATTGGGCCTAACAGTCATATCACAGGTGACCTTATCAATGAATTTGGGACTAATCCAAAAGACATAATGCATGTGTTTGTGATCTAAGAGGATGAATCATTATCCTTTCATCCAAGTGAATATGGATGAGGATGTGGATCCATCAACAAATGAAGTTTATCAACAATGTACTTCGCAATCAATTTTTTTTGTGATCCATTAACAATGATACAATCCATAGAAAAATCATGTGTTAGGTGAGCACAAGTGACAAACAAATTGTCACATGCCCCTGAGAATGATTATTCATCAAGGTGACTTTATTAAGTCTTCCTTTCAATTCATCATATATCCTATCATCACAAGAAGTCTTGATGGGAACATTTTTCTTTTCCTCATCATGAGACTGTACAATCAAATTCTTTTTCTTCAATACAAAACACTCTATGAAGGTAGCCACCTGAGATATAGAGGCCTAATGAAAAGCACAAGAACAAGAGAGAAAGCAATGTGACAAAAATAGATTGTATTCTTATCAAGGATGTAAATGAATCAATCAATGTACATAGCAAACTTGTAGATTTAAGTAGGCCAAGGAGAAATATAGAAATGCATAAGATTATGAAAGTGAAAACTTTACCCTGCCATAAAATGTCATAATCTTATTATGTCATAATCTTATGACATAATAAGAAAAGTGAAAACTTTACCCTGCCATAAAATGTGGACCAGCAAATAATAACGTCGACCTCTCTGTATTTTCTCCACATAGGCCGCTTATCAAGCAAATAAGAAACCAATACATAAGGGGCTTAAAAGTGTTAAACACTCAGAGTTGACTGGCATTCTCTAGACTTAATATGTTAGTGTGTTTGTTTTAAGGCTGGCCAGCCAACCTTAGCACTAATAAAAACAAAACTGAGAAAATAATAAGATGCGGTTATACACCTGCCTATTGAGTATAGAACAAAACCACCAATCAAAAGAAGGACAACCCACCACATTAGTCAAATCAATGAATCATCTTGCTGACTGGCAGCGTCTATGCAGCAATTTAAAACGCACACACCTACAAAGTATGGACTTAATTTTTTTTAAACACCTCCTTTATGCAAAGTACGTTTATCTGCCTAGATAGTTATTTCCCTGCTGGCCCACTAACTAAGTACCATGACTCGCCAATATAAGTAGCCTTGATAAGTAAAGTACGCTGAACTTAAAAGCAAATACAATCCAACTGAAAAAAATTGGTGAGAACCACTTAACAAAAGCAAAATCGGTGATCCTTGCAAAATGAAAACATACCCACGTGATGCACAAAACTTGAGGAAAGACGATCATATAATTCAGGCAATTAAGATGTGCACAGATCAGAATAAAGAAGGCTGCCACTGGGAACTGTCAAATAAAATGCCAGCCACAGACATAAGTCGATCAACAAGAGATTGATGTGTCAGGTAATGTTAATGTTAACTGATCAATAAGGAGGTGCTAACCATGTGCTGGCAGCATGCATAAGCCAACATAACCTCTCCAAATCACATTCAATAGGTAGAAAAGTCCCCACCAATGAACTGTGATCACCAAAGAGATGAAAAATCCCACAAGATGATCGATCAGGTCAAAATGGTCAAAGGACATAAAGGGTCAAGCATGAATAGAGCCAATGAAATACATTGTCCCTAAGAAAGACCTGCAAATAAAAGATTGTTAATCCAAAAAAGAGTTCCACACTTGTGGAACAACCACAGGAATAAGAAAACTATGTAAGAAATAAATGTGGGCCAATGAAATGGTGCAATCATATGAATATACAAGCTTACAATAATATTAAATGAGCCTGTAAAAAATTTATTGACTAATATGTCCAATCCAAATCTATCACCCTGTAAATATGTGATCCCCCAAATAAAATGCATTGTCCAAGTACGCAGGCTGACTTCGGTTAATGCAACCCAAGCCCAAAAATGTGGGCAAAGAAATACTTCGATGATATGCACAAATCGGCAAAAATACACCATGTGTCATGTCAAATGCAAGTAGAAAAGCCTGATCGTTGAATGGATGCACCCAATAGAGGTTGATCCTGATCACTGTCCAAAAAAATCGTTGCATGGGTATAATCCTATTGACTAATCCCAATGTGAAAGGCTGACAACTATATCAAATATACCGAACCCTAAGAAAAAATATGCCAGATGTAATAAAATCACTTGCACAAGAAATAGAAGGGCCAATGCATAAACCAATCCCAAACTGGAAACTGCCAAACTGCAGAGACATATACTGAAGCAAAGCTTTGTGTGCCAAATGAAATGGTGCAGACAAAGTATAAGTATCGAATATCCTCTGGCAGATAAAAATAATGAGATCTCAAAAATCACTGATTAAAACTCTCAACGTGAAAGATCATGCAGATTGGTTGCTCTGATACCCATAAAAACATGTTCAAAATACAACTATAAATTGAAATAGCAACACAAAATAGGGCAAAGTAGAGCACTAAATCAAAGAGAAATGACTGATAATCTAGCTTTTATTATATTCAATTCAACAACATATTATCACATTGCATTGCATTGCACACCTTCATATTTATAGCTTAACTTGGAAGTTTCTAGTATTCTAGAGAATTCTCAAATTGGAAATTTCTTTTGCTTGGATAGCTTCTAGTTGTTTCTCTTATTCTAGAAAAATTAAAAAAATTTCTCTAGAAATTTCTTCTCTTTCTAGACAATCTTATTCCTTAACATTCCCCCTTGAGATTGGCTAGAATATTACAAAGAAGATACAAAGAAGAGTGGAACATTATAACACTATTCCCCCCTTAATGTTCACCTCTAATATACCAAGCATTCCTCTTAATTTCAAAAATTTGGCCTCTGCCATACTCTTGGTAAATATATCAGCTATTTGTTCTTCACTTGGACAAAATTATAGATTGACAGTAGCTGCTTAGAACAAATCTCAAATGTAGTGTACGTCAAATTCAATATGCTTTGTTTTTCATGAAAAACTAAATTGTTGGCAACTTGGATGGTGCTTTGATTGTCACAATACAAAGTCATAGCAAAAATTTGGGGAAAACCAAGTTCAAATAAAATATTTTAAATCCAAACTGCTTCTTTTTCTACTTCTGTTGTTGCTCTATATTCTGCTTCACATGAAGACAATGATGTAGTTGTTTGTTTTTTGGTAATCCAAGTAAGTAGACTTGATCCAAGTTGAAAAATATGACCACAAATAGGTTTTCTATCATCTATATCACCTCCCCAGTCAGAATCTATATATCCAACCACATGAATTAAATATTTATAGTCATAATGGATACCATAATGTAGTGTTCCACGAATGTATCTCAAAATGATCTTAGCAGCCAATTAATTACTTTCTTTAGGTGCCTGCATAAAGCTTAATAATAGATTAACTACAAAGCAAATATCTAGTCTAGAATGAGTCAAATCAATCAAGCCACCAACAAGATATTTATATAAAGTGACATCTGCTCCTTTATAAGTACATTCCTTAGTAAGCTTGACTCCTGATTGAAAGGATGTAGTGGTTGGCTTACATTCAAGTATGTTAAATTTGTCTAATAAATCCAATGCATACTTTGATTGTGAGATGAGTAATCCATCATGGACTCTAAAAACTTGAATTCCAAGAAAATAAGTGAGTTCTCACAAATTACTCATATTAAATGCCTTCTTAAGATCAAATTTTAAATCATTGATTAACCCAATATTTGGTCCAGCAATAAGTAAAATGTCTACATAAACTACAACAACAAGAGCTTGCACTTTCTTCACATAAAGATTTGGATCAGATTTACACTTTCTAAACCCATGAAGTAGAAAGTACCTATCAATCTTCTCATTCCATGCTCATGGTACTTGTTTTAGACCATAAAGAGACATCTTTAATCTACAAAAATGATTAGGATTTTCGTGATCTACAAAGCCTTGTGGTTGATCCATATATATTTCTTTATATAAATCTTCATTTCAGAAAGCATTTTTAACATCCATTTGATGAATATTCCACCCAAGACTTGCAGCGAAAAAAAGAATAATTCTAACTATATTCCATTTAATGATAGCTACAAAGGTATCTTCATAATCAACGCCATATTTTTTATTAAACACTTTAGCAACCAATCTAGCTTTGAATTTTTCAATGGTGCCATTTGATTTAAATTTTATTTTGTAAACCCATCTGCAACCAATAAGATTCTTACCTTTGGGACAAGGCACAAGCACCCAAGTGTTGTTCTTTAGCAATGCATTATATTCCTCCTTCATAGTTTGTTCTCATTCTTTCTTCCCTCTATATTCTTTATATGAGATTGGGTCATGTACCTGCAATACTTTGGGCATGAGAGTGCTACCATTCCTTCCTTGGTTCTTAAGGCGTTGACTATAGATTTCTTCAACTCTCCTTATCTTTTGTCTAACTAAAATGTCATCTTATTCATCATCACTACCTGCAAAAATGGTTGATCACAAGCATTAGTTGTTTCATTAGTGCACACTTCATCCTTATTGATATTGGGAGCATTAGTTGTTTTAACAAGTAACCGCTTAATTTTGTAAAAATTGCTTGTGGTTATCTTAGATCTAAAAATTATTTTGTTTGTCAAATTCAATTTCCTCATTGTCTTGTTCGATTTGTAAATCAAATTTACAAAATTAAGCAGTTACTTGTTAAAACCTTAATTTTCAAAAATCATCTTGAACTTGTACAAAAATTAGATTTCTATATAATTTTCAGATTTCTAATTGTTGTCGGACTTGTTTTCATTCCTACAATTCAAATTTTCAATTTCCCTCCTTTTTCCCAAAATTCAAATTTCAAAGTTTAAAAGTAGTTAGGTCATAAAACCCTAATTTTCAAATTTAATTGGATTTTGTGCAAATTTTAATCAATTTCATTCCAATTCAGATTTCTAAACATTTTTCAAGGTGTCCCTATCCATTAGGTTTGACATTTTTCAAATTTGCAATTCAATTTCTCTTTTTCTTCAAAACCCTAATAGGATCCTATTTTTACATTTGAACCTTAATTTTGCCCATCTAGAAATCGTAAAATTCACCAATTTTTTGGGGTTATCTTTCAAATCATCTTAATATTCATCCTTGAAAATTTCAAAAAAAGTTGGTCAAACCATGTGCATTCCTGCCATGGTCCTCAGTTTTTTTCCCAAAATTTTGGGAGACACTTATGACTGTTTTTAATAGCCTAAATCCAGAAGATTGGTTGATTTTGTCGATTTTTTATCCCTCTAGAATCGAAGATACCTCCAAAATTCAACATTTCAAATTTTCAAGAAAATTTTTAAAATACAGAGGTTAATTATAATCCGCCCTAATTTTAAAGATTCTGATTTTAAAATTAAGTGGTGTTCCCTTGGCCCTAATTTTTAAAATTTCAATTTCCTTTCATTTTTGGAAATTGTGTCATCCTCTTCCTCCAACAAAGTTCAAATTGTGTAATCATTGTTTTCTTAAATTTTTCATTACTCAATTTTGTAAGCTTTGTTCCTATACTTCAAAATTCAAAATTCAAAATTCAAAATTCAAATTTTCCCTCTAGTGCATGAGTTTTACCACTATTAGTCCTACCTATACTATCCCTGTTAGACGAAGCATTAGAATTTAGGCCTCCCAAGGTTTAATTACTAAGGAGATGGAGCCTAATTTGGGTGACTTCTTTAATGAGGATCATGTTAATTCTTCTCATCCTAATCATGTGCCTATTCACCCCATTGATGAATCTCATAATGAAGAAGAAGCTTTAACTAGGGTCTCTATAGATCAACTTTCCACATTGGACAATCAATTTGATAACTTTCAACAATGGATGTCCCAAGAATACCCTAATAGTGAACTCTTCCATTAATTTAAGGCCTTAAGCGCACGATTCAAAGTGATAAGAATGGAATTGATATAGTGTGGCATTGCACAAATTGTTGATTCTAATGTCATGCTTATCATGAGTTGTGTCGAAACCATAGGTTATTCACAACCTTCAATGCAAGTCAATCCTTTTATTCCTTTGACTACTCTTATGACTAGTATTCCTACTTTTACCTCCAACATCATGGCTACTACAACTCAAAATGTCATCCCTACAACCATTGGCCATGGGGGCAATCCCTCTTCTTCATTTAGTCCTCCATCTTTACCTATGTCTTCAATAAGTATTCATATTATCCCTCAACCAATCAATATGACACAAGGGGGCAATTCCTTCAACAACTTTGTTCCTCCTTCAAGTGTCCCTTTTCCTACCCAATCATCACCTATGCCTAAGTATCATAATGTCCCACCACCTTATTCTCATTCCATGCCTTCTTTCAATAACATCACACCACCTTCTCAATCAACTATGTCTAACGTTAAGTCTTCTACCGAAGCGACAATTAACAATCTTTCTCAAACTGTGTCTTCCTTACAACAACAAATTGCTTCTATGAGTCAATCCAAGTTTAGGGTGCCCACCTTTGATGTTGCAAGCCCACTTTATCTTGATATTGTTAAAGTCCTGCCACCTAAACATTTTGAGTTCCCTCAATTAGAACTCTATAATGGAAAAGGTGATTCTCTTACGCATGTCAAAACATTCCAAACCTTGTGTACTGATTTTTCTTATGATCAAATATTGTTTGCAAAATTGTTTACAAGAACACTAAGAGATAAGGCTTTACAATGGTATTTCTCTTTGCCTTCTTATTCTATCACTTCTTTTCAACATCTAGCAAATGCTTTCATCCCACAATTTCAAAACAACATTGGTCTTAAAATCACTTTGACTAATTTAATGCATTGTAAACAAGGTGTTGAAGAAAAAGTGACTAATTTCATTGGTAGATATAAGCATTTGTGTGCTCAAATTTCTTTTCATGTACCTGATAATGATACTCAACGAATTTTTATTTCTAATTTGCAAAAAGATATTAGGGAAAAGCTTCTTTTGTCTGAGTTTACTTCCTTTCCGCAGTTGTGCGCAACTCTCCACAATTATCACTTGGTTGTGAGTCAAATGGAGCAATCCATTCCTATGGCTTTGAGTGATAAGGGGCAGAGAGTTCAACAACTGTTTGTGAAGTCCAAACCAACAAAAAGCTTCATCAAGTTCAATGATACAATCAACAACAACAATATGAATGCTACAATAGGTCTGCCTCCTATTTTTAATTTTTTCCAAAGAGAAAGACAATTTACTCCTTTGAATGAATCTTTCAATAGTATTATGTCTCAGTTGTTGCAAAGAAATATTATCAAGCTTCCTCCTATAAAACAAGTTGGTCCATCTAAACTTGTATCCCCTTATTTTGATAACAATTCATTCTGTCAATTTCATCGTCAGCCTGGTCATGATACTGAGAGATGTTTCGCATTGAAAAATAAGATTCAAGATTTGATTGATAATAATACTATATTTGTGGCAAGTGTGAATGATAAAGGGAATAAATCAGTAGCTCCTCCTAATCAAAATCTTAATATTTTCACTGATCCCTTGCCTTCTCATACCTCTAACGTGATTGAGATTGTGCCTACTTCTTTCTCTTCTAAGGAATTCACCTCTATGGCTCTGAACTTGATAAATATGGTAGAAAAACAAGATACTCCTAAGGATATTTGTATTACATTTGACCCTAGTGAGACCATTAGAGAACTCGATGGCCCTTTATACATAGTTGTGAAGATTAAGGATATACCCTGTCATGGTGCCCTTATTGATCCCTCTTGCATGGTTAATGTCATCACTGAGGAGTATCTTTTCACTTTTCAATTGCATAAACCAATATATGATGCTTCTAATGTGGTTGTGAAGTTATTTGATAGCTTGTCTTGTCCTACCATTGGCTCTATCACCCTTCATGTTGAAGTTCATACTAAATCCATGGATGTTGGCTTTGTTATCATACCCTCTTCTGAGCAATTGCGTGTGAAGTTGGGCTATCCTTGGCTATCTTCCATGAAGTCTATTGCTTCTCCAATCCACAAGTGTCTAAATTTCCTCATAATGGAGAAATCATAACCATGAACCATAGCTTATTTCGTCCATCCGAAAGACGCCCTAGTGTTCCTATTGATTTCTTTTGGCCTAAATAATTTCAATCTCTTCCATCAAGGAGTGATGCTCTTTTTCAATCTTATCAAAAATGGAAGAAAGATATTATCTTATCCTTAAGTCAACCTAAATCCCCAACACTTGGCATTCCTATCTTACTTGAAGATGAGGTTCTTCCCTCACGTATACAACTAATCTCCCTCCTAAGGAAGATAGTCAACCTATTCCTATGGATGTGACTATACCTTCTCCTAAGAAGAACAATAATATTCTTCCTAAGGTTAGACCTGTACCTCCTCCTCATGATGGACCTGGTCTTCTTCCTACACCTAACATTCCTCCTTTGTATGGCACAATTTCACCTCCTTCCTCTTATTGAGAGAAGAGGCCTACTTCTCCTCTTATTCAACCTAAAAGACCTCAACCTAAACCTTCAAATATCAAGTAGAGAAACATTCCTACCTTTTCAAGTGTTCCTCCTCCTTCTCAGCCTTCCACTAAGACTCAATGGAATTGTTGTGCGAGAGAATACCGACGAAGATGTCATGTTTGAGATCATGAAGTTGTCCCTCAAAATACTCAATCTCCTAAGACTCCAACAGTTGACATGATTCCCTTTTCTTCTAAGCAAGATATTCAACCTACATCTCCAAATCATAAGTTGCACAAAACATGTGATGGTTTTACTCATATTCATGTTCTTGCTCCTCTTTCTCTAAACTTTGATGAAGAAATGGGTGAAAATGTTATTCATGATGGCAATACAGCTCCTAATGCTTCTGATAGTGAGTATGAATATGTTGATGTGGACAAGAATTTATCAACTGAATTTTCACAAACCCTAATCATAGCTCCTAGAATCGAACAAAGTGACTTACCACATGAGCATAATCCTTGTTTGGATCTTGTGATAGTTCCATCTATTATGCTCAATGTCGCTCCTTTTGCATGTTTCCCGCCTTCCCGAAATAGTGATCAGCAAGATCGAGAGGCGGATGTCGTGCTAGATTAGCAATATTAGCACTGTAGATCTTCTCTCTCTCTCCTTTCTTGCTCTTTTGTGACTATTATTCTATGTGTATCCTTGTTCTTCTATTATCCCCTTAACGTCTACTTGAGGACGATACAAAGCATTGAGATATTTTCTTGGTCTCTTTCATGTTGACTAGAAAGGCATCCTGTCTTCCCTTTCTTCCCTGGAAGTTTCATTTCTTTGGGGAATAACGATTATTATATGCACATACATATATGATATACATGAGTTATCACACAGCATATTGACCCTGAGGAAAGTGAAACTACCTCGTATTTTTTGTTCAGTATCCTTGGGTTTATTCCTTGATTGGGGTCTAAATCCTTGCGATAACATGCTCCCTATATTCTCTCTCTCTTGGGTGTGTCCTACCTTAAAGAAATCACTCGTACTTTGTTTCTCTTTGTAATCTTTGGTATCTTTGTTTTCATGAATCATAGTGAGGGGAACTTTTCTACTTGCAGTCATTGTTTTCCCTTTCTTGATCTTCCCTTTTACTTTGTCAATCAAAGAAGTAAGATCCTAAGTCACTAGGGGCTTGGTGCATCTTGCCTCCTTGACGTGGTAAAAGTCTTTCAATCGTGTTTCCTTGTACTTTATCGATAGTATTGGCGTACGCTCATACTTCTGCTAAAGTGGGGGCTAAATGTAGTATCATAATTATTGTAACCCTAGCAATTATGGACTGCATTAGGGTCCTCACGCATGCGAAATCAAATCCCCTAGCCTGATCAGAGATCGGAGACTGCTCAACCCCCAAAAATTGCTTCTCCCTTGCCCTCTGCACCACCCTATCTACACTCTGCCTTAGAGAAAAGGGTAGGACAGGAGCGTGGTACCCCTGTCCTTGCCCTATTTTTGGAGCAGAACCTTCCCTGGGTTTGCATAGAAGGTTGTGCAGTGAGTGAGAAAACTTCCCCAATGTCAGCCTGTGATGAAAATTGGTTTCATTAACCCTAATTGACAAGTATAAAAGTTGCATTTTCCCTCTCATTTGCATAAGTTGGTAAAGTAATAAGACAGATACATGAGATCACACATTCAAGCATTCAAGAGAATTCAAGCATTCTTTTCCAACATTGAGCATTCTCAAGTCTCCCTTCAAGGCTGGGTGTTGCATTCAAGTCAAGGATTCAACCATTGAAGAGGAGATTCATTCCAACATTCAACTTCATACAAGCATTTCCATCAACATTTCTATCACAACCTCCCTTGAGGTGATTTACATTTCAGTCTTTCATTTACATTTACTTGCAAGTACTTTCTTTCATTACATGGTTAATTCTAAAACTGGGGTTTGACCAGAAGGCAAACCCCCAATCCCAACCTATTTTCCTCTCTTTTATGTGTGTAGGTTGTAGGTGCGTAGTTGTACTTTCATATTTGGACTCCATTTGCAGAGGCGAAAAAACCCTTTTCGTTTCACGGATTTTTCGGAGGACCATGTATATTTCGACCACAGTCCAGGCAAATTTTCCTCAAATTCGTAGGGTGGCTTCGTCTTGACATATTACTGCCAGATCCAGGTGCACAACTTCATCCCACGCTTCAATCTCAAGTTATAATCAGTTCTTTGTCACTTTTGCACTTAGTCTCTATACATAATTCAATCAATTCCTTTTCTATTTCAAATAGAAGAGGGGATTAACTTATCATTCTCATTTCATTCAGAATTCTATCTTCTCCTTTGGAGGTTGAATATAATGTATTTTTCCCCCCTCTTCCAATGTAATGCTTGAAAAGTGTTTGAAGGGAAATTCGTAGTGAAACTCTCATCTCTCCTTGGAGGGAAAGGGTAGCTTTCCTCTTCATCTCTCATTCACACATTTTTCACCCACCATTACATTTTGGTGACATTACAAACCCATAAATAAACACTTATGACTCTTTGGTTCTAACTTTTGCCTCTTTTCATCAGGAAGGTGAGCCCAAGTAATACCTTTGAGATACCCAATGTGAGGTTTCCTACCACTCCAAGCATCTTTAGGAGTGATATTTATGAGGGCTTTAACCTGGGAATACTATTCACATTATGTGCAGCACAAGAAATAGCCAAACTTCAAAATTTATTATGCAAACTTTTGAAATGCAACATACAACAAGCTATTTCTAAAAGAGATCTATTCATTCTTTCAATGAACACATGTTGTTGAGGGGTATAAGGAACTATTATTTGCATCTTAATACCATATTTTACATAAAATGATTTAAACGCATGATTACAATATTCACTCCCATTATTTGATCTTAAGCATTTAATTATTTTTCCACTTTCATTTTCAACTAATACTTTAAACTTTTGAAAAAATTCAAGCACTTCATTTTTCCTTTCAAGAAAATAAACCCATACTCATCTACTATAATCATCAATAAAAGTGAAAAGGTACCTAGCACCTAAAAGTGATGGATAACCCAGTTCACATAAATCACTATGAATGAGTTGTAGTGGATGATTAGCTCTCCATTCTTTTCCTAATTCAAAAGGATCTTGATGGTGTTTACCTAATACACATCATTCACACACCTTCAAAAGATGAAAATTTTATTAGTCCTATAACCATATCCTTTCTAACCATGTCTTGTAACTTTTTTATAATTTATATGTCCAAGTCTAGTATGCCAAAGTTTTGACATGTAGTCAATTTGAGCAATAAAAGCATGGGAGAGTGTGTGTCCATCATCAACAAACCCGCAAATTTAAAGAGACCTTCTTTATGATCAACTCTTCCAATAGAAATTACATTTATTGGGTCTTTTCTATCTCTAACAACAACTTGATAAGTAGTGACAACAACCTCATATCCATCTTGCATAATTTTAAATATTGAAATAAGATTCGCCCCTAATCCTTCAACCAATAAAACATTTTTCAAAGACCCATATGTCACATTAACAATCCCTGATCTTAATACAAGAAGTTCCATTTTATTTCCAATATTAATTTCTTGATCTAAATTCTTCCCCTCATGAAAATCAATAAACAAAGATCTATCTCTAGTCATATGAAACGATGCTCCCGAATCTAAAATCCATTCTTTATTAGTGTCTAAAGCAAAGTATCCCCCTTAACACTAGATTCACTTTTGGGTCTAGCACTTACCTCCATATTTGGTTGTTCTTTCTTTTTAAGGGATATGACTACGAAGCTATGTCCATCCACCTTGATATCTTTAAATATTTAATCCTTGGACTTATATTGTTGTCTTTCATTGTCCCTCTTCTTCCAACAAAATTTCTCCATATGATTCTCACCACCACAATGCCTGGAAATAATGGATTTTCTTCCCACTTGCTTTTCTGTACCATCATTTCTAGAAAAGTGGTTAGAAAAAATTATTTTTTTGAAATTTCTTTTCTTTTCCAAATCTTATTTCCATCAACATTTCTATAAAATGATTTTCCCTTAGCTGCATATGCATGATTATTCTTAATATAACCTTATTTAACAAGTTGAACTTCTTCATCTAAAACTAACTTGCAAAATTGATCAAAAGTTTGTTGGGGCATTGGGATTTAATTGAATAACTATTTTCCTCAATTCTTTAAATATCTTGTATGGTTGGGGAAGCTTACTTTCAACCATTGCAATCAACTAAAAATCTTTTTTTGCATATTCAGCACCTATTTTCTTTAGTTGAGCATTTAAATATGTAACTTCATTAAAGTAATCACTCATTTTTTCAAAATCAGCAAGATCCAAGTTCACCAATTTTTCTTCTATAGTAAACATATTGGTAATATCTACATTTTTATAATCATTTTCTAAATTTTCCCACAATTCTATTGGATCATCAATATCAACAAATCTTATCATACCTCTAACTTGCTCCGTCTTGCACTTCCATAGCTCCTTTTCTTTTTTGGATTGAGGTTCTCCAATTTCTTTGTTCACTATCCTCCATAAAGCTTTTTCTCTTAAAGCATTCTTGACTTCAATCTTCCAATATGCAAAACAACTTCCATATAAAGATAGGCTAAACTTCATTTGAAGATCCTGTGTTAGTATATAAATTAGTTTTTAAACAAATATCAATTCAACAATACTTCAACCCTAATAAATAAATTATAAATTATCTCTAGCTCTGATACCATGTAAAAACATGCCAAAATATAGCTATAAATCGAAATAGCAACACAAAATAGGGCAAAGCAAAGCACTAAATCAAAGAGAAAAGACTGAATAATCTAGAGCTTTTATTATATTCAATCCAACAACATACAACCACATTGCATTGCATTGCACAGCTTCATATTTATAACTTATCTTGGAATCTTCTAATATTCTAGAGATTTCTCAAATTGGAAAGTTCTTTTGCTTGGACAACTTCTAGTTGTTTTTCTTATTCTAAAAATTTCTTCTCTTTCTAGATAATCTTATTCCTTAACATATGTTGGTGTAGCCATCCAGGAACAACAATCTTCAAACACAACCACCTTCACATGCATAAGAGAAGCAACAAGGATATTTCACCAATGAGAAAATAGCTATATTAAGATGATAAAACATGTACAAACACCATGTATAAATAGAAAAGGTATGATGAGGTAGAGATAATCGATATCCAACTATCAACAAAAAATATTAAATGCATGATGAAAATATTAAATACTATGCAACTAATATCTAATAAAGTGTTATGCCAGCTACCTAAGTAAAACCTAAGCCTATGTAAATGAGATAAAACCATATATACTCCAATAGGACTATCATGTTTTAAGTCTATCTTTCTCACATATACTAACAAGGCTTTGTGGTGGATCTATTATGAACAATGACAATCCTTTTGTTTGTAGAGTCATAATCCATGAATGAGATACAAATTCATCTTGGTTCCTTATACCTGGGTGCATAATATCCACTTGCTATATCAAAATAGTATTTCTCTTTACATTGATTAGCATAAACAAAGCACAAGTATATTTCCATTATCCTTTCATATCTAGCCATTTCATGTACCTCCATCTACCTCATTATTCATTTATAGGATTCACCTAATCTTTTATCAATAATCTAACTTTCACCTTACACTTCATTTTATTTCTTTTATCATGCTAACTACCTCCTTTTTTCCTACAATTGGTTTGTTCTCTTTTCTAGATCTGGCTTATTCTTCCTATTGCAAGATTGACTCAAAATTTATTTTTCTAGACAATCTCTTGAGGGGGCATCTATCCTACCTCCACCCTATCACTGGGGCATGCCACTAGTGCCATTTTTCTTTGAAATAATGGTATAAAATGTATTGTCTCAAAGAGGAGCAAAACGTAGACATATAAAAATGGCTAATGCATTTTCGTCTTGTCATTTCATTATGATCGCATCAATTCTTCTATCTATATTAATTAAATAGCTATTTAATTATTTAATTAAGCTAATATTTCCCTTTTTATCCATAATAATTAAATAATTTTTAATTACTTAATCATCTTAATTTCTTTCTACATTAATTATTTAATTAATTCATCATCTTGCCTCCAACATTAATTGAATAATTTTATTATTTAATTAATTCACCTTTTGTTCCAGTACTATTTAATAATTTTTATAAATGATTTAATTAGCTAACACTTCTTTCAAAAAAATAAAATCAAAATAATTTATCTAATTTCCCACCATAAAATAAAATTAATATTTTGTTTCTTCCCTCTATGCATTTGATCTCTTTTAATTTTTCCACCTCATCAATCCTTGTGCTAATTTTAAGTCATATCCCATCTTTAATTTATGCATCCATTGATCTTTATAATTAATCTCTACTATTGATTAAATTTAAGTGAAACATATAAATAAAACCCTTCACTTATTCATTTTTTCCTAGATCGTTATCAAGAGCTCCATTTCATCTACAAGCAAGAGTACTATCATCATCAAGCATCAAGTATCAAGTTGGGTAAGTGCACCAAGTTGGTGAACAATCAAACAGACTCCCTCCCAAAAAAAATGAAAATCAACGTAACGCGTACATTGTAGCTAGGAAATCCCAATCCATAACGCATACAAGGTTTTGTTTTTAAAATAACTGCTTATGAGTTACTAATAAATTTAGTAACCCGTACGCATTACTAAATGTAATAGTAACGTGTACGCATTTTTCCGATTACAAATTTTTTGGGAGCTCGATTGGGTCCATTCTACCCACGGCCCAGTCAAAAAACCCATGGCGAGGAAAGCATAGCACCCAAAACCCAAACATGTGATGAATAATGATGAATAACTAATACCCTAACTGGTACTGAGAGGGGGAGTGAATCAGTAAATGCAAAAACTTGCTTCAATATTTCAACACTCTTTGATCATAGATAACCGGTTGTCTATACCACTGTACTTAACAATAGCAATATCGGTTAATAGAAATACTTTAGACAGCTAAACCGGTAAAACAAAAGTACTTCAAATAGCATCCAACAATTCTCAAATCTAGATAGCTATTTTACCAATTTGATCATGCATGAGTTGTATTAGTAATATCACAACCATTTAGCATTGCATGCATATTCAACAGAATAAAAACTACTCAATCATCACATGAAAAATACTCAGCCCATGACACATAGATTTTTTCACGTGGAAACCCAAATGGGAAAAACCACAGTAGGGATGAATACCCACAAGCTTGTTTTTGAACTCTTTTGAAGTCCGCTTTGTTAGGAGCCTAGTCCGGTTAAAGACTTTACAATAAGGTTCTGTTAGGAATCGATCCTATTAGGGATCACCCAGTTAAGGGATGGTGTAATGTCCCCTTCCTTGTGATGTTGCATTCAGTGGTCCATTGGCCTATCCCGGATACCCGTAGGCTATGTGGAAAGGTGAATTAAGGGTCCCCATGTTCCTTGGAGTTCTGACCAGACTTGTCAGGGGTGGAATGTGAACTTACTATTTTTAGTAAGTTAGGGTTTGGCTATCAGGATGGTACAAAGTTGCTAAGCTCACCAATCTCTTTCTCTGGTTGTGAAGATAACAATTTTTGGAGCATTATTTCATGACTTACTATTTTTAGTAAGTAGTGGTTTGGGGCATTCTATTTTTGGCAATCCTAGATTTGGTCCTGTCCCAGCACAATTCAGTGATCCTCATTGCTCAGCCTCATCTAGATTCCGTTAATAATCAATACTGGAACTATAAGCAATTTAATTAAATATTATTCCTTATCCTAAGGTTATTATTTTATTATTTTATTACTTATTGATGCTATGGGAAATTGTGCAAAATATGATATTTTTCCTAAGTCATGCCTGGGCAATTTATTTGGAGATTAAAAGGAGACTTCATTCTTTATATTTTTCAAAAAAAAGTTTATAATGCCAAAAATTGTGGCCCCTCTCCTTGGTGTGATTTTGAATTAGGAAAGTGGGTGCCACTTTGGGTCCACCATGAAATAAAATGCAATTGGAATGAGGCAAAATTGGGAGGCACTTTCATTTGAATTTCAGATTGGAAAAGCTATATAAACAGAGGTTGGGCTCCTCATTCGGGGATCCAGAGAAAATATATCATTATGATGTCGGAATGACTCCAAACATTCTTCGAGGGTGAATACCTCCTAGATCCTTCCTTCCGGTTTCAAGTGTGAGACATCACTCCTAGCTATGGTGCGTAGTTGTGAGCTTTTTGGTGATTTTTGGGTGTGTTGGTGAAGATTTTTGTGTTGCTGGTTTTCTGGTGTTGCTGGTGTGTGTCAGGTGAAAGTGTATTTTTCTCGTAGCTGCCTGTGTGTTGAATGCATCATTTTGGGTGAGGGCTCGTTGGAAGCGTACCGGAGAGACAATAAGTCTCCTATATTGGCGTGGCATTTGGATAACTCTCCAATTTTTAGTTGCAAATTGAACTATTTAGCCAAAATGTCATTTCCAAAATTGCATTGGGATGTGTGCATTGTTGTTGGTGCTCTTCAATTGCATTTTTTAGTTATTTTTTTGTTTGATTATGTCATATGCTTCATTTTCGGCTGATTTGGCATGATTCTATGGGGTTTTGAGTGAGTTACAAGCAATTTAGTGGGTTTCGGGATGGTTGGTTCTGCATTTTCCTTGTATTTGATTTCAGAATAGCAAGTAGTATTATTGGTTAGAATGTGTTAGTGAATTCATAAGATATGTACTTCACTCTATCTCCTTTCACATTTCTATCATTGTAAGAATTGCTTCAGTAGTACTGACCAATTCATTCTATGTTGTATTTCCCGCTGAACAAGTGGAAGAGGATGGCTTAGCCACCTATATGTTTGTAATTCAGTTTTGTCCTCCCACTTAGCAAGTGGTTGAGTGATATTGTCCTCTCGCTGAGATATGTGGTTGAGTGATAGTTTCATTTCAAAGTCCTCCCACTACATAAGTAGTAGAGTGATTTGGTTTTATTATGCTTTGTTGCCTTGGTTGGTTTATCGCCAAGTTTGTGTTCTTCATCCCGCTGAAAAGTGGAAGGGGTTGGCTTGCCGCCCAGTTTTGTAATTGCATTGTAATTTCTAGCAGATTAGAAAGGTAACGAACCCCTTGTCACTGTATGCTCTCACCTTCCCACATTGGGCTCTTGGTGATCAAAAAGTGGAAGGATTACCTTTTAGTGGCATTGGAATTATATTTCCTAACTTTAACGGGTGCATTGTAATGTTGTTGTGCTTGAAATCCAAAAAAAAATAAGAGGGAATTTTACAGATGGCTATAAACCATGTTAAAGGTTACCTCGCTAGAAGATTTAAAGAACTCAATGAGCTTGAGTCACCTAGCTAGAGGATTTGCAACAAGCCTGTTAAAGCTACCCGATCAAGGGATTTTCTTTCTGTTGAAATGGTTAGAAGACAACAGATAAAACTCTGATATGATAACAGCACTACTTTGCTAAGGCAGATACTTTTCAGTTCCTCTCTTTTACAATCACACTCTGTAGACTCCTTACTCTGGTTTGGTAAGTATCAAGTCTCCAACACACAGACATAAACACAACTTTTGCCAACACAAACAATAACAAACATCATCGACCTTATAAACAACAATTAGGTGGGTAGCATAAACCCTAAACCCTAAATATTTAGGTTTTTAGTTACAAGCAATCTGATCCTGACCATTAAAATGCATTGCATAGAATAAAACAATTTGAGAAAGATCTCAATTTATTCTGCATTGTCCAATCTTCACCGCACCTAGAAATCAGTAACCCATCACACATTCTTCACACACCGCTAAGAGAAATGCACATTCCCGAGGTAGACATTCAATGCATTTCTCCTCACGCGCAAGATCCTCAAAGAGATTCTTCACATGCACATAGCTGACGTGGCATCTCAATCTCATCCTTATCTCTTAACTAACTCATCACAGAATGTCATCGGTTGCACTGCACAAGTCAGATTGCCAAACCGGAAACCCTCAAGCTGAACTGAGACTACAAACCCATAATCAAACTGTGAACCCCGACACCAGTTCACTCCATCCCAGTTGACTATAGCCGCTTCTAGTATTCACAATGGTTCATACCGGTTCACCTGCTTGAGCATCATATACCGGTTCACTTATTGACATCAATGACAACATACATTATCACTGCTTCATCATATGCCAACAATCTCCCCCTTTGGCGTTGATGGCAATACTCAGTATCTACACCATGCTCAATAACATATACCGGTTGACATATATCGATTCAACTTGAAAGATCACCACCACCACCTGGACTGGTCAGTGTGCACTATGCCATATATCTTCTCCCCCTTATATCATTAGATATCTTCTCCCCCTTTGATAGCAATGTCAAAGTGGAGGCACAAACTTCCAAGATCCACTATGTTGCTCCCCCTATGGAGTAGCATCTTTCGACACATCAATCTTGTAAAATTTGACATGGTAGTACCTGACTGATGTGGAGCACACAACTTTAGTTTACTTCATGAAGGGGCAGAACCCCTAATTCACCTCTCAAATAGGTAAATGTAGTCTTTGGTAAGGGCTTAGTGAATATGTCTGCTAGCTACTCCTTAGTGGAAACATGTTCTAATACAACCTCTTTATTCTGAACCTTTTCTCTCAAGAAATGATACTTGAGCTCAATATGCTTGGTCCTAGCATGCAATACCGGATTTTTGGAAATATTGATTGCACTAGTATTATCACATAAAATACTCACTAGTTCAGATATAGTCACTTTGAAGCCATCCAGTACATGCTTCATTGAGATTGCCTGAGTGCAGTTCATAAATGTTGCCACATACTCCGCTTTGGTTGTAGACTGGTAAATACAGCTCTACTTCTTGCCCGTCCACGAGACTAGTCCTCCACCAATGAAGAACGCTCCACCGGTTGTGCTCTTCCGATTGTCCATATTACCTGCCCAATCTGCATCGGTAAACACTTTGAGATCAAAGTCACCATTATATGGATACCACAATCCATAATCAACTGTTCCCTTTAGATATCTAAGAATCCTCTTTACCGCTACCAAGTGGGATTCTCTTGGATTCTTCTAAAAATAGGCAACTATGCCTACTGCATGAGCAATGTCCGGTCTGCTGTGTACCACATAGTGCAGCTTACCGATCATTGATCGATACTCCTTCTCATTCACCAATGTTGTATTATCCTCCTTTTTTAGTTTACAGCCAATCACCATTGGTGTTCCAACCGATTTGCTCTCCTCCATGCCAAAGGTCTTCAATACCTCTTTGATAAACTTGGACTGGGTAATGAAGATACCTTCTTTCATCTACTAAATCTATAGACCAATGAAAAACTTTATCTCTCCAATTAGAGACATTTCAAACTCCTTTTTCATCACATCAGCAAATGCATGACTCATTTCATCATCTCCTCTGAAGATTATGTCATCTACAAATACTTCACAGATCAGTATCTGATCATCTTCAGATTTCAGGTAGATGTTGTTGTCCTCACTTGTTCTCTGAAATCCTATCTTCACAAGATGAGAGTGTAACCATTCATACCATGCCCTTGGTGCTTGTTTCAATCCATATAGGGCCTTGTGTAATATGCACACCATGTCACTATCTTCTGACAAAGCAAACCCATCTGGTTGCTCAATATACACTTCTTCTTCTAGGATTCCATTCAAGAATGCAAACTTCACATCCATCTGGTATACCTTGAATCCTTTGAATGATGCAAATGCAAGTATAATTTAGACACCTTCCAGTCTAGCCACTGGGGCAAAGGTTTCTCCATAGTCTTCTCCTTCTTCCTAAGCATATCCTTTGTATACAAGTCTTGCCTTGTTTCTTACCACTGTGCCTTCTTCATTCAGCTTATTCCCGAAGACCCATTTGGTACCTATGACATTCTTGTGTTCCGGTTTGGGTACCAAGGACCATGTTGCATTCTTCTCTATCTGGTCTAGCTCCTCTTTCATTTCCTTTATCCAATCTTCATCGATAAGTGCCTCTCTAGTGGTCTTAGGCTCAGATTCTGAAATCATGTAGGAGTTTTCTTTCACCTTTCTCCTTGTGAGTATCCCTGCATATTTATCTTCAATGATCTGCTTCGGATCATGATATAGCTTTACATACCTAGGAATGACCCTAGCTAGTTCCACTTGCTTTTCCTCTTCTTCTTCCACTTCATCTTCTTCTTCTCCTACTGTAGCTTCTACTAGTATAGAAACACTGAGGTCTTTGCAGTGTTTGTCACTTGTTTCTTTCTTAACCGGTTCCCAAAAGGTTAAACCTGGTTCATCTTGTGTTTGATTGATGTCGGTTTCCTCGGGCTTCTCAGGGGATTCATCAACCCTGACATTGATACTCTCAACAATTTTCTGAGTCATGTTTTTGTAGCACTTGAGAGCTTTGCTTTTAGTGGAATATCCCAGAAATATTCCTTCATCACACTTAGCATCAAATTGCTTAGATGCTCACCTCTCCTGATATAGCACTTTCTGCCAAATACTTTGAAATAACTTACATTAGGAGTTCTCCTGTTCCAGTACTCATAGGGGGTTTTGTCTTTACCTTTCTTGATGAGTACCTGGTTCATAGTATAGACTGCAATGCTTACCGCTTCTCTCCAAAATGTGTGAGCTACCTTTCCTTGGATCGGCATAGTTCTGGCCGCTTCCACTATAGTCTTGTTATTCCTCTCTACTAAATCATTCTGATGTGGTGTCCTTGGGGCAGACAACTGCCTCTTGATGTTGTTCTCTTCACAGTAATTGTTGAATTGATCATAAGTGAATTCACCTCCCTGATCGATTATAAGGCATTTTATTCTTCTGTCGCTCTCCTTCTCAACCAATGCTCTAAAGGCTTTGAACTTTCCAAACGCCTCAAACTTGTCTTTCAAGAATGTGACCCACATCATTCTTGAGCAGTCATCGGTAAGAATCATGAAATACCGATCTCCCTGAATACTTCTTATTTTCATCGGACCACACAGATTGGTGTGCACTAGATCAAGTAAGTTCTCTGCTGAAAAAGACTTACCTTTGAATGTTGAGGAAGACATCTTCCCAAGTTGACATTCTCTGCACAAAGCATTCTTCAGTTTGTTCAACAAAGGCAACCCTCTTACTGCCTTGATCTTACTGGCCTTTACTATATTATCAAAGTTTATATGATAGATTCTCCTATGCCATATCCAACTGTCATCAAACTTCGCCATCAAACACTGGCTGATCTGGGCATTCAGTTGAAACAGGTTTCCTTTGGTCTGTTTACCGATGGCAATAAGTTCACCACTCTTTCCAATTATTTTGCAGACCCCACCTTTGAACTCCAGAATAAGTCATTTGTCGTTCAGCTGAGCAACACTCAAGAGGTTGTGCTTAAGGCCTTCCACCGAGTAGACATCATCCGCACTGCTCTTTCCATTCAGTGAAATGGATCCTTTTCCTTTTACCATGCAAGGTGCATCATTGCCAAACTAGACAACGGCTCCATCATATTCTTCCAAAGTCAGAAACTATCTCTGGTCACTAGTCATGTGGTGAGAATACCCGCTATCAATGATCCACTCATTAGAGTTGTCAATGCGAGAGACAAGGGCTTTTTGGTCATACACCTCTTCCTTGACAGCTACAAACACTATGTCCTCACTCTCTTCATCCTCAGATTCTTCATCGGTAAAACCTTCATCCACTGCAACAAGATAATTTCTCCTACCTCCTCCTTTATACTTTCTAAACCTTTCCGATTTATCCTTATTGTCATTGTTAGGACAGTTAATAGCTATATATCCTATCTTATTGTAGGAAAAACACTTCAAAGGAAGCTTACCTCTGTATTTTCTGGTGCCTTTTGGAAGTCTCTTGGAGAGAAGAGCTTCAAACTCCATCAGAATCTCTTCATCATCCATATCTCTGCTTGGCCAGGATTTATAACTAGTGTTAACCTCTTTTCTTCTCCTGGTAGGTGTGAAGGAAGCAGATGCTCTGAATGCTACCATCATAGCCATTGAATTCATATGCAGTCAATTTAGCAATAATAGAGTCTAAGGATGCCTTTGTTTTGTCGATAGACCTTAGCTCTTGGATAGCGGCAACCCTGATTGCATAGACCAGTAACAATGATCTCAGAACTTTACTAACAACGGTGGCATCATTAATTGTTCCACCAGTGCTCTTGATATCTCCAACCATTGTCTTGATCCTTATGCCATATTGTTGAATGGTCTCACCTTCAACCATCCTCATGTCTTCAAATTTTCCTCTAAGGCTTTCTTCCTTAGCCTGCTTGACATGCTCATCACCGCCATAAATGGTTTCTAGTGTGTCCCATACATCCTTAGGATTGTCCTTATCTTTTACATCAATGAACTCAATATCAGAGAGGCTGCTAATAATGGCTTCCATGACTTGCCCATTTTCTTGAATCTCTCTTTTCTGATCATCGGTCAGAGTGCCAGAAGGGATTACATAGGAATTCTCAACATAGCTCCAGTGTTAAGCACCCAAACTCTTGATATAAATCTTCATTATGTCCTTCCATATTTTGAAGTTGTCCCTATTGAACTTAGGACCTTCCCTCTTCATCATTAAAGTGAGATCTTTTGCCTCAAGCGGTTAAGCTTATATCACCGAGGACCTGGAGGTGCTCTGATACCAATTGATGAATAATGATGAACAACTAATACCCTAACTGGTATTGAGAGGGGGGGGGGTGAATCAGTACACACAAAAACTTGCTTCAATTTTTTGACACTCTCTAATCACAGATAACTGGTTGTCTATACCACTGTACTTAACCATAGAAATACCGGTTAACAGAAATAATTCAGATAGCTAAACCTGTAAAACAAAAGTACTTCAAATAGCATCCAACAATTCTCAAATCTAGATAGCTATTTTACCAGTTTGATCATGCATGAGTTGTATTAGTAATATCACAACCATTTAGCACTGCATGCATATTCAATAAAACAAAAACTAATCATCACATGAAAAATATAGCCCATGACACACAAATTGTTTCACATGGAAACCCAAATGGGGAAAACCGCGGTGGGGATGAATACCCACAAGCTTGTTTTTGAACTCTTTTGAAGTCCGCTTTGTTAGGAGCCTAGTCCGGTTAAATACTTTACAATAAGGTTCTGTTAGGAACCGATCCTGTTAGGGATAACCCAGTTAAGGGATGGCTATAAACCCTATTAAAGGTTGAAACCCTGTTAAAGGTTACCTCACTAGAGGATTTAAAGAACTCAATGAGCTTGAGTCACCTGGTTAGAGGATTTGCAACAAGCCTATTAAAGATACCCGATCAAGGGATTTTCTTTCTGTTGAAATGGTTAGAAGACAATAGATAAAACTCTTATCTGATAACAACACTACTTTGCTAAGGCAGATCCTTTTCAGTTCCTCTCTTCTGCAATCACACTCTATAGACTCCTTACTCTGGTTTGGCAAGTATCAAGTCTCCAACACACAGACATAAACACAACTTTTGCCAACACAAATAATAACAAACATCATCGACCTTATAGACAACAATTAGGTCGGTAGAATAAACCCTAAACCCTAAACATTTAGGTTTTCAGTTACAAGCGGTCTGATCCTAACCGTTAAAATGCATTGCATAGAATAAAACAATCTAAGAAAGATCTCAAGTTATTCTGCATCGTCCAATCTTCACCGCACCTAGAAATCAGTAACCCATCATGCGTTCTTCACACACTGCTAAGAGAAATGCACATTCCCGAGGTAGACATTCAATGCATTCACTCCTCACACGCAAGATCCTTAAAGAGATTATTCATATGCACATAGCTGGTGTGGCATCTCGATCTCATCCTTATCTCTTAACTAACTCATTACAGAATGTCATCGGTTGCACCGCACAAGTCAGATTGCCAAATCGGAAACCCTTGAGCTGAACTGAGACTACAAACCGATAGTCAAACTGTGAACCCCGACATTGGTTCACTCCATCCTGGTTGACTATAGCCACTTCTAGTCTTCACACCAGTTCATACTGGTTCACCTGCTTAAGCATCATATACCGGTTCACTTATTGACATCAATGACAACATGCATTATCACCGCTTCATCATATGCCAACAACATGATTTGAGAGTTATAGGCCAAAAAAAATGCCATGTCATTGCAAAGGTAAGATTACAATCTATTTATGCAAAAAATTTGTTTCCTATGTCGAATTTCACTATAGTTTTGTATTTTTTCATTAATTTTATTTTATATTATAAGTTTCATATCAAATTCTCAACAAAAAAACCCCCCTCAAGGGAACATTCCCCATCAATAAAATATTCCCTGTAATCCTCCTAATCCACTAGTAACCCCTTCCTAAACCACACAGGAGGATTTATTTGGTCATTTAGCACATAATAGGGTTACCATTACCAGTATTATGGCTAGGTGAAAGCATCATAACACCAACACCATGCGAACCTTTCCCAGGTCCTAGAAACAATGGTGGATCTAGTGTCAACAAAGTTTCAAAACAAGTCACTGAATGGGATGCATATAGAAACGCATCTCGCAACTTTTACGCCCAAGGTCTTTTATATGATGTTGTAAAGAACAAAGAAATAAGTAAAGCATAAATATGTGCTCTTTTCACTAGTCCCCGAACCTAGGAGACCCTACCTCTTAATTCAAAGAGGTTTCCTAAACATTGGTGTAATCACATTGCCATGAAAACACAATTTTGGGATAGGTGGTGGATGGTCTTTGAGCAACCTCCTTGTAATAACTTTGAGGTAGCTTTGTATTTTTTGAGGAAACTATATTGTGAGTTCATCCTCCATGAGCTCCCTAATTATTTTGATATGAGTGAATTCCAGGGTAGAGGTGGAGGCTTTGCTCAAGATAAACTAGGGGCTCAACATGTACAGAATATTCATAATCGAGTTCCACATTCTCTAAAACCCTTAATGCATGTGATAGTCCTTGTAGCCCTGAAGGAGCCTATGGAGATGGAGACTCTTTAGGTAGCTACATCACTGACTGACACCATTATCCAACATGGTACGCATTTGTCACATCCTATTGGCCCAGATGATGGTGTAGGAGCCCATGATGGTGCATCAACGAACGATGGTGTTGCGGCTATGCCACATACTAATAGCATTCCCAACGATCACTAGTGGATCACCTATTTTGAGGTATGCTACGAGGTAGATGACACAACATGTGCAAATGGTTTGAGCTACCATCAGTGCACACGTTGTGGGGCTAGTTGCAAGGTTGGTGGTCCAAATGATGTGACCCTCACGGATGACCTCAAGCAGCAGGTCTTTGGTAGTCAGGTATGTTGATTTGAATTTATAATGTTTTATTTAGTAAATACTTTAAATTTTCAAGTGTAAATAGATATTTAATTATATTTCAAATTAAACTAATGCAAACATTATGCATTTCAAGATGTAGAAAATTTTGGTACGTCAGCCACCACACCTATCACAACTCTTGCACCTATATCATCATTAGAGGTAAAAAAATTACAATTCATGTCAAAATACTATAATACCTTGAACTCAAATTAATAATTTAGAATTCATATTATCTGTCTAATGTATCTTTGTGTGGGGTTTGACAAGTTTTGACTATGGACCAACTTTCACAAGTTCATGATACCATAGCTATGACCATTTCAATTGGTCTAGAGAGCTATACAATATTCTTCTTTGTACACATCTTGTTTAAAGTTTTTATTGAATATGCATATCATTTGAATTTTAATTAGTTAATTTGTATGCTAACATTCTATGTTTGTGTATATTAATTATGTTACTCTTTTAGGGTATGTAACCTGTGGATGATATTTCTCCTTTGCAAAGGACATACTCGAAGACTCCCAAGAAAAAAAAGGTAGTTGAGCACAATTTTAATCAAGATACAATAGTTTTGAGAGCTTACACATGTTATTGTAGCATGATTTAGATTTTATTTTTTCAAATTATTATGATTATCTACATGTTCATCTAGATCAAGATCGAGTCTAACATATTTTGTCTTGTACATGTATAGTGATGGCTATGATCGTTTACAACAATGATGAATGCACCCGATGATGCATTGGAAGAAGAGATGCGGGAGGTATATATTTTTTAAATTTTCTCAATTTCATGATTATATGCATGTGTGCATTCATTGAATTAAAATCTTATTTTACATGTATAGGGAACATCAATGCCTATTTCATCAGCGATGGCCCTCCTAGGACAATAGGAGAACCATCAGAGCCTCTGACACACATTTATTCTATATTATAAATAGATGTGGATATATATTTATAGTTTATATTAACTTGTAGCTATTGTTTTTTAACTAGTGTATCCAGCTTCGCAATTTGGGCATAACATGGATCCTCTACCTAGGCTATTTCATAAGACTCTTGTTAGTCAAAGGGGTCAAAGGGGGCTATCATTTTTTGAATGAATTTCAACAAAAAAAACCACAACATGAGGTAATCAACAATTCAATTGTAGGGAAATAGTAGTACACTATAGCTATTTTGATTTTATTTGACAACTATAAATTATTATTGACATAAGCAATATAACTTCTTGTTTGAATTGTTGTTCTACAGGCATCTACAGAGCTACGCACTACTTCAAAGAGGCTCAATTTTGATGATCCACCATGGCTATAGGATTTTTAGAGTTATATACTATTAGTGGCGGCCACTGTATATCAATCTTGAGATGGCATATATGCCATTGTTTTGTAAAACTTGTATTGATTTGGCACATATGTCATTTTTGTACATTTTATTGAGTTGGCACATATGCCATTTTTTGTACATTTTGTTGAGTTGGCACATATGCCACTTTACATTTGGATATATATAAAAGATGATATTCGATCTGATTTGTTCGTTGTGTGCATATATTCATACTTTGAATAATTTATTAACATTTTAAAATTTATTAAGTTATGAAGAATGTATATTGATTTCAATAAGAATGGTTATGTTTTGAATCATAGAAACAATAGAAGCTAATCTTTTACCTCAAATAAACAAATGTCATTTGTTGAATTCTACCCCATATAAAAGACTTAACAATTGCCATCAAGGAATATAAAGCATTGCAACTGTGGAAAATGATTTGATAAGCTTTCTCAAATATTGAATTACCCATTGAAAACTCCTTGCCTCAATCACAATGAAAGTCTTGGATCACTTCAAAATGGCTTCCACTTTTACTAAATTCATAACAATAGTTGGATCTTTGTTCAAGATAAATTTTGATCTCAACTATTTCATAGACTTAGCTAATCTTTGGTCTTTAGAGTTAGACCACTATTTGGTGAATTTGGTGACTTCTCTTTGAATAAGTTAAATAGATATGTGCCTATGTAATCAGAAATATGAATATAAACAACAAAAATCTATTTTGTACAATTCATGGGTTAAATACTTTGAATTTTCTATACTCTTTATATATCTATGCTATGGATCTGCACTTAAGTTTTTTTTTTAAATAGTTTGTGTCTATTTTACCTATTTTTCAAAAAATCTTACTCTTTTGGTTTGTCGATTTTTTCCACAAACATTTTTGGTTGCTATTCAATATAAAGCATTGCAATTTTGGAATATGATTTGATGATATTTCGAAAATATTGAATCAAACCTGCAAAACTCCTTGCCTCAATCACAATGAAATTCTTGGATCACTTCAAAATGGCTTCCACTCATGCAATTGCTAGTAAAGGCCCATCATTAAAGAATGTCCAAATAAATGCACTTAGGAAAACTCCAACTATTGGAGCATGCTTCTACCATCATCCTCCACTTTTACTATTTGTCTGTTAACTTTTGATCTCATTTACTTCACAGACAATTGGTATTATCTAAATTTCTAGTGTTGAATTTGGTTGCCTTGCGAAACTTCACCAAATTTTATGATCCTTGAGATCAAAATTTGTACTTAGGCTATCAAAAGTTGTCAACAGTTGTCAATAATTGTCAATAGTTATCAATAGTTGTCAAAAGTTGTCAATAATTGTCAATAGTTGTCAATAGTTAAAATGCAAATTTGCAAGATAGAGTGAATCTCGTTCTACTTGTCGTATCAATGTACCGTTAACATGAGCACATATGGGTGGGTATTTGTATGCTAGGCATGACACTCGTTGGGTCCCCAAGTCACCTGAACATTCACTACCCTACCGTCACGATGTCATCTATTGAGTGCCCCGAGTTCAAAAAATTGTTGAACATTGACAAGCTATTTCTCAAAATTCAAGCCACATACAAGTAATCCATTTGAGCCCGCGAGGTTGTGTTAGGCCCCTCTACAATAACCTATCTCATATTTTGAAGAGACAAAGCCATTCTCTTACAGTGATTTTTTTGTTGATGCAAATATCGTTAGTCGTGTGCAATGCAAAGTTGCAAGATAGGATGAATCTTTTTTTGTTTGTCCTATCGACGAACCGTCGATGCGAGCGTGGGAATTTTAATGCTAGGCATGATCCTAGTTGGGTCCCTAGGTCGCTCGAACATTCGTTGCCTTACTGTCATGGCGCTAACTCTTGAGTGCTCTGAGTTCAAAAAATTGTCGAACTTTTACAAGCTATTTTTTGGAATTCAAACCATGTATGAGTGATTAATTTGATCCCACAAGGTCATGTTAGGCCCCTCTATAATAACTTATCTCAGATTTTGAAGAGACAAATCCATTCTCTTAGGGCAGCAATTTTTCTATTGATGCAAATATCATAAGTTGCGTGCAATGCAAAGTTACGAGATAGAGTGAATCTCATTTTGTTTGCCGTATCGACGAAATGTCAATGTGAGCGCATATGGGTGGTCATTTGTATGCTAGGCATGGTCATGTTTGGGTCCCCAAATCACTCGAACATTTGTTGCTCTACTGTCACGGTGCCATCTCTTGAGTGCCCTAAGTTCAAAAAATTATCAAAATTTGATGAGTTGTTTCTCAGAATTTGGGCCATGATGAGTGATCCATTTGAGGCCATGGGGTCACATTAGGTCCCTCTATAATAACCTATCTCATATTTTGAAGAAACAAAGCCATTCTCTTAGTGCAATGATTTTTTTGTTGATGCAAATATCATCAGTTGTGTGTAATGCAAATTTGGAAGATAGGGTGAATTATGTTTGTTATATCGATGAACCTTTGATGCGAGCACATTTAGGTGGGCATATTTATGCTAGGAATGGTCTTGGTTGGGTCCCTAGGTTGCCCAAACATTCATCGCCCTATCGTCGCGGAGCCATCTCTTGAGTGTCCTGAGTACAAAAAATTATCAAACTTTTATGGGTTGTTTCTTGAAATTTGGGCCATGTATGAGTGATATGTTTGAGCCCATGGGATCACGTTAGGCCCCTCTACAATAACCTATCTCAAATTTTGAAGAGACAAAGCCATTCTCTTAGGGCAGCAATTTTTTTGTTGATACAAATATCGCCAGTCATGTGCAATGCAAAGTTGCAAGATAGAGTGAATCTTGTTTTGTTGGTCATATTGAAGAACCATTGATGAAAGCGCATCCGAGAGAGCATGTGTATGCTAGGCATGGTCCTGGTTGGATCCCCAGGTCACTCGAACATTCACAATCCTACCATCGCGACACCATCTCTTAAGTGCCATGAGTTCAAAAAATTATCAAATTTTGATGGGTTGTTTCTTAAAATCTGGGCCACATACGAGTGATACATTTGATCCCATGATGTTGTGTTAGGCCCCTCTACATAACCTATCTTAGATGTTGAAGAGATAAAGCCATTCTCTTAGGGCAATGATTTTTTTGTTGATGCAAATATCGTCAGTTGTGTGCAATGCAAAGTTGCAAGATAGGGTGAATCTTGTTCTGTTTGTTGTATTGATGAATCGTCAATGTGAGCACGCCCGAGTGGTCATTTGAATGCTAGGCATGATCCTGGTTGGGTCCCCAGGTTGCTCGAACATTCGTTGCTCTATTGTCGCAACACTATCTCTTGAGTGCCCTGAGTTCAAAACATTGTCGAACTTTGATGGGTTTTTTCTTGAAATTTGGGCCACGTATGAGTGATTTGTTTAAGCCCATGGGGTCATGTTAGGCTCCTCTACAATAACCTATCTCAAATTTTGAAGACAAAGCCATTCTTTAGGGGCAACGATTTTTCTATTGATACAAATATCGCCAGTCGTGTGCAATGCAATTTTGCAAGATAGGGTGAATCTCATTATGTTTGTCATATCAACAAACCATCAATGTGAGCATGTTTGGGTGGGCATTTGTACGCTAAAAATGTTCCTAGTTGGGTCCCCAGGTCGCCCAAACATTCACCACCCTACCATCGCAACACCATCTCTTGACTTCCCTGACTTCAAAAAATTGTTCAACTTTGATAAGTTGTTTCTCAGAATTCAAGCCACGTACGATTGAGCCATTTGATCCCACATGGTCATGTTAGGCCCCTCTATCATAACCTATCTCATATTTTGAAGTGATAAATCCATTCTCTTAGGAAAACGATTTTTCTGTTGATGCAAATATCATCAATTGCATGCAATGCTAAGTTGCAACATAAGGTGAATCTCGTTCTATTTGTCGTATCAATGAACCATCAATGTGAGCACGTCCAGATGAGCATTTGTATGCTAGGCATTGTCTTGTTTGGGTCCCCAAGTCACTCAAACATTTGCCACCCTACCGTCACTGCACCATCTCTTGATTGCCATTGTCAGTCATGTACAATGCAAAGTACCGTCGTTGCGCCATCTCTTGAGTGCCATCATCAGTCGTGTGCAATGCAAAGTTGCAAGATAGAAAAACGCATGAATTACACATTAACAAAATTATAGTGCATGAATGTCAAGTAGAATAATAGATTCAAAATTTATCACAAAATTTCATTTATGCATTTATAATCATTTGGTCATTTATATATACAAAATTTGGCCCCTAAATAGGTACAAATCAGCTCATGGCCAGAATACAAAATTTGGCCTCTAATTAGATACAAATCATCTCATGGCCATCTATATACAAAATTTGGCCTCTGATTACATACAAATTGGCTCATGGCCATCTATATACAAAATTTTCCCTATGATTACATACAAATCTGCTCATGGCCATCATCTATATACAAAATTTGGCCTTTGAATACATACAAATCAACTCATGGTCGTATATATACACAAAAATTGGCCTTTGATTACATAAAAATCAGCTCATGCCTGTCATCTATAAACAAAGTTTGGCCTCTAATTACATACAAATCATCTCATGATCATCTATATAAAAAATTTGACTTCTAAATCACTCTACCCTTTTCTAGAATCAATCTAATGAACCTTGTGGATCATCTCTAACCCTTATTGTGTCAAGTATTGCCTCGTGGTCAAATTCACAAACTTTCCATAAATTTTTATTGAGCGGTCTACCACGATATTTAATCAACTGAATATTCACTGCAACAACAAGGTTAGAGTAATGAATAATATGTATGTGCATGTTGAAGTCCTTGAACAACCAAACATCAGTTTTTTTCATAGGGTACCTTCAAAGTCGTGTTCCTGTTACAACAACAAACCCTGTTGGGTACTCAATACCCTTTCCATCAATGATTGTGGTTGTCAATTTCTTTTTTGCCTCAATGCAACAATACAAAAGTTAATATGTCCCTTCTCCATTATTTTCATTAGCAATAACTACGTACACATGACCTGCGTTTTATTGAATGATAAATTAGTACCAAAAATAGTATAAAATAAAATAAAATGAATTAAATTTTTTCAATAACTAAGTAACATTCAACAATACATGGTTGCACTAAGTTAGATACATGGTCAAAATCCACAGAAACTTCCATGTGGTTCAACTGTAGTGGTTTGGGAAGTTGATATGTATCAATTGGAACTAAAGGTCTATAACACCATCCATCAACCCACTCATATGATTCACAATCATCCCATATTAAATCCATACACGATGAGAAAAAACATACCATCTATCTAGTATAAATAATTGGTGAGCTTGCATCTGAGCTTCTAAATGAGTGCAAGTCACTCGATCATGTAACTTTGCAACAATCTATATATCTTGCAACATCAGATTCACGTATCAACCAAATGTATCTAGAAATAGTAGAATTACCTTGGTTACTTAGTCCCATTGTCAAGTTACACCATTGCACAATGGTTTTTGCATCTATTAAATTAGCACCACCTTCATACTTTACTTCTTCTCTAGCAAGAGCTCTTTTTACACATGCACCCGCACCATTGTGCTCTCCCTTTCCATGTCCAACCTTGGTAAAATTCCAAAAATGTTGTACACTAGTCCTCATATGCATCATACTCAACCAATAGAGCATCCTTGTGTTCTTTAATTGTGATGTGCAGTCATCTGACCATATGATGTGTTGGTTGTATCTGATATTCCTTTCCCTTAAATTCGTATAGTAGAGTTGAAAGCATCCTTGCACAAACTTTGTCAAATGACTATGATCGTCGCTTATGTAGAAGTGATATTCTCTTACTATCTTTCTATCTTACTCCATGCTATCATGTGCATGCATGAATTCTATGTGTAAAAAAATAGTTACCTGTTAAGAGTGGTAATATTGGGATTGCACTTCATTCTGAGGTTGTAGTGTATAATTCTCCACAAAATCTACAATAGAGACAATGGTATCAAGATGAAATGTATCCTTACATATCTTGAATTTCTCATCCAACCACCATGCTCTATGTGTATGCATTATGTAGTCATAAACTAGTTTCTCCTCAAAAACACACATAAACTTCTATGGGTAAATCTTGACTAACCAACTCACATCTCTTCAACTCTTTTCCATCATTAACCACATATGTGATCGACTTGTATTTTTCATAAGAGACTAGTGTCTTTCCAATTTCATGTGTACTCTCTAAATGTATACATTTTTGCAACTTTTCACATGTTAGAATACCATATGACCCCTTAAGACACCACATAACCCATTAAGACATCATATTTCCCTAAGGGGTCATATGGTGTCATAAGGGTTCATGTCATGCACTAATGTGTTAAAAGGGATCATATGGTGTCTTGAGGGGTCATATGGTGTCCTAAGGGGTCATATGGTGTCATTAGGGGTCATATGGTGTCCTAAGGGGTCATATGGTGTCATTAGGGGTCATATGACCCCTTTTAACATCCTAGTACATGACATGAGCCCTAATGACACCATATTACCCCTCAAGACACCATATGACCCCTTAGGACAATATGATGTCCTAATGGATCATATGGCATCATTAGGAGTCATATGGAGTCATTAGGGGTCGTATGGTGTCATTAGGGGTCATATGGGGTCTTAAGGGGCCACACATGTGTTAGAACACCATACGACCCCTTAGAAAACCACCCCATTAGGACATCATATTGTCGTAAGGGGTCATTTCGTGTACTGGGATGTTAAAATGGGTCATGTTGTATACTATGAATATAGAGAATGATGGAGAGATGGAGATAAATAGAGAATGAGGGAGAGAGGGAGAGAGAGGGGGAGAGATAGAAAAAGAGTTAGAGAGGGAGAGAGAGGTGGAGAGATATTGAGAAAGAGGAAGAGAGGGAGAGAGATATAGAAAGAGGTAGAGAGGGAGAGAGGGAGAGAGAGAGGGGGTGGAGGGAAGGAGAGTGAGATTGAGAAAGAGGGAGAGAGTGGGGTCCTAAGGGGCCTTGCATGTGTTACAATACCATATGACCCCTTAGGACACCACATGACCCATTAAGACATCATATTTCTCTAAGGGGTCATATGGTGTCACAAGGGGTCATATGGTGTCTTGATGGGTCATATGGTGTCCTAAGGGGTCATATGACCTCTTTTAACATCCTAGTACATGACATGACCCCTGATGACACCATATGACCTCTTAGGGCAATATGATGTCCTAATGGGTCATATGGTGTTTTTAGGGGTCATATGGGGTTGTTAGGGGTCATATGGTGTCCTAAGCCTAGGTAATGTGGTGTCATTAGGGGTCATATGGGGTCTTAAGGGTCCACACATGTGTTAGAACACCATATGACCCCTTAGGACACCACATGACCCATTAGAACATCATATTGTCCTAAGGGGCCATATTGTATCATAAGGGATCATGTCGTGTACTAGGATATTAAAATGGGTCATGTCATGTACTATGAATATAGAGAATGATGGAGAGAGGGAGATAGATAGAGAACGAGGGAGAGCGAGGAAGAGAGAGAGAGAGAGAG
This sequence comes from Cryptomeria japonica, assembly GCF_030272615.1. Taxonomy (NCBI): domain Eukaryota; kingdom Viridiplantae; phylum Streptophyta; class Pinopsida; order Cupressales; family Cupressaceae; genus Cryptomeria; species Cryptomeria japonica. Next base: position 52,863,060 of record NC_081415.1, on the reverse strand, counting down.
AGAGAGAGAGGGAGGGAGGAGGAGATAGAGAATGAGGGAGATAAGTAGTGAGATGGAGAATGAGGGAGAGAGGGAGAGCGAGGAAAAGAGATAGAGAAAGAGGGAGAGGAGGAGATAGAGAAATAGGGAGAGAAGGAGATAGAAAATGAGGGAGAGAGGGAGATAGATAGAAAGAGAGAGAGAGGGGGGTCATATGGGGTCCTAAGGGTCCTCACAGGTGTTAGAATACCATATGATCCCTTAGGACACCACATGACCCATTAAGACATCATATTGCCCTAAAGGGTCATATGGTGTCATAAGGGGTCATGTCATGCACTAGGATGTTAAAAGGGATCATATGGTGTCTTGAGGGGTCATATGGTGTCCTAAGGCGTCATATGGTGTCATTAGGGATAATATGACTCCTTTTAACATCCTAGTACATGACATGACCCCTAATGACACCATATGACCCCTTAAGACACCATATGACCCCTTAGGACAATATGATGTCCTAATGGGTCATATGGTGTCATTAGGGGTCATATGGTGTCCTAATACTTGGTCATATGGTGTCATTAGGGGTCAAATGAGGTCTTAAGGGGAAACACATTTGTTAGAACACCGTATGACCCCTTAGGACACCACATGACCTATTAGGACATAATATTATCATAAGGGGTCATATGGTGTTATAAAGGGTCATGTCATGTACTAGGATGTTAAAATGGGTCATGTTGTGTACTGTGAATATAGATAATGATAGAGAGAGAGGGAGATAGATAGAGAATGAGGGAGAGTGAGGCAGAGAGATAGAGAAAGAGGGAGAGAGGGGGATAGAGATTGAGAAAGAGGAAGAGAGGGATAGAGATAGAGAAAGAGGGAGAGGGGTGGAGGGAAGGAGAGTGAGATAGAGAAAGAGGGAGAGAAATAGAGAAAAAGGGAGATAGGGAGAGCGAAGAAGAGAGATAGAGAAAGAGAGAGATGAGGAGATAGAGAAATAGGGAGAGAAGGAGATAGAGAATGAGCGAGAGAGAGAGAGAGAGAGAGAGAGGAGGAGATAGAGAAAGAGGGAGAGAGGGATAGAGAGAGAGGGAGGGGAGGAGATAGATAATAGGGAAGAGGAGGAGATAGAGAACAATGGAGAGAGGTAGAGAGATAGAGAATGAGGGAGAGAGGGAGAGCGAGGAAGAGAGATAGAGAAAGAGGAAGAGGAGGATATAGAAAAAGAGGTGGACAAGGAGATAGAGAACGAGGGAGAGAGGGAGATAGGGAAAGTGGGGGAGCGATTGAGAGAGAGAGAGAGAGAGGAGGAGGAGGAGATGGAGAAAGAGGGATAGAAGGAGATAGAGAATGATGGAGAGATGGAGATAGATAAAGAGGGAGAGAGAGACAGCGAGGAAGAGAGATAGAGAAAGAGGGAGCAGAGGAGATAAAGAAAGAGGGAGAGAAGGGGATAGAGAATGAGGGGGAGAGGGAGAGAGAGAAAGTGGGAGAGAGAGGAAGACAGAGAGGAAGACAGAGAGAGGGAGATAGAAAATGAGGGAGAGAGGGAGAGAGGGAGAGACGAAGAGAGATTGAGAAAGAGGGAGAGAGGGAGAGAGATCTTCGTGTGTGTGTGTGTGTATCTCTCTAAGTTCTATCAACCTCCCTTCCCCCTCTTTCTCCATATCTCTCTCTCTCTCTCTCTCTCTCTCTCTCTCTCTCTCTCTCTCTCTCTCTCTCTCTCTCTCTCTCTCTCTCTCTCTCTCTCTCTCTCTCTCTCTCAACCTCCCTTCCCCCTCTTTCTCTATCTCTCTCCCTCTTTCTCTATGTAGATATATGAATATATGTATGTGTACTTATATCAAATTATGTGTACTTATATGAATATATTCTATGTTAACATATGTGAATTTTAAAGAACATATCCCATACGCATTATTTGAATATTAAAAACCCATACACATTTTGCCTTGTAATTAGCCTGGGATAACAAGGTTGAGGCTTGGGTGCCTTATGTCCCTCCTTTTTACGTGTTTTCTTCTTCCAATTTGGTTTCTCAACTTCATCGCCATCAGGTTTACTCATTATCAAGTGGGTATTTGTAAAATTTCCACCATAATTTCATCCATCTTCTGAGCTTTCTAGCCTATAATTTTTTAAAAATTTGAACAATGTTAAATCTCAAATTTCTTGTACAAGTGTCTCCAGAGTTCTCAGCGACAGACGTGTACCATTTTTTTAATAAACTTTTGAAGTACTTATCCAAATTTGAAAAAAAAAATTATATATTATTGTTCTACACTTCATTATTTATACTTTTTTTTTAAAATTAATTTTTTTATTATTTTGGTGCACGTTATGTGACGCGCACAAACAAGTACCTAATTTTTAGGATGCATTCACTTTGAAAAATCATTAAAAAAAATACTCAACAAAAAACTACAAAAAATACACAATTTCTAGTGCTCTCTCTTAACTATCTTTCTACCAAAAGGTTTTTTAAAATACTAAATGCAACTATAACTTTTTTGATGCACATGTTAGACACTATGTTATGTTTTGCTGGAAAAAAAAAAAAATAGGAACACTTTTGTGTGTGCATGAGATTTGACCCTCTTAATCTTATCTAATTTAAAAAACCCTTAGTAGTTTGGAAACTAGATTCAGAGTACTACAATCTTTATTTTTTGGGCATCTTCAAATTTTGAGTGGATAAGTCTCAAATTGCTCCTCCAAGTTCAAGTTTAGCTGATTTCAAAAAAAAGGTGTCCACTTATACCCCCTTTTTGTTCACCATCTTGGTGCACTTACCCAACTATCATATTATCTTTGTGTTATCATGGTTATGCTACTTTGAAGAGCAACTCACATTTCAAGTATTAAAGAAATGTTGAAAAATAGTGGAGCAATATAAGGTATTTGCTATGGTATCATTATTTATCATTTGATTTTATGCATAGATATTACACTTTATTGAGTTAGTGTGAGCATAAATTTTGGATTCTGCATTGCATTTTTTCTATTTTTACATAATTTGCATTTTCATCTATGGTATCCTAAGTCTAATCAAGTACCCTTTTATTAACAAGTCCCATCCTCATTATCCTATGTGGATTTGGCCACCCTAGCTTCATCATTCAATTCTCCTACCATCATTCTTGAGATCAAGATTCAAGTCATTGTCAAAGGCTATGGAGAGTATAGCATGCAACAATCTTTTTTATGTGGGTCAACTTCCACTTTTTATTTTATGAAGAGTATATAATTTTTATTTTTATTTTTCTACCTCTTCTTAAATATGATACTTCAACATTGCTTCTAAAATTCCAAGAGTAAGATAGCTTCATACCCAACCTCTGCATTAGAAAATGTTGGTTGATTTTCAAGGATTTTTATCAAGTGAGCCACCTTTTGATGACTTTTATTTCAAATTTACTTATGCTTCTACTTATTTTTAAAAATATTCTTCATACCCCATCCCCACACCTATATACTTCATTACCATCCATATCGAGCCTTTCCATTTCAATCTATTGTTCCATCTCCCACACTCCATGTCTCCATTGTTGAAGTCATAGTCTTTGTGCATCTCTATTTATTTTTGTCCCCTCAAAATCCTAATCAACCCACCTCTATTTTTTATAATTTTTACACCATATTCTATCCCATTTAATATCCAATAAGCCTCCATTATTTTATCTTACCATTTTGTTGTGTTTCCCATCACTCTTTGTGAATGTAATTCATTATTAACCCCCGTTGAGAGTTATTAGTTATTTCTAAACCAAACCCTCACCGCAATGCTTCAAACTTATATTTTTACATTTTTATATTAGTCTAATTTTAATACCTAAAATCTGTTTTTATTGATTTATCACCGTGCTTCTATAACCTTTCTCCCACCTCACTTGTTTTGTTGTGTTTCCATTACCCATTATCAATATCCCAATGGTTTTTACATGGTTATGCTTTGGTTAGGAATGAATTCATGATATAAATCAAATTTTGTAACCTATTTATTATTAGTCAATTGATATGGATTGAGATTGAGATCCTACAAAGGGATGAATTAAGGCAAACTCCATCTCAACCACTTACTTTTTAGGGTTTCCACTTACAAAATTAACTTACAGGTTAGTTATAAAGAATTAAAAAGTTTTTTAAAATAGGTTTGAAAATTAAATTACACCTTAAAATTGATTATGAACGTCTCCCAAAAGTTACAAGTGACATTTTGACAAGTTCAAGGTTGTTTTGTTAGCTCTCAAACATGGTCAAGGTTACTTTATAAATCTCCACTCTTTGATTTTAGACCTTTAAAAAAAAAAAAATTGGCATAATTTCCTCCTACATATCCATGTCACATTTTTTAACTCAACTATGATGAGAAATCAAACTTTTATTAGGTGAATGCATCTAATTATTGTATTTTATCTATTTTTCAATCATTCAAGGGTTAAAAGTTTATTTTTCTTTAGGGAAATTTCCTTATAGTTCAAGAGTTAAGATCTCTTGAAATACTCATACATGTTATTATCAATCATACCTATAAGTTTTAAAGCCACATTATTATATTACCAAGTGAAACCATTCCATATTTTTTAGTTTTATTTTTATTTCAATCATTTGTATTTGGACCTCTCAATTTTACATCATATTGTTATGTTTTTCTACTCCTTGATAGTTGTATATATTTTATGATCTTGGAACCTCTATCAAGAGTCCACTTAACAAATTTTATGGCCCCACATAATTCTTAAATAAGGTTGCATCTCTATGTACGCTACTCTCATGGCAAATGTCAAGGCAGGTCAATGTTATCATGTTGATTGTTGGGTCTTGAGAAACCTTGGTACTTTGATCTTGATACTTTTAGATTTTATAGGCCCCATCAAGAGGATATTTTGAGAACATTTTGCTAGACCACTTCACTTCATAGGTGCATCTCCATCCACTTTTGTAGTGTATATATTTGATTTTCATATTTAGCTAACTTTTAAAATTGTTGATTTAAAAGTTGTGATTATCCATGTTAAGAATAGTTTGTCCTATGTCTTGTGAATTGTTAGTCCCAACTCAGTCGTTATGAATTAATGTTGGGCTAGTTGGAGATAGCCTTAAGAAATATTTATTTTTATTGTGTATGTGCATTATCACACCCTAAAAGAACCACTTTTAGAAGGCTTAATCATGAACCCTTCACATATTTAATGTTAAAACCTTTCCAAAGGCTCATTATTTTAGTTTTTTTATTTAGTGAACCCTAATGGATCCCACTAATTTATCTACTTGATTTGTTGAAGAGAGAGTACATAGTTTTAGTTCACTTTCATTTGAAAAAACCAATGGATCCCACTAGTTTATCATTCTTATTGGTACAGGCTAGCTTTTTATGCATGACTACCTATTATTTATTACCAAGATGTTTCATTTTTATGCATGACATGATATTGATTTATTATCTAGACACCTTGCATTTCTACTTGTCATTTAGTCAATCTTGTTTATGACAATAGAATTGACTGTTCAAAAAAAGTTTCATACTTTCCTTATGAACATTAGAAATTTCCTTAAGATGCTTCTAAACATCACCCATTTTTAGGTATGCAAGTGCACATATACCAAGTACCAAGATAGTAGAGGTAAGATCTAGGACACAAGACATAACCTTGCAATAAGGACTATATAGGAGGTGTGATCTTGTCCACATAAAATAAACATTGTGGGTAGATAAATGATGGTATACATAATATTATTCCATTTTAGAAATTAAATTCAAATTATTGATCATAGCCTACATCATATAATCAATAATTAACTACTAACTATCTAATTTAGAGTTTTACTTATAAACTCCATTTTTATTTTAAATTTATTTGTTTCTACTAGATATAGTTTACCAAAATAGAATTACATTATGAGGAGTTGTTGCTTCAGATTGTATCGGAGAAGATTTCCTATCCAACTATAACAAAATAGAGTATTCACATTTACAACTAATATATATACTAGAACAAGAGAAATAATGCATCGCCTAGTCCCAAGATTTTATAATATTATTACTACTTTCTTTATTATCACATTCATAAGTGCCTAAGGGAGGCACTATCAAATCAAGATCAACTTCTTTGAAATCAGACTGGTAGTTTGACTTATCCTTCTTACTGTCTCCATTAGGTTTTGGTTTGGTGATCTTTTTTTCCTCCAAGTATTTGTTCAACAATTCAAGATCCTCCTTGTTCAGGTTATTCATCCTTTTGTGGGAAGAAATGAATAGACTTTATTTTTTATTTTCTAAACTATTGCGATGTTCTGCTTCAATAGGATCATGAAGCAGTCCTTAGGGATCTCCAAGGTTGTAGAGACTTGAAACATTATAATCAGATAGGTGAGCTCACTATTGAACTTGATAAGATGTCTTATTTTTCTCTAGAGAATACCTCCTCACTCCTCTTCTTCCATGGAAACCATAAAAAATCATTAGTAAGAGAAATCCAAAACTTATTCAAATCAGCATCAAAATAACCAACAAGTATCTCATGCTAAGAAATTACAAGTATATCATTAGCAAGAGCAAGCCAAAACTTATTAAAATCAACATCAAAAGCATCAACATAACCAACAAGTATCTCATGCCAAGAAAAGCCAAGATTGTCATTCCAATCCACTGGTCAACCAAAGAACAAAGACCAAATAGAAATAACATACTTGCAATCAAAAAATAAGTGTTGACAAAGGTTTAAGAATAGAAAAAACATCATAGATTGTAGTTGATAACCCATAATTATGCAAAACATGATCTACAACCAATTTTTTAGTATGAGCAACCATCAAAAGAAGGATTTTTTTTGTTCAACTGAATTATGCCACAAGTGAAGCAAGAATTTAGACTACTTATAGACTAGCCAAGATACTTTCCACTAACTATTAATCTAATTATAAACCTCTCCTGAGCCAAAAAAGCATTATATGTATTTTTTGTTAACTAGGATAGACTAAAACTTAGAACCATCTTTCCATTTGATCATGTTTATTAAATTTGAATCTTATTATTTTCCTAGGGAACCAGTCTCCCAATCCATTGCTCAGCATTAAGATTTTTTCTTATATGTTGTGGGTATACTAAACTTAGACCTCATTTGCTCCTAAGATCTCAAGTTACCATTAATCAAAAGATCTTGCATTACCTTAACACTTAGAGAATTCCAAATCTTAGTTGAAAAGCCTTGGGAAAATGCAAAAGGTTTCCCATTTGGGGCAATGTTCCACCAAATGGATCTAATTAGTACACAATATGGGGAGATTTATCCATCATAAACCCATTTTAAATCGAACATCTAATTTGTGTCCATGCCTTCCATAAAGTGGTGAATACAACAGAGCCAACAAATTTAACCTCAAATTGGCTAAACAAAATATACTTAATGTGTAAGGGGCTCCAACGTTTACCTTTTTTTAGTTTGGATAGTGCCAAATTATTCATTATCAATACTTTCTAGGTTTCATCCCCTGTTAGGGAATTGATTATTCATTTGGGGGCAAGGGAAGTCCCTTGCATTCTTAGGTCTTTTAAACCAAGACCTCCTTGATTTGCTAGGTAGACAACACCAAGCCTTGTTCACATTGGGTCTCTTTTTGTTACCCTTACCATATTACCACAATAATTCTCTCATAATCTTTAGTAGTTTGCCAAATTGGACATTAGCAAATAGCCAAGTCGAAGAATGGTAAACAATATGTGAAGTAATAACTTTCTAAACAACCTAAATTTTGCTTGCAAGAGAGAGTAAGTGGGTTTGCCATTTTAAGTTCTTCTTCTATACCTTCTTAAAGATTCACTCCCACATAATTTTCAATTAGGGGGAAACAACAAAGGGAATGCCCAATTATCTCATCAATTATGAGGATCAGACCAAATACAACCCTTATTTAGAAGCCATTTGGGGGGTCTCAAGTCCACCCAATTACAATGGACTTGTGAGTGGTTATCTTAGAACCTGAGGCAACACAAAACATCTCCAATCTCTTAATCATATTATCAAAAATGGCCTTTGTAAGTTCAATTAAGAGAGAAGTGTTATGTGAAAAATTATGCATTCAAGAGTTGTTCTTGACTGGGAAGTCTAATGCCATTGATAGGTAGAAACATCAAATTAGATCTAAGAACATAGTCTAGTGCATTACTTACAATTTAAAATAGAGCAAGGGCTATAGGGTAGCCTTGTTTGATTTCTCTTTGAAGTATAATGGGTTCGGTGAGTTCACCATTCACATCTACAACCATGGAGGAATCATTAAAAATTATATTAATCCATTTGCAAAATTTAGGAGAAAAACAAAGGCTTTGAGCATATCTAGCACAAAAGGCCACTCAATTCTATCATAGGTCATTTCAAAGTCGAACAAAATCATTGCCATATTCTATTTGTCATGTTTAGCCCAATTCATTCCCTCCCAACTTGTGGCCAAATTTTCTAAAATGTATCTCCCCTTAATGAAGCCAATTCAAGTGACTAACACAACTTTCCCAATGATCTCTATCAACCTACCAATAAGGATTTTTTCCAGAATTTTGTAGGGAATGTTTAAGAGGGTGACGGAGCTCTAGTTTTTTATTAATGATTTATCCCCCTCTTTGGTTATGATCCCCTTATTCATATTGTGCCCCAAGAATTTTTTTGAAAGGTTGCATTTTAGATGTCTATAAACTGAGTCCCTATCCAATCAACATTGGTTTTGTCAAATTATTTTGAAGTCCATTTGCACTACGAGACTTGCCATTTGCTAGAGATCTAATAGTATTTTTAATTTTTAGGGTGCAAATATTAATATCAAGTATCCTAGCATCTTCACTACTAAATTTTTTTGGCATCAGTTAGAGACAAAATTATCTAGCCTCAATAGCTTTACTATCTTGCTATGAAGATAATAATTTATAAAGAAGGAAAGGAAAGGCTCTTTCATAAATGCCTTATTCATTCTTTGCTTTATATATATTTGATCAAATTGAAAAAGTACTTAGTCCCTCTGTCTCCTTAAAGCTAGTTCATCTTGGCTCAAATACTTTGACCTAAGAATCTATAGTTTTACAATTTTTTAATAAGAGATTTAGTCCTATTGAGATTAGCCTCCAATTGTCCTTCTAGAAGAAGCAATTATTGATGCAATAATTTATCTAGCTTGTTTCCATCCAAAGTATTCTTCTTACCAACCACTTCAGATAATATCCTCCAAAAAAATACAAGGGAGTCCCCCTACTAGATAGGGTTTAGTTTTTTATTTAGGGTTTTGGTTAGGACAATAACAGTTCTAATGCTATCAAGACAATCTTGGTCATTAAGTAGAGAACAATTAAATTTAAAGGAGCGGGGTTGGGGAGACTTAAGGGTTAAAGGGGAAGGGCCAAAGAAAACAAAGGTTTCAATGGGAGAATGATCAGACAGTAATGTAGGGACAACTTTGACACAAGGTTCCTACCGTGGTTCCCAATGAAGGATATATGATTTATGTTTTCATAGAATCTATCCAACCATAATATATCATCTTATTCATCAACTGATTATTACACCAAGTGTGCCAGATGGAACAAGAGAAGGCTTTCCCTTGTTCTAAGGGATCAACCAAATTCAAGGTTCTCTTCATTATTGCCCAAAAGAACAACTCATCCCCTTTTCATAGTGGGTCTTACCCACCTTTCTTATCATCTTTGTTTTCAACCATATTGAAATCCCTAGTGCATATCCATGGGATTTATGCAAGTTCCTAACCATCTAATTACGCAGTTCAAACCTTTCTTTATAGTCATTTGAGGCATATAGAGAGCATAATACCAATACATTTGAGCTTACTTGTTCAAAATAACCCATGTCAGTCTATTTGTAAGGTTCACAACCCTTAAACTATATCATGAAAATAAATAAGTTCTCAAATTAACATAGTATGGAAATCAAAAGAATAACTCCAATATGTATATAAATATAATGTCAAAATACATCTCAAATGTATTAGTGCTTAGTCAAGGTGTTAGCATATATAATGAGAAATTTATAATTATTACATCTTAGGCTCTCATGCAATGAAGTCAAATCAATGTAAATAATGATGTACAAATATATAATGATATATGAAATATAATCAAGAGTCTTTGAACACCCTCGACCCCAATAGTCAACTTGCTTGAGAGATAAGAACTTGGCTCAAGTTCTTTTCTGACCAATCACGAAGCTTACACTTCCCTATAATCTTTCATGATACGAAAGATACCCAAACTTGCAGGAAATGCCTAAATACCTAGAAACAATAAGCAAAATGAAACCTTGGTGCAACCTGACATATCTTCATGCATTTAGAACATGACCATGCAATGTCCTACTATTAGGGTATGTTAGAAAAATATATTAATGCAATTTTTCTAGGCTACATTAATCTATTTCAATGAAAACGTGGATTTGGCCAAAGTATAAGGAGTTGAGCAGGTTGTTTCTCCCAAAAGATGCATCTATTCAAGAAACTACTACCATTCCAGTTAAGGATCTCATAGGAGGCTATTAAACCCTGACATGAATCGTGAGAGGATATGTTGAACACATACCAACAATCTCCCCCTTGACATTACCCAAGGGTATGCAAACCTATGACACTGCTATGATAACACTTATAGCCCGAGTTCAGTTGGTTGTTTCTCTCAAAAGATGCATCTATTCACGGAATTGTTACCATCCTAGTTAAGTATCTCATAGGAGGTTTTTAAACCATGTCAGAAATCCTAAGAGGATGTACTAGATACATACCAACACAAAGCACTTGAAATATCTAGTTTTTTTTTCCGAAAAGAGGATCAACCTTCTTTGTTATTCCATATTCAACACCTTTGCTAAAAGGTAAACCCATCGCCCACAAGAAAATAAACTAATTTCCTTAATAAATGTCATAATAAGCAAAAATGCATATGCTTTGAAAACTATCTCTTTTCTTTTCATGTAAATGGTAATATTATGATATTACAAGCATTCCTTTCATGTGATGAATCATACAAAAATTACATATATTCTTACAACTTTTCATGCACAAAATAGAAAGCTCAATTGATTATTCTAATGTATACTCTTTGCAATACCTATCTTTCATGCATTATGTAAAAATGAATTTAGAAGTTTTGATGAATAATGATGAACAGTTAGTACCAAATCGGTACTGAGAGGGGGGGGTGGTGAATCAGTACAGACAAAAAAAACTTTCCCTAAACCAGTTTGACTGCAAAGACTGCACTTAGCTGGTAAACAATAACACCGGTCTGAATCACAGCACTACCGGTAAAACATAGTGAGAGTATGAAAGGCATAAACCGGTAAACACTTAGATCTCCACACAATCTAATATCTCATTTCCACTTCACCCATATGCATAAACAAGTAATATATCATCAGAAATATAATGATTGTCGGTTCAACATGATTTACCACTTGACATAAAATATTAAAGCATCACATATGACACACTAATTTTTCACGTGGAAACCCAACTGGGAAAAACCATGGTGGGGATGAATACCCACAAGCTGTTCTTTGAACTCTTTTGAAGTCCACTCTATTAGGAGCCTAGTTCGGTTAAAGACTTTTACAATAGGTTCTGCTAGGAACTAATCCTGCTAGGGATCACCCGGTTAAGGGATGGCTAAATACCCGGTTAAGGGTTTACAACCCTGTTAAAGGTTACCTCGCAAGAGGATTTGAAGAACTCATTGAATTGAGTCACCCTATTAAAGGATTTACATAGAAGCCTATTAAAGCTACCCGGTTAAGGTATTTTCCAACTGCTGAAATGGTTAGAAGTCAACAGGTAATATACTAATCTGATAACAACACTCAATGCCAAGGCAGATCCACTTTAGCTCCTTTGCTTCTACAATCACACTCTGGAGGTATCACCACACTTCTCCGGTCTGGAAAGAATAAAGTATCTCTTCACTAGGATACACACATAACATTTTCCAACAACCTTCAAATGAAAAACATCATTGACCTAATAGGAAACAGATAGGTCAGTAGCATAAACCCTAAACCCTAAACATTTAGGTTTAACAATTCAATCAGTTCAATCCTGACTGTTAATTATACTGCATTGAATACAACAATCTTGAACAGATCTCAAGACGTTCTCCAACATTCATTCTTTGCCGCTTCAAGAAGTTGATAACCCATCACGCGCTCTCCATCGTTTACAAAGACTTTGCACATTCCCAGGGTAGATAAGATCAATCTCCATGCAAGATCCTCAAGGAAATCCTTCATGTGCACAAGGCTGACATGGCAACACTATCTGATCTTCATTACAATGCTAACTCATCACAAGATGTCATCGGTTGAATCACACAAGCTTGGAATGCATCAACTGGAAACCTTGAAATGGAGACTACCAACCGATAGTCATGCCAAATGACACCCCAATACAAAACTTCCCATATACCAGTTCTCATTCCAACATACCGCTTCACTTTTTCACATATACCGGTTCACAATATCATACCGGTTCTCACATATACCAGTTCACAATATCATACCAGTTCTCACACTTCAGGATATTGACATCAATGACAACATACAATATCATCATGTCATCAAGCTCTGCACATATGCCAACAATCTCCCCCTTTGGCATTGATGACACTATACAAAGATATCTCTCTGCTTCACATCTTCTTCCCAATATTGCAGATATCTTCTCCACTTCACATCTTCTCCCCCTTTGACAACAATGCCAAAGTGGAGGCACAAACAACTATGTTCCACTATGTTGCTCCCCCTAAGGAGTAGCATCTTTCAGCACACCAATCCTAAAAAATATTTATCAATACAATACCTGACTGATGTGGAGCACACACCTTTAGTTCACCTCTTGAAGGGGTAGCACCCCTAATTCATCTCTTAAATAGGTAAATGTAGCCTTCAGTAGAGGCTTGATGAATATGTCTGCTAACTGCTCCTTACTGGAAACATGTTCCAATACAACTTCTTTGTTTTGAACCTTCTCCCTCAAGAAATGATACTCGAGCTCGAAGTGCTTGGTTCTAGCATGTAAAACTGGATTCTTGGAAATATTAATTTCACTTGTGTTGTCACAAAATATACTTACTGGTTCAGATATAGGAACTTTGAAGCCACTTAATACATGCTTCAGGGTGAATTCACAAAGTTGGTTCCCACTTTTGCCAACGAAGGAATTTGGCGAAAGTGGGAATTTTGGATTTGCCCGTGTTCGAGCGAAATGGAAATGTTCGCTCGGACTACCCCTGGGAGTCCGAGCGAACCAATCTTTTGACTTGGGTTCGCTCGAACATCGGGTAACTTTTGGGTTCGAGCGAACCCACTTTAATATTAATATTTTAATGGGTTCGCTCAAACCCCCCATTCGCTCGAACCCGTTGCGGTTAGGGTTTTTTTTTTAAATTTATAAATGTCAAAAATGACAGTTAAAAGGTCATTATCAAATTTGACTTTTTCTGTCTAGTGGGGGTTGGATCGAACCAGTCGTCAGCATTACGTCACCAAGCTTTGTCTGCAGCAGTTAGCATCTTTCCTATTTCAGTTTTCGACCTTTGTTATATCAGGTGCACAAAATAACCCTTTGTTTGGTTTAATAATGTCTTTTTTTATTAAATTTGTAAATAATTTGTTTGTTAATTTATTTTTTTAATTAAATAATTGTATATAGTTATTGTTTTTCAACATTTTAGAAAAATGTTTGATAATTTATTGTTTTTCATTATTTTAGAAAAATGTTTGATAATTTATTGTTTTTCATTATTTTAGAAAAATGTTTGATAATTTAATGTTTTGATTGAAATGTGTCAATTTGTTTTTAAAATTACATAATTGTATAGATGTATATTTTTTTCGACATTTTAAAAACTTGTTATGAAAAACATAGAAAACTAACCTGTAGTAAATCAGAACTTAGAAAAACATTAGCAAAATAAGAAAAACGTTAGAAAAATTAATTTAAATAAACATTAGAAAATTTAGATAACAAATTTAAACAAATTAAATTTCCTCTACAATGTGACCCATTTTCACATCCTATTACATGCACAACATGACCCCTTAAGACCACATATGACACTACATTCCCTTAGGAGGTCATAGAGGATCACATATAACATAGTAGTGTACATGTATGACATTCCCTTTAGGATCACATCTAGTGTCCTAAGGGGTCATACGTGGTTCTAAGGGGTCACACATGTTATAACACATGCGTGACCCCTTAGAACTGCATATGACCCCTTATAAAATTGTAGTGTGAACGACATACCCCTTAGTCCATCAAATAGTGTCTTAACACATGTGTGACCCATTACAACCGCATATGACCCTTTATAAAATCCTAGTGTGAATGACATACCCCTTAGTCCATCACATAGCGTCTTAAGGGGTCGTATGTGGTCCTAAGGGGTCACGCATGCATTAACACATGTGTGACCCCTTAGTAGGTCACATAGGACCCCTTATAACATCCTACTATACATATGACATTCCCCTTAGGATCACATAGTGTCATAAGGGGTCATATGTGGTCCTGAGGGGTCATGCATGTGTTATAACATATGCATGACCCCTTAGAACCACATATGACACCTTATAAAATCCTAGTGTGAACGACATACCCCTTAGTCCATCACATAGTGTCTTAAGGGGTCATATGTTGTCCTAAGGGGTCACGCATGCATTAACACATGCGTGACCCCTTAGTAGGTCACATATGACCCCTTATAACATCCTACTGTATATATGACATTCCCCTTAGGATCATATAGTGTCCTAAGGGGTCATATGTGGTTAGAACCACATATGACGCCTTATAAAATCCTAGTGTGAACGACATACCCCTTAGTTCATCACATAGTGTCTTAAGGGGTCGTATGTGGTCCTAAGCGGTCACGCATGCATTGACACATGTGTGACCCCTTAGTAGGTCACATATGATCCCTTATAACATCCTACTGTACATATGGCATTCCCCTTAGGATCATATAGTGTCCTAAGGGGTCATATGTGGTTAGAACCACATATGACCCCTTATAGATTCCTAGTGTCAATGACATACCCCTTAGTCCATCACATAGTGTCTTAAGGGGTCGTATGTTGTCCTAAGGGGTCACGCATGCATTAACACATGTGTGACCCCTTAGTAGGTCACATATGACCCCTTTTAACATCCTACTGTACATATGACATTCCCCTTAGAATCATATAGTGTCCTAAGGGGTCATATGTGGTTAGAACCACATATGACCCCTTATAAAATCCTAGTGTGAAAGACATACCCCTTAGTCCATCACATAGTATCTTAAGGGGTCGTATGTGGTCCTAAGGGGTCAGCATGCATTAACACATGTGTGACCCCTTAGTAGGTCACATATGACTCCTTATAACATCCTCCTGTACATATGACACTCCCCTTAGGATCATATAGTGTCCTAAGGGGTCATATGTGGTTAGAACCACATATGACCCCTTATAAAATCCTAGTGTGAATGACATACCCCTTAGTTCATCACATAGTGTCTTAAGGGGTTGTATGTGGTCCTAAGGGGTCACACATGCATTGACACATACGTGACCCCTTAGTAGGTCACATATGATCCCTTATAACATCCTACTGTACATATGACATTCCCCTTAAGATCATATAGTGTCCTAAGGGGTCATACGTGGTTAGAACCACATATGACCCCTTATAGAATCCTAGTGTGAACAACATACCCCTCAGTCCATCACATAGTATCTTAAGGGGTCATATGTGGTCCTAAGGGGTCAACATGCATTAACACCCCTTAGTAGGTCACATATGACCCCTTATAACATCCTACTATACATATGACATTCCCCTTAGGATCATATAGTGTCCTAAGGGGTCATATGTGGTTAGAACCACATATGACCCCTTATAGATTCCTAGTGTGAATGACATACCCCTTAGTCCATCACATAGTGTCTTAAGGGGTCGTATGTTGTCCTAAGGGGTCACACATGCATTAACACATGTGTGGCCCCTTAGTAGGTCACATATGACCCCTTATAACATCCTACTGTACATATGACATTCCCCTTAGGATCATATAGTGTCCTAAGGGGTCATATGTGGTTAGAACCACATATGACCCCTTATAAAATCCTAGCATGAATGACATACCCCTTAGTTCATCACATAGTGTCTTAAGGGGTCGTATGTGGTCCTAAGGGGTCACGCATGCATTGACACATACGTGACCCCTTAGTAGGTCACATATGATCCCTTATAACATCCTACTGTACATATGACATTCCCCTTAAGATCATATAGTGTCCTAAGGGGTCATATGTGGTTAGAACCACATATGACCCCTTATAGAATCCTAGTGTGAATGACATACCCCTTAGTCCATCACATAGTATCTTAAGGGGTCGTATGTGGTCCTAAGGGGTCAACATGCATTAACACATGCGTGACCCCTTAGTAGGTCACATATGACCCCTTATAACATCCTACTATACATATGACATTCCCCTTAGGATCATATAGTGTCCTAAGGGGTCATACGTGGTTCATACGTGGTTAGAACCACATATGACCCCTTATAAAATCCTAGTGTGAACGACATACCCCTTAGTTCATCACATAATGTCTTAAGGGGTCGCATGTGTCCTAAGGGGTCATGCATGCATTAACACATGTGTGACCCCTTAGTAGGTCACATATGACCCCTTATAACATCCTACTGTACATATGACATTTCCTATGTGTCCTAAGGGGTTGAATATGTGGTCCTAAGGGCTCACGCATGCATTAACACATGCATGACCCCTTAGTAGGTCACATATGACTCCTTATAACATCCTCCTGTACATATGGCATTCCCCTTAGGATCATATAGTGTCCTAAGGGGTCATATGTGGTTAGAACCACATATGACGCCTTATAAAATCCTAGTGTGAATGACATACCCCTTAGTTCATCACATAGTGTCTTAAGGGGTCGTATGTGGTCCTAAGGGGTCGTATGTGGTCCTAAGGGGTCATGCATGCACTGACACATACGTGACCCCTTAGTAGGTCATATATGATCCCTTATAACATCCTACTGTACATATGACATTCCCCTTAAGATCATATAGTGTCCTAAGGGGTCATATGTGGTTAGAACCACATATGACCCCTTATAGAATCCTAGTGTGAACGACATACCCCTTAGTCCCTCACATAGTGTCTTAAGGGGTCGTATGTTGTCCTAAGGGGTCACGCATACATTAACACATGCGTGACCCCTTAGTAGGTCACATATGACCCCTTATAACATCCTACTATACATATGGCATTCCCCTTAGTATAATATAGTGTCCTAACATATGACGTGTTAGATCTCTCTATTCTTGAATTTTTTATGTATGTCAAAGATTTAAATATGTACACGTGTTAGATCTCTCTATCTCTCTGAAATATATGTTATCTCTAGATCTGAAATATATGTTCTCTCTCTCTCACTGAAATATTTGAAATTTTTACATGTATTTTTTGAAAATGAAAATGATCTCTCTCTCTCTCATGAAGATTTATATGTATATAATCTCTCTCTCTCTCTCTCTCTCTCTCTCTCTCTCTCTCTCTCTCTCTCTCTCTCTCTCTCTCTCTCTCTCTCTCTCTCTCTCTCTCTCTCTCTCTCTCTCTCTCTCTCTCTCTCTCTCTCTCTCTCTCTCTCTCTCTCTCTCTCTCTCTCTCGGCTTATGTATTTATTTTAAGTTTATGACATGTACCTAGATAGATGGCATCCCAGGATATACCTTCACAGGCTCCTGATCAGGATCCACCTGTGCAGGCTCCTGATCAGGATCCACCTACGCAGGCTCCACATCAGGAGCCACCACAGTAGGATCCTCCATAGCAGGATCCCCCCTTGCCCGACATTGCTACTATTTTTCATTACAGTGATCGGGAGTTGCATAGGTTGAGGGCCATACTAGATTACCCTTGTACTGATGGCATGTACAAGAGTACGTGCACATCCATTTTTGATAGTTTGCGGACATAGAGGGACCGCTTAGTATCTCATACCTCATTCTCACCTGAGGTTATAGAGGATATATATAGACAGTTGAGGAGTGAGGTGAGGGGTCCTCATTCTTTTGCTAATGTGGTGGGGGTGGTCTTGAAGGAGACCATCAAGGAGAGATGCTTCCCACAATATCAGGAGAAGATTAAGGTGAGGGGATATCAGGTTACTAGATGTATCGACCCACAAGTTGCATCACTGATTTACCCACGATTCTTAGCAGCCCATGGTCGTTATCCTAATAACGACCAGATTCCATTATACTTTGCACAGCAAGTATTTGCTGAGGTTCATTGTCAGATGAAACCAAACTACCTTGATATTCTGGGATATTATGGACAGGGGAGGGGCAGGATTGCTAATAGAGATGCATATCATAGGCGTGATAGAGCTCCGCCTAGACACAGGGACCTTGTTGGCCAGAGATTTCCTGCAGTAGTCCCAGCCATGGCACCCATAGCGGATCATGTTGTGATTGCTTCTCAGAGAGAAGCAATTGATAGGATTGGACAGATTGCATCAGCAGCAGCCACCATATCTTCTGACAGGGTGGGTAGATATATGATGAGTCGACCACGTTCACGATCATCCATAGATCATGCATCTTCTAGTCATGGGGGGGCTTCAGATTCAGATGATCGGTATATTTATGCTGGCATCCCCTCCCTAGATGAGGTAGCAGCTATAGTCGGAGGTAGTAGACATGTACAGATGTCGCAGTATTTAGCCGAGGACCTACTACATGCTTATAGTTTTATTTCATCTCAACTTGGGATACCATTGGGTGATGTTAGAGAGGAGATTCTCAAAGATGGTCAGGCTACAGTGGCATCGATGCATACCCCGAGGTAGTCACAGCATTCTCATCACTCTACGCATGCTCCATGCACTGACCCACCTACAGATCACTTTGTTGCTGCAAAGGAGGAGCTACGAGCTAATCAGCTCCATATCACAAATGAGGGCCAGTTGGATTCATTTGAGGAGGAGATACGAGTTGATCAGGTACATATCATAGATGAGGGTTTGGACTCATTTGAGGATCAGCTGAGAGATTTGAGCCATACTGGATTTATGGACATGCTACTACAGTCGGACACTTCATCCACGATGCCCACTTATCTAGTTAGCCCCTTGCACTCCTCAGTGATACATACAGCTAGAGAGAGATATGCAGGCACGAGTGATGTTGTTGATATGATCACAGGACAGGATCAGACTATACAGCCTACTCCAGGTGATACACAGGTATGTACATGTACATGTGCGTTTAAATTTTAGAAGATATGTATACATACATTGTAAATTTGTACCTGATAAATCTATATATATAGATCTCATGTTTAATAAATAATCTAGAGTTCTAAGTTTTAATTTGTAGATCATTTAAATTGATTGTGGACTAATCCTTAAATTGACAGTTAGCTCATGTCACTCCTTCCTTGAGCTGTGAGCATGTGCGTAGGAGAGATTCTTTAGATGTTGTTAGTGTACAGGTTAGTTATGGTTTTTGGTATATATATTTGATGTACATGCACGTCTAGAGAAATAGATATATTATATTTAATATTTAAATAAATTCTACTTTTGCAGGACTCCCCCTCAGATGTTTGCTCAGTTCGTAGCCGACATGATCCCTGTTGATTTGCTCCAGACTTTATAGCTCATTTACATTTATCTTTTTATATACTTTCATATTATATATATTCATGCACGTACATGGAGTTTAGACTCTAGATTATACTTTATACCTGGTTTGTGTTTGACTCTAGATTATACTTTATACTTTATACATGGAGTTTAGACTCTAGATTATACTTTATATCTGGTTTGTGTTTGACTCGAGATTATACTTTATACTTTATACATGGAGTTTAGACTCTACATTATACTTTATAAGTTTTATACATGTTTGATTATATTAGATTTATACATGTTTGATTATATTCTAGATTTATGTACATGATGTTTGATTAAATTATATTTAAATACATGTTTGATTAGATTGTATATTTCATGCATGTACAACGACTTGTTTAGACTCTAGATTATACTTTATACCTGGTTTGTGTTTGATCATATTATACATGTTTGATTATATTAGATTATATTAGATTATATTAGATTATACATGAAATGAACAAACTAAACTTAATAGGTCATGTATTGAATAGTTCACATCCAGTACATTGTAGGTATGTGAGCTTCTAGGTATGTATATTGTAGTTAAATAGTTCACAGTTCATGTACATGTCCTAATTCCATATTAAATATCAATTTTACAAATGTACATATTACATTTTAATTTAAATATGCATTTTTTAATTAAATACAAATACAATTACATACAATTAAACATGTACATTTAAATACATCCTAATTTGATATAATGTATAAATAAACTTAAAAAATATTTATCCTTTAGTTTCAAATGTTCAAGTTACTTGAGATCTAGAATTTATCTTGATTGTATTAATTAGATTTATACATGTTTGATTAGATTAGATTTAAATACATGAAATGATTTTCAAATGTAAAAGAGTATGTATGATTATACATGTTTCAATATTTTCAAACAAAAGAGTATGTATGAAATGAACAAACTAAACTTAATAGGTCATGTATTGAATAGTTTGCATCCAGTACATGTATATTACATAGGTATGTATATTGTAGGTATGTGAGCTTCTAGGTATGTATATTGTAGTTAAATAGTTCACAACATGTACATGTCCTGATTCCATATTAAATATCAATTTTACAAATGTACATATGTATTACATTCTAATTTAAATATGCATTTTTTAATTAAATACAAATACAATTACATACAATTAAACATGTACATTTAAATACATCCTAATTTGATATAGTGTATAAATAAACTTAAAAAATATTTATCCTTTAGTTTCAAATGTTCAAGTTACTTGAGATCTAGAATTTATCTTGATTGTATTAATTAGATTTATACATGTTTGATTCGATTAGATTTAAATACATGAAATGATTTTCAAATGTAAAAGAGTATGTATGATTATACATGTTTCAAGATTTTCAAACAAAAGAGTATGTATGAAATGAACAAACTAAACTTAATAGGTCATGTATTGAATAGTTCACATCCAGTACATGTATATTACATAGGTATGTATATTGTAGGTATGTGAGCTTCTAGGTATGTATATTGTAGTTAAATAGTTCACAACATGTACATGTCCTAATTCCATATTAAATATCAATTTTACAAATGTACATATTACATTCTAATTTAAATATGCATTTTTTAATTAAATACAAATACAATTACATACAATTAAACATGCACATTTAAATACATCCTAATTTGATATAATGTATAAATAGACTTAAAAAAAATTTATCCTTTAGTTTCAAAACAAGTTACTTGAGATCTAGAATTTATCTTGAACTTACATTAAAATTCAATTCATGTGGATTACTAAATGTATATATAGTTCATACCACATCAAGTGGTTCACAACGCTCTTCAATAACACTTAATATTTTGTCACGATCTTCACTATCTAGTCTCCACTTTTGAGACCGCCCTCGACGTGGAACTGTTTGAAGAATTAGGCCAACAGCAATGACCAAGTGACTATATTGATATACCTTGTTGTCAATTTGGTATTCAGTGAAATGAATCCCATGTTGAACAATTTTAACTTGTTTGAAATATGTCCCTTGCACTACAACTGATCCTGCATGTACATGTATATAAGAAATGTGAGAAATTAAAAAATTTCACATAAGCGATTTGTACATGTACATGTACATATTCAAATTAGAACTCAAACCTGTGGGAAATGACATTCCATCACTCATCTCAGATTTTGATAACTTCTTTCTCTCTTTTGTGCAATGCAATAAATAATAACTACCACCTTCTATATTTCCATCTTCTGCTATGACTGCAAAAATATCTCCTGCAATTTGACACAAGTTAAATAAATTCTAAGTTATATGTCATTTTTAAGGAAATGTTTACATGTGTACGTCATGTATGTACCTTTTTTAATCAATCCTGAAATATGATCGTAATCACCAGAAATCAAAGGAATGTCTTCAAATTTTTCATCCTCATTTGAATCCTCGTATGTGTCAGAAACATCTAGTGGCACCATTTTCCATTCACTAACATATCCAAGCTCTTGGTTCTTGCAATCAACATAGTTTTCGAAAATGCATTCAGAACAAAAACATGAATAATCCCTAGTGTATAATGTCCATGGGCGATTATCTGTACTCATGACACAATGCAAAGATCTTGTCCTCTCCACACTCTTGCATCCATGCATTGATTTTATATCCACATCTGCAAAATGTACATGTGTACAAGAATGTACATGTAGATCAAGTTGTTAAATTAAAAAAAAAATTAAATAAAATACTAAAAGAGAACACGTACCGGTTATCTCCCAAAACACTCTATATGGAATGGTCTTATATGTTCTCGATGATGATTCCCCAGGATAATTCGGTTGCTCAAAGTGTTTCTTATGCCATTCAACAACATCATGTGCATTTTCTATACGTTCTCCTATGTACTTTATTTGATGCTTTCTTAGAGCACGTTTGATACAAGCTCCTGCACCATCATGTTCACCCTTTCCATGACCACTCTCAAAAAAACTCCAAACATGTGGTATTTTGTCATTTCGATGATATCTACATAGTGCATAAAATGGCCTCAAAGATTTAAATTGTGCCTCACATCCATCAGACCAAACAAAATGTTTAACTATTGTTATGCCTCTATCTTTCAAATATTCAAAAAACTTCTTAAAGCAATGTTGTACAAAAAGTGTGTCATGCTCCTTATCATCACTGATATAGAAGTGGTACTCTTTCTTAATGACACGATTTTCAAATGTACTATCAACACCATCCAAATTCATCTGTGCATGTCGATAACACACATGCACGAAAATAGTGATTTGCTTTGAAAAGTAATACTCTGATTGAATCTCTTTTTGATGTGCAAAAGAGTAATTCTCTACGAAGTCAACTACAGATAGAATAGTTCCAAGTGGGAAAGTGTCTCTTAATCTTTTAAATTATTCGGCTTGCCACTTGGCAAAAAAACCATGGCATATGTATGGTTTTATCAACTTACGAAAATTTTCCATAAATGTTCCAATAGGTATTTCCTCTTCTACATAATCTAGTCTTTTAGATTCCTTTCCAAATTTTGTTTCAAATTTTTGGTACTTGTAACTCTTGCAATTTACCATCTTGCTCATGTCAGTATCTTCATCTCTCAAAGGCAATTTAGCCAAGTCCCCGCATGTTC
Organism: Cryptomeria japonica; assembly: GCF_030272615.1. Lineage (NCBI taxonomy): Eukaryota > Viridiplantae > Streptophyta > Pinopsida > Cupressales > Cupressaceae > Cryptomeria > Cryptomeria japonica. The sequence continues at coordinate 52,839,698 of NC_081415.1, read as the reverse complement.
CACAAATTCCTCTTATGCAATTTATTTGACCGGTTGCATTATCATCTTATTTATCACATAAGATGGATGCTATGAATTGACTTGTTCGTTTAGGAGGAGCATTTTCATAACCATCATTATCTTCTCTAATATTTCGAAACACCTGATAGTACAAGTCAAATTCGATGTGATAACGACAACAACAAGTTTTGAAAACTTTGTTTAACTTCACATAATATGGCCTTAACCGTTCAAACATGGTTTGTCCAATCTTTATATGAGGGTTTGTTTTAGTAAACAATACATACAATTCATGTTTTGTTGTGTCTATCCAATGTTTTACATGGAGATCATAACGATCAGGACCAATCCTTTGCTTGATAACATCTCTACTATTTGATGAAGGGTGAGTATTATCATTCCAAAAACTTGTCACAAAGTTCCTAACAACATCTTCAATTCTATTAGAACGAGGAGCTCTACACATAATTGCCCAATTCCCTTCTGAGGTAGTATCATCCAAAATCTTTCTCCTTTTAACATATTTAGATATTGTCCTTCTACTAAAACCAAACTCAAATGACAGTGAAGAGATTTGTCTTTTTTGAGGCAATCTTTCATTTACTGAAGATGTCAACATCACTCTTCTTGAAATGGTCTTATCTAGTTTTTGAGATTTTTTACCAATGTTCACCAAACCTTTCTTAACATTATCAACAATAGATTTTTGTAGCTGAGAAGATTTCCTCTTTTGACTTGTTGTATCTATACCCAACAATTTCATTGGATCTATTAAGTCTTTATGAGTAAGTACAATTGATAACAATTGAGCTTTTTCTAGTGTAGTATCAAGATTGTTGAAATGCGACATTATTTCTTTTCCACTTTTATTCATTGACCTCCTTTTAGTATGTCTAGGTTCTTCACTAAGACATTTCAACTCATCCACATCCATTTCAAGTAAATGATCTAAATTTTTATAAGAAATATTTCTCTTCACCTGTTTAGCTAGATCCACAATATGCTCATCCATATCAGTGGTAGGAGGTAAGGAGCCTGACCCCTCTCCTTCAAAGGTCTCCATTGGTTCAACTTGGACAATCTCCTCCCTATGTTCATCAACTATATTGTGTTCTTCAACAGGTTCGTTTGCCTGTTCTGCACATAATTTAAGAGTTTGTGTAAGGTTCTTGAATTAATCAGAGATTATTCAATTAGGATTAAGAATAGGGATGAATTTGGCTTAAAGCTTTACATGTTAAAATTAGCCCATTCAATTTGGTTTATTAAATTTAATTACTTTCAGGACCTTATTGTTATAACTCTAATTAAATTACCTGTTTAGGTTTAAAGTTCAATTTGTTCTCAGGTTAGGATTAAAGTTCAATCTCTAATTTTGAGCACTAATTTAACACATAAAATAAAATTTTGATAAATTAGAAATTTCAATTTTGAAAATTAAAAGTACAAATATTTTGATGCATGCATACGATAACTTAGGTGACCTCATATTAATTTGTTATGGACCATAATGTAAGTGGACTATAATTTGTCACATGTGTGTATATTTAAGACCTATTATTGCATAATAGACCTCCTAATCTGAAATGTTTTTGCATGTACGTGAAGTTGAATATAAATAGTTCACCTAAATTATTCAACATGTTTAATAGGTTATAAAGTTATGTCACATTTAAGACCTATAATCAATGTAATAGTCCTAATAGGCCTTATTATTAAAATCAATATGACCACATTTGAAAAAACATTTCACAATTAATATACTTAACTACCCTTAAGACAGATATATTATGTGATATTAAAGGACCTATCACATGAAATTACTTGTACATGTAGATTAAATATTCAATATATATAATTTAGAACCTAGAAATTATGACATAATAGGTCTTATTAATTTTATGACTTAATAGGTCTTATCTATTATAAATGAACTTAATTATATAGGAGAAAAATACAATTACACAACAAGCAAGTTGATGGAATTTGAAATTTGCAAATACACATGTATTATCTCAAATTAATTATGCTTTCCAATTAAAACAAAATTATTTTTAATCCTATTAAAAATATTAGATAAAAAATATTGAATTCTAATTAATTGATACATAATACATATTAAATTAAAAATACATACTTGCATCATGATATCTTTGTCTTCTTTGTTCTCGATATCTTTCTTCCGTTTCGGGAGAATAATTCCTTGAAGTCTTATTTTGCCTTCTCTTCTTGTTCCCCATGCTTTTACAAAAAACCTTCAAATTATTGCCTTCAAAATAATTTTCAAATGTCTTCTTTCATCCAAAAATGTGAATTATTTTAATCATTTGGGTGATAAAAAACGAAAAAAAATTATGGATATTTATACGATTCCACAAATGAAAAAAAAAAAAAAAAAATGTGTTGGCCAGAGTTCGAACGAAAGCCGACAGTTAAAAATTGTTGGGTTCGCTCGAACATGACAGTTACAAAAATGTGCATGCCAAAATCGAGCTCATTGGTTCGAGCGAATGGGGGTTTGCTCGAACCGTTTTGGGTTTGAGCGAACCCAATTCGCTCGAACTCGTGTTCGTTCGAAACCGCAAACTAAAGGTTTCTCCCAAAAAATTTTAGAGTTCTGAAGAATTAATGACTTCGGAGCTCTGGTTCAATGCATGAATGAAATAATCTTGATAACCCAAAAATATTAGATGGTAGTACTCGAAGCAAGCTTTCTAACGAGTATAATTTTGTTATATTTTGAATTTATTATGTTCTTGTTTTTTTAATTTTATGGAAAATTGGTTTTTCACCGAACATGAACTTCTTTGTTCAACGCATTGGGAAAAATAAGAAACTAATTCAAAAAAAATCTGAAAAATATCTATGCCCCTGGTATTGATGTCTTCTTTCTACAAAAAAAAAAAAATGAATTTCGATTTATATAGAACAAGTTATGTGTTCAAACGTAAACCTATGTTTGAATTATGACTAGTCGGACTTCAAAACTTTATAAAATGAAAAATATTGAACATATCACTGTAAAACCAAATGCAAGCCCTGGATATTGATGTTACAAACCAAAATTCGAAAGAATTGAGTTTTTATCATTTATAGAAAAAAAGTTATGCGTTTCGGGAGGCACATCACTCTTAAAAAATGTAGTTTGTTGTAAAAAACTACTTTTCGAGGGAGATGGAAAAAATTTTAAAAAATCCTTCAAAAAAATTTGAAAAAAATGTATATAGAATCTACAAACAAAATGCTAGAAATCACTAATTTACATCATCTTCAAATTTTTAATAGTTTAAAAGTTATAGTTCTCGGAAGTTGAAGATTATTTTAAAAATGTACATCTCAATGTCAAAAGTGGCAAAAAAGTGGGAACCATTATTGTGAGTTCACCGTTCATCCAAATTGTCTGGGTGCAGTTCATAAATGCTGCAACATATTCCGCTTCTACTATAGACTGAGAGATACAACTCTGCTTCTTACTCATCCATGAGACCAGTCTACCACCAAGAAAGAATGCACCACCAATTGTGCTCTTTCGATCGTCCACATTACCAGCCCAATCAACATTTGTAAACAGTTTCAGGTTGAAATCATTACTGTATGGATACCATAATCCATAGTCAATAGTTCCCTTTAGATATCTAAGAATCCGCTTGACTACTACCAAGTGGGATTCTCTTGGACTTTTCTGGAACTGTGCAGTAATGTCTACTGTATGTGCAATGTCCGGTCTGCTATGTACTACATAGTGCAACTTACCAATCATGGATAGATATTCCTTCTCATTCACCAATGCTAAGTCATCCTCTTTTGATAATTTACAACCGATCACCATCGGTGTACCAACCGGTTTGTTGTCTTCCATGCCAAAGGTCTTCAACACCTCTTTGACATACTTGGACTGAGTGATAAAGATACCATCTTTCATTTGTTGAATATATAGTCCAATGAAGAACTTAATCTCCCCTATAAGTGACATCTCAAATTCCTTCTTCATCTCATCTGCAAAATCATGACTCATCTTGTCATCTCCACCAAAAATTATGTCATCAACAAATACTTCACAGATCAGAATCTGATCTCCTTCTGACTTCAAATAGATATTGCTATCTTCACTTGTTCTTTCAAATCCAATCTTCTCAAGATGGGAGTGTAAGCATTCATATCATGCTCTAGGTGCCTGCTTCAATCCATACAAGGCTTTATGTAGCCTACACAGCATGTCACTATCTTCTAATAGGGAAAACCCATCTGGTTGCTCTATATACACCTCCTCTTCAAGTATTCCATTCAAAAATGCAGATTTTACATCCATTTGATATACTTTGAATCCCTTGAAGGCTGCATATGCAAGAAGCATACGAACTCCTTCCAATATAGCCACTGGAGCAAAGGTTTCTCCATAGTCTTCTCCTTCTTCTTGAACATATCCCTTACACACTAGTTTGGCTTTGTTTCTTACCATTGTGCCATCTTCATTCAGCTTATTTCTTAAAACCCATTTGGTGCCAATGACATTTTTATGCTCAGGTCTAGGTACCAAAGACTGTGTACCATTCTTTTCTATCTGGTCAAGTTCCTCTTCCATAGCCTTGATCCAGTCTCCATCTTTATGTGCCTCTTTAAATGTTTTAGGCTCAAATTCAAAGATCATGCAAGAATTTTCTCTGACCTTTCGTCTTGTAAGAATTCCTACATCCTTATCTCCTATGATCTGCTTTGGATCATGATTCAACTTTACATACCTAGGAATGATCTTAGTTGTTTCATCTTGCTTTTCTTCTTCATCCTCGTCTTCATCAGCATCAGCATCTACCGGTGTAGAAGCACTGTTAGTAGTACTAGATTGTTTTGCAACCGATTCCCAGAAGGTTACAACCCGTTCATCTACCACTCACTCACTATCGGTTTCCTTAGGTTTCTCAATGGTTTCATCAATTCTGACATTAATACTTTCAACAATTCTTTGAGTCCTATTGTTGAAACATTTGAGAGCTTTACTCTTGGTGGAATATCTTACGAATATTCCCTCATCACATTTTGCATCAAACTTGCTCTGATGTTCACTCCTCTTGATATTAACATTTGCTACCAAACACTCTAAAGTAGCTTACTATAGGAGTCTTACCGGTCCAATACTCATAAGGTGTTTTATCCTTACCTTTCTTGATGAGTACCCGGTTCATAGTGCAGACTGCAGTGCTCACCGCTTCTTTCCAAAAGGTGTGAACAACCTTCCCTTGAATTAGCATCGTTCTGGTTGCTTCAACTACAGTCTGGTTGTTCCTCTCTGCTAGGCCATTTTGTTGTGGCGTCTGGGGGGCAGATAGTTGCCTCTTGATGTCGTTCTCTTCATAGTACTTGTTGAATTCACCAGAAGTGAATTATCCTCCTTGATCAGTTCTTAGGCACTTAATCCTCTTACCACTTTCCTTTTCGACTAGTGCTCTGAAAGCTTTGAACTTGCCAAAAGCTTTAGACTTATCTTTCAAGAATGTGACCCACATCATTCTTGAGCAGTCATCAGCGAGAATCATAAAGTACCTATCTCCCTGCACACTCCTAGTTTTCATAGGACCACACAAATTAGTATGCACAAGATCAAGTAAATTGTCTGCAGTGAAAGATTTACCTTTGAAAGTTGAGGAAGACATTTTCCCCAGTTGACACTCTCTGCACAAAGGATTCTCCGGTTTGCTCAACACAGGCCATCCTCTAATTGCCTTGATCTTATTGGCCTTCACAATATTATCAAAATTTTACATGGCAGAGTCTCCTATGCCATATCCAACTATCATCAAACTTAGCCATTAGACATGTACTGATATTTGCATTCAACTGAAATAAGTTACCTTTGGTCTGCATATCGGTGGCCATTAGTTCACCACTCTTTCCTTTTATTTTGCACACTCGATCTTTGAATTCTAGAGTGAGTCCATTATCATTCAACTGGGCAACACTCAAAAGGTTGTGCCTGAGACCTTCTACCCAATACACATTATCAACACTACTTTTTCCATTTAGAGAGATGGACCCTCTGCCTTTTACCATACATGGTGCATCATTACCAAATCAGACCACACCACCATCATACTCTTCCAGAGACAGAAACTTACTCCAGTCACCAATCATGTGGTGAGAACAACCACTATCAATAATCCACTCATTGGAATTATCAAAGCGGGAGACAAGAGCCTTCTTGTTTGACACATCTTCCTTAACTGCTACAAACACAATTTCTTCACTTTCTTCATCTTCTGATTCCTCATCAGTGACACCTTCATCAACTGCTACAAAACAGTTTCTCCTGTTTCCTCCTTTGAACTTCTTGGACTTCTCCGGTTTGTCCTTATTATCACCATTAGGACAGTTTACAACAATGTGTCCTATCCTATTGCAAGAAAAGCATTTCAAAGGGAGCTTACCTTTGTATTTACCAATTCCCTTAGGAAGTCTCTTGGCAAGAAGAGCTTCAAATTTCATCAGGATCTCCTCATCATCCATTTCTCTGCTTTGTCTTGGTTCACAACTAGTACTAGCTTCTTTTCCCTTTCTAGATGGTGCAACAGATGCTCTAAAGGCCGATTCAGTCTTCTGAATACTACTATCATAATTATTTAGCTCATATGCAGTCAACTTAGTAATGATGGAGTCTAGGGACACCTTTGTCTTGTCTATAGACCTCAACTCCTGAATAGCAGCAACCCTTATTGCATAGACTGGTAACAAGGATCTCAAGACTTTGCTAACAACAGTGGAATCATCTATTTTACCTCCTGCACTCTTGATGTCTCCAACAACAGTTTTGATTCTTATTCCATATTGTTGAATGGTCTCTCCTTCAACCATCTGCATGTCTTCAAACTTTCCCCTAAGGCTCTCTTCCTTAGCTTGTTTCACATGCTCATCATCGCCATAGATATTCTCTAGAGCATCCCATACTTCTTTGGGATTATCTTTATCTTGAACATTAATAAACTCAATGTCAAATAGATTGCTGATTAGGGCTTCCGTGACTTGCCCATTCTCCTAAATCTCTCTTTTTTGATCATCGATGAGAGTACCGGTAGGAATAACATAAGAATTCTCAACATAGCTCCAATGTTGAGCACCCATGCTTCTAATGTAGATCTTCATTATGTCCTTCCATATCTTAAAGTTATCTATGTTGAACTTTGGGCCTTTCCTCTTCATCATTAGAGTAGGATCTTTTCCTCAAGCAGTTAAGCTTACAACACAGAGGACCTAGAAGGTGCTCTGATACCAAATGATAAATAATGATGAGCAGTTAGTACCAAACCGGTACTGAGAGGGGGAGGGTGAATCAGTACAGACAAAAAAAACTTTCCCTGAACCAGTTTGACTACAAAGACTGCACTTAGTTGGTAAATAGTAACACCGGTTTGAAGCACTACCGGTAAAACACAGTGAGAGTATGAAAGACATAAACCGGTAAACACTTAGATCTCCACACAATCTAATATCTCATTTCCATTTCACCCGTATGCATAAACAAGTAATATATCATCAGGAATATAATGACTGTCGGTTCAACATGCTTTACCACTTGACAAAAAATATTAAAGCATCACACATGACACACTGATTTTTCACGTGGAAACCCAACTGGGAAAAACCACAGTGGGGATGAATACCCACAAGTTGTTCTTTGAACTCTTTTGAAGCCCGCTCTGTTAGGAGCCTAGTCCGGTTAAAGACTTTTACAATAGGTTCTGCTAGGAACCGATCCTGCTAGGGATCACCCGGTTAAGGAATGGCTAAATACCCGGTTAAAGGTTTACAACCTTGTTAAAGGTTACCTCGCAAGAGGATTTGAAGAACTCATTGAATTGAGTCACACTGTTAAAGGATTTACACAGAAGCCTGTTAAAGCTACCCGGTTAAGGGATTTTCCAACTACTGAAATGGTTAGAAGCCAATAGGTAATACATTGATCTGATAACAACACTCAATGCCAAGGCAGATCCACTTTAGCTCCTTTGCTTCTGCAATCACACTCTACAGGTATCACCACACTTCTCCGGTCTGGCAAGAATCAAGTATCTCTTCACTGGGATACACGCATAACATTTGCCAGCAACCTTCAAATGAAAAACATCATCGACCTTATAGGAAATAGATAGGTCATTAGAATAAACCCTAAACCCTAAACCTTTAGGTTTAACAATTCAATCAATTCAATCCTAACCATTAATCATACTGCATTGAATACAATAGTCTTGAACAAATCTCAAGACGTTCTCCAACGTTCATTCTTTGTCACTTCAGGAAGTTGATAACCCATCACGCGCTCTCCACCGTTTACAGAGATTTTGCATATTCCCGAGGTAGATAGGATCAATCTCCATGCAAGATCCTCAAGGAAATCCTTCACGCGCACAAGGCTGACATGGCAACACTATCTGATCTTCATTACAATGCTAACTCATCACAAGATGTCATCGGTTGAATCACATAGACTTGGAATGCATCAACAGGAAACCCTGAAGTGGAGACTACCAACCGGCAGTCATGCCAAATGACACCCCGATACAAAACTTCCCATATACCGGTTCTGATTCCAACATACCGCTTCACTTTTTCACATATACTGGTTCACAATATCATACCGATTCTCACATATACCAATTCACAATATCATACCGGTTCTCACACTTCAGCATATTGACATCAATGACAACATACAATATCATCATGTCATCAAGCTCTGCACATATGCCAACAAGTTTTACTAATCATATTCGTGTTGTTTTGAAACAAGATTAAAGAGATTTCAGATATAGAGAGAAAGAAATAAGTAAATGCCCTATGAAAGGATAAGCATGTATGTAATTATGTGTATATGTGTATAATCATGTTGTTTTGACTCATGAATTATACCTAATCAAAGCTCTCAATTGTGCTAAAAATGCAAAAAAAGAACCATCAATACTATTCTCCATCTCCTTCCAAAGCTATCACACTTTTCAAAATTCTATTTTTTGTTGTAACTACTAAGCACGAGGGATTCACTTTGTGAACCTCGGTTATAGCACGTGCATTCATGGCATACTAAAGAATCCCCCTATTTTCAAAAAATATTGCCCCAAACTTCTTTTTTGTCACCCCTTCCCAATACATAGGTTGAATTGAAAGCCCCCTTATTTTTGCCAAATATTGCATTTTTTCATAGCTTGAATTAAAAACCCCCTACCGATAGGCAATATATTGTACCCTCATTTTTGGGATATTAAACCCCCCAATATGAATGCACGTGATATAATATTGCCTAGCTAGTAAAGCCCTCATGCTACTGAGGAATTATTATTTGTTTTGTACAATACTTTATGCCTTAAATTAGGTGATACTAGAGTCTATCAAGCCATAAAAGATGAGTTTGTTGTTTACATCAAACTAAATACTTTTTCTTCAAATTGAATTTGTTCTACGCATGACATTATGTTTTTCATGCAGTTCAACCAATTTGGCTCTTTAATTTAATTACTCCACTTCTAATATTAGCTATCGATATACACACACACACACACAGGTGTGTGTGTGTGTGTGTGTTACCCCCAATTTTTAAACCTCAAATTTTGAATTTTGATGTTAAATTCGATGTCTGACACATTTAAAATAAACAAGTCTTTGTTTATGCGATTTTGAGTTTTGGCCATCATCTTCAAGTCATATTGCCAATTTTCACAACTACCCACCTCACCATTCATGATATTTTAATATTTACATTTTTACGAGCTGATTTTTGAAAAATATTAAATCTCATTAGTAATGTGTCGTCATGAATAAATTCCTTTGGGTTATGGTCCCCTCATCCCTCTTAGTGTTTGGTCGAAATGTCAAATCCTCGATCAAAAGTTTTGATCAAATCTCTGAAAAGGGCAAAAGGAAGTAGAGTTAAAATAAAATCAAAATTGATTTTAATACATTCATTTTCAAAAATCACAACTCACAACTAGTTGTGAGTTTTGAAAATTGAACGCAAAGAAGTTGCGAGTTAGGAAATTTGAACATGAAAGGTTATGCAATCCAAATTCACAACTCACAATTAGTTGTGATTTTGAGAAATCAAATGTGAAGAGGTGTTGATTTTGAAAATTCAAAAGGTTGTGAGTTTTGAAAGTTGAACGTTGCATGCAATCTAAATTCACAACTCACAACCAGTTATGATTTTGAAATTTGAAACATTAAAAGGTTGTGAATTGCAAATTTTGAATGTGTAATGGTTATGAATTGTGAAAAGAAAATGCAATTGTGAATTTCAAAAAATGAATGCAGGTAAGATGAAAAGAGGATGCAAGTAAGTTGTGAAAGGTGAAAAGTGAATGTGGATATGATTGTCAATTGTAAAATTTAAACGTAAATGAATTGTGAAATGCATTTTCATAGTGAATTTTTAAAACACAACTCAAGGTAGTTATATTAACTACTTCAAAAGAAGAATTTTTAAAAAGATACTAATTATTACAAAGTTCATCCTTCCAAATTCTATTCAACATGCTCTTTGTACAAGATGAAAGCTTTGAATGAGTTATAAGTAACCATTAAAATACAAGGGATTCGTATCAGATGTTTTTTTGTGTCTTTCATATTAGACATGCAAAGCTAGAAACATATGACCAATCTTAAACCACACACACTAAGCAACCTATTAAACCTAGAGAATGTTAGACAACTCTGAGTAATTAACACTTTTGAGTCTAGAAGTGTATTCTTAGTGTGACCATATACATTAAGCAACATATTAAGACTACAAGATGTTAGTCAACTGAATGTTTAACACTTTTACTGGAAGTGTAAGCTTAGTGTGTGCGATTTAAGCTATTCCCATATGAAACCTAGAGAATGTCAGTCAACTTGAGTGTTTAACGCTTTTAAGTTTAGAAATTAAAGCTTAATGTGTGTGATTTAAACTGTCCCAAACAGACACATAAAGTGCTTAAACGGCTCAAGAGAAGTCAAAAGAAATGTGGAATGTGTGATTGCAATTTGTGCACAAAATGGATTTGTTGAGAATGTTTTTGAGTTCACGAGTAGTTTAAGAAATTGGCTTGGTAAATGAGATCAGCGAGGTATGATAGTTACGGGCATCTTACTAAAATATACAAAGAAATGTGGTCTTACAGGATGCCATGATTGCACAGTATGTTCAAATTGAAGTTTGAACTTCGAAGCTTTTTGGGAGAATGCGATATGAAGGTGCAAAACCAAATTTCACCCACATATATATATATATATATATATATATATATATATATATATATATATATATATATATATATATATATATATATATTTGTGCACAGGTTGAAGAAGTGGGATTGGTGAATGAAAGTAAGAGGGTGTTCGCAGATTCAAGGCATTTACTCGATGTTGTCACTGCAAAAAGTTAGCAATTACATTTAATCAGTTAAAACATGTCTCCCATATACATACATGTGAAATGTGGAATCATAGTCATTGCACCCGAATTATTTGATAGATTGTTTCAAAGAGATGTCATGTCAAGGAATGAAATGAAATGATTCACAAATTGGTTTGTTGGAGACTTTCAAATGAATGCAATCGATAGATGTCAAGTCAAATTATTGTTTGCTTTTGTGAATAGTAGTTGATGCTCTGCAAAATGGACAAGGTTAGCAAATGACCAACAACACAAGAAACCAGAAAATCGTTGGTGTTAGTTAACCAAAAGCTAATCTAAACAGGCATATCAAAAGAGATGCTAAAATCATGCTAATATATCTAACAAACGAAACAAAGATAATGAGACATCTCCAAATGCCTCTTAGCATGCTCTTAGCTCCTTCTCCCTTGTTCCTCTCCTCTCCAAGTTCCAAAATAGTGTAGCTCTCAGCAACTTTTTGCACTATGGATGCTTATGGAGGTTTGAGATTGAAATATTGTTCTTAATGTAAAATGAAAAGCTAAAATACTAGATGATAATAAAATGATTGATTTTAACCCAAAAACAACAAGATTTTAGTTTTCTATGCTAAATGCTCTCTAAAATGCCTATAGGTTAAATGCATACAAGTTTTCAGGATCTGGATTATGAAGAAATGGGCTCTATTTATAAGAAAAATGGAGTAATGGATGGTTGAGATTGAGTAATCTCAACAAGGGTCAGGATTGAATGATTTCAAATCCATGTGAGGGCTTTCAACCCAATCCCAGGATGACAAGTGTCAATGTGAGATAGGTTGAGAGGGGAGGGAATAAGCATTAAATGCTTGATATGACTTTGAGAGTTAGAGTCAATGTTAGTTGAATGAATAAACTCTTTATTCAAAGAATAAAGCTTTTATCCAATGGATAAATTCTTGTGCAAATGTGAAAAGGATGAATATGGTCAAAACAATAAATGTTTGGGGAGATAAGTTTGAAATAACCATAAATGGTTATGTAAGAGCCATAAATGGTCATGTAAGAGCTATTAGTGGTTTTTGAAGACTTTGGGGGTTAATTTGTTGAACACACAAAGCATTAAATGTTTTTCAAAGACTTTTGAAGTCTTTGAGAAGTGACTTCATTTTGCTTAGGAATGTGACAATAATTAGGGGATGGATTAGGCTAATTAGGAAGGGGTTAGAAGAATCTAGAAGGGGATTAGATTTTGCAAGTGAATTTGGTGGGTGAGGGAAAATAGGATTTTATTAAAATAAAAATTCATTTATTTCAATAAATGTGGGCAAGTTGCATTTGTAGGAAAATGCAAGTGGGGGGGGATAATGATTTAAATAAATATTTTTATTTAATTTATTTAAAAGAGGAAAAGGGGATTTTAATTAAATAAATAGATTTTATTTATTTAATTGATTGGAATTTGATTTAATAAATTAATTAAAATAAATTGAATAATTTATTTAATTAATAGAAGAATGTTTGGGAATAAATTAATTAAATATTAATTTAATTAACTGATAGCTATTGGATTTTTTAATCAAATAAATAGCGAATATTTATTTAATTAAGCTGGACAGATTTGTGTGACTACATTTGCCCCTCTTTAAGACGGTGCGGTTTATCGCGTCATTTCAAAGAAAGAAAAACTGGTGTGAAGAAAATGCCCCATAAAATGTAAATTTAATGGGTGGTATGCCCCCTCGAGAGATGGGCCGAAAAATTTCAAAAAATCGGGCGATCTCTCGAAAAAGAATGAGAATTGGCAGGGTATTAAAAGAGAAGAAGTGAGCAAGACGGGTGAAAAATAGAAGAAAATGGGGGTAAAATGGAGAAATGGGGGGGCTCGGGAAGTTCACGGGGACCACGGCGGTGAGCGAAGGGAAGTTACGGTGACGGCGAAGGGTATAAATGGGGTGAAAGGGGTGAAAACAGGATCATTTGTGACCGCGACCAGTGTGAAACCAGAGCTCTGATAGTGACCTTTTGGAGGAGCGAGCAATAGTCAAGATGCTGATACCGATTACCGAGCATAGATTTGAGCGAGTCCGACGGTTCCAGCGGCCAAACGACTATGGACCAGCGGTACGTAAATTGGAAATTTGGATTTTTACTCATTTTTTATAAGTTTTTTACTGAGTCCAAGTTGAGTTGGAGCAAGAGCGCTGGAACTATGGTTTTGGTGCTTTTGCTCCATGAACCAGCGCTACTGTGTCACAATGGCGCTATTGCCCCATTGTTTGAGCACTTTTGAAATGTTTTAGCACTATTGTATGCAAGTTTAGGCACTATTGATAAAGAAGCGCTATTGAGGGCTTGATTGAGCGCTATTGATCTGAATTAGCGCTACTGTGTAGTGGTGTTAGCGCATTTGTAGTTTGAGCATTATTAGATAGCTGATTAAGCACTTTTGTTAGGGTTGTAGCGCTATTGTTGAGAAACTAGCATTTTTGTTGGTATAATAGCGCTTTTGTTTTAGGATAAAGAGATGCCCCAGTTTGGATGAAGAAAGTCTTTCGATGCCAATGATGGATGGATAGCGATGTGAAGTGGGAGTTGTTTTGAACCATAGCAGTCTGATGAGACTTAGGTCATTAGGATAAATGTCTATTGAAGTCTAGATGGCCATGATTGCTTACCTGTTGAGACCTGAAGATACTTGATCAAAGTATCTGTTGATAGTCTAGGTTTAAACTTAAGAAAGTTTGAAAACAAAACAACTGATGATGATTGATGAATGTCCATGTGCAGGAGGAGCTGGGCGTGTTGCAGTTACGTGAGCGACATCCTACGACATAGGGGTTGCGGGATCGATTGACACAGGCGGAGATTGATTGTATTGCGGCAACGGGACTATATGAGGTGATGCACATGCCCGTGATTCGTATGAATCATGGATTGATCACAGCATTAGCAGAGCAGTGGCACAGCGAGACGTACACCTTCCATCTAGCACAGGGGGAGATGACAATGACCTTAGAGGATGTGTGGCGCATCCTGCGGATTCCGATTCGGGGGGAGCTGGTCACATATGACAGATCTTGGGGGACCCTTGCAGTTCAGAGGATTTTTGATGAGGAAGTGTTTATTGATGATGGCTCGATTGCCTGGGAGGAGATAGCGGCATTATATGAACCTCTTCCAGCAGTCTTATCAGGTATCGAGGGAGGACTTTTTTGTTCAGACAGGCGATCACATGGTTTGGCCATGGGATGGGGACAAGTGATCGAGATGATGATGACCGAGGGGACTCGATTTGCGTGGGGGCCGTGCGTGCTGGCACACTTGTACCAGGAGCTCCATGAGGTGGTTTACTAGGGGAGGGGTTCTTTAGCAGTGGAAGTGACGCTACTGCATATTTGGGCCTGGGAGCACCTACTAGTGACCTGACTGGTGAGTCTGAGATTCTATGTAGTAGATCAGTCGTACATGTTCATGTATAGTGGCATGATGAGTCAGCCCCACCTGGGGAAGTTAGAGTGGTGGCGGCGAGCATTAGACGATCTAGATGCAGTTATATGGCGACCATACTTGGAGTGTGAGCCATGGGATGACGATGTCGAGGCACTGCCGTATGTGTTTATGACTCGATTCCTCATTGGGAGGACCTCGTACCATGTGGAGAGACAGGTGCCCGAGAGAGTGCTGAGACAGTTTGGACGGCAGCAGGGACTGCCCAGTGGATCGGGAGAGTATACTCGGGTTATTCAGGAGAGGTACGCATGGGAGCCAGTGCTACCATATGATCAGGCACTGGCAGAGTTCCAAACACTACAGGCGAGACCGTGGGATATACGACCGAGGGTCATGGATGCAAGAGTGTCAGATGAGTACATGCAATACCGGGCAACGCACCCGATCTTACGGATATCTGATCCAGCAGAGCCGATCCCGGATGAGAGGATGAGAGGGGACAGAGATGGAGGAGGGCAGGAGGTCGAGGACCGAGGGTAGGGGGAGGAGGAGAGGAAGGAGGAGGTGGAGGAGATGGAGGTGGAGGAGGTGGTGGAGGAGGAGGAGGTGGAGGAGGTGGTGGGTTGGGGATGCAAATTTAGCGGAGAGGGAGAGGTGGACCGCCTCTACAGATATCACAGGGACCATTGATACAGGGAGGAGTTTGGTTGAGTGGGAGGGGGATGGAGAGGGAGATCCCGATGGACAAAGGGGAGGGAGCTACTGGAGAGGGTGGTATAGGTGAGGCGGCGATGGATACCGGGGAGGGAGCCACTGGAGATCTTCGAGATCATATGATAGCACACTTGCAGACCCGGGTAGAGGATTTGGAGGCAGAGGTGGCAGCTAGGGATGTGCAGCTATTTGCACGGGAGTCAGAGCTGGTGGTGGTGCTGCAGGAGAGGGATAGTGCAGTGGAGAGATTGGCAGAGCTGCAGGAGAGAGTCCGAGTCGGAGTAGGAGCACAGGGGCCTACGGGGGAGGTGATGAGAGAGATGCGACGAGCACAGGCGGAGATAGACTACTGGTGGGGTTTATATGAGCAGGTGGTGCCAGTTAGTCAATGAGCTCTTAGCTATTCTCAGATGCGGCAGGTCAGATCAGAGCGATCACAGAGGGTGCAGAGCAATGGGGGTGTGATGGGTCCTCTGCGGAGGGAGAGATCAAGGGATGCAAGAGTGAGTGGTGGTTCGATGAGGCCTCCACGGAGAGATGGATCAGGTGGTGCGGGTACCAGTGGTGGAGCAGGTGGAGGTGGTGGGACAACATCTGGCCAGAGTGGCATTTGAGAGAGAATTTTGCATATATGTATTGTATCATTGTTTATTTTTTGGACTGTATCTTGGATGGCTCTTGGTAGCCGATTTTGTAGACTTCATTGTACTCTGATCTATGAGATGATATATATGAGGAGATACCATATTTTGATGATATGCAGTTGATATGTATGGATGTTTATGCAGGATGATGAGTTATTGCTTAGATAGAATTGCGTACATGTATGCATTTGATGATATGTTTCTTTTATGCATGTGTTTTTATGATGATGTATGATGTGGGATACTGACATATGAATGCAGGTTTATATATGTATGATTTGTTTGATTTTTGATGTAATGCTTTATGTATGTGATGCCATGATAATGATGTATGTTTATGATGATTTATGAACAGGATTTTGGTGTTTCTTATTGCAATATAATGATGAAATGATTTATGCGATGATGTTAATGCAATGGTTGAATGAATGATATTTATGTATGGATATGCATTTAGATGTTTTTATATGAATGTAATATGGATAAACAAAATGTAAAGTACAAATGGTTATATGATAATGCCTAAATGAATGCATATGTATAATGGATATATATAAAATGGTATGAACCAATGTTTGGAAACAAATGGATTTATGATTCTAAATGCTTTAATATGTTTTTAAGTAAAAATGATAATGTGAGGATATTATAACTTATGGTTTTAATAACTGCACCTTAATGTAATTTAAAAAGAGGATAATGAATGCAATGTGAATGAATCCTAAAATGAGCATAATAAGATACTTTTAATAAATGGATGAATGCACCTTTTAACTATAAATGAATGTATGCAATAAGAAATGATAAAGGATGATGAAATGATGATGGATAATTGACACTAAATGAATGCCTAGTAAATGATTTAAAAACAATTAAAAGACAATTTGATCCCACGAATGAATCTAATTATTTATGATTGATGCAATGATGCAAATGATTAATGAAAACTAATGTCAAAAAAATGAACTATATGCAATGTTAAGTTAAAAATGACATGAATGTACTCAATGCAAGATGCAACTAAATGCGATGATGATATGACCATGAGGAATGCAAGGTTTGTGAGACTTTGCATGATGCATTGATGATGTATCAGAGTACTCGATCGTGATTGTATCCAAGACCAGCTTTAATGGTCACTTCTGCATATAAAGCCTACATATGAATAAATGAATGGATGGGTGATATGCAACGGAATGCTAGATATAAACAGATGAGATGAAATGACGATCCATAGTGCTCTATTTTCATCATTGAGCTTTAAAATGTTGGAAGAGAATAAAAGCATCTTGACATGATGATTCAAGATGACCTGAGTATTCCTTACATGGATTTTATATAGCAAGTTAATACAAACGACGTGATATAAGGGTCAAGTCGACCAGAGTATTGCTTGCGGAACAGACAAGGATTGTCTTCGTTCATGCATGACTTGGATTGTCCTCCTTGATCTTATGTTGATCATATCCTGAGACAAGTGCATATCGTACTAAGAGATAAGAACCTTTATCCAATTGGATGAGGTAGGAGGAACCAAAGGAAGAGCATTGTACCTGTGAACAAACAGTATATACGTAAAGAATAAAGAATAAAGATCCTTGGTAATGGTTCATGCTCATATGGTCGAGGTATACGCTGTAGTCAGCAAGCCGTAATGATCCATGACTGCATTTGGCATAAGATCACGTAGCTTGGTGAACTTCCCACGTAGACACCATTAGTACATGCCCCAGAACTTCATTGGAAATAATGCACAAATGATACAAAACAATGTTGAAAGATCTCGATATAAATAACTAGCCCATAAATCAACCAAGTATTTGATAGCTTAACATAATTTTCTTGTCAAAGAAAACGTCACTTTTGTCTTTGTTTTGGTAAGGAAGGATGCATCCTTGTTAGAGACAATTTCCGATTTTGTTGATGTTGATTGTGTGGTTTGATTGGTAAATGGTCATCGTGTGAGTATTATGTCAATGTTTGTTTTGTATCTGCGCAGATGAGTATGTACAAAGTGTTGCCATGTTTTTGTGTGATTTTTGATGTTTTTTGATGTTTTTGGATTTTGAATTGTTTTGAATGTTTTTGGATTTTGTGAGACATTTTTGAATGTTTTACCCAAATGAATCACCAGTAATGTAGAATCCACTTCCATCAACTAGATTGAGAGGTATTACCCCCAATTTTAGACATGACTATGACAAAGCAGGATGCAAGACGCATGAAGTACTTTCTTTGATTACAGAGCAAACAACAAGCCATGGTTTAGATGGATGGATGTGTGTATGTATGAATGTGATCGCAACGAGCCTGAAAGATACTGGAGCCATTGTTTTTATGAGTGGCGCCTGTTTGCCAGGTTTTCACCATCGCACTTACCCAAGGTGCCACCGGAGTGGTTGTTCACCGTTTGGATGCATGATTTTTCTTTACTTTTTTGAATGTTTTTGTATTTCTTCAGGACATTTTTCTAAATGTTTTTTGTATTTTCTAGTATGTAGGGGAGCCTGATGCTCTGTACAACTTAGGTATAAAACCATTTGAGGTGCATGTTGTTGATTGGATTTGCGAGCGGTTCTCCTTCTGATGTAGCCAATTGATATGCCCCAGACCCGAATACAGCAGTGACAACATATGGGCCCAACCAGTTTGATTCAAACTTGCCCTGATGTTCTCTGTTTGGTTGGTTGCGAGGATTCTCTCGAAGAACAAGATCACCTACCTCAAATGTACGAGATCTAACTCAGTGATTGTAGCTTCTACCCATGCGCTGCTGATAGGCTTTGAGATGGTTGTATGCAGCTTGTCGCTTCTCATCAAGTAACTCTAAGTCTTGGAGGCATGAGACTCTGTACGCTTCATCATCTATTATATTGTGCAAGGAAACCCGTAGTGATGGGATCTCGAATTCAATAGGTAAGATAGCTTCTGCACCATAGACCAATGAGTAGGGAGTTGCACCTGTAGGGGTTCGAATGCTAGTTCGATATGCCCATAGTGCTGGATTCAATTGAACATGCCAATCACAACCGACATCATTGATTGTCTTCTTTAGGATCCTCAATATATTTTTATTGGATGCTTCGGCCTAACCATTGCCTTGTGGGTAGTAGGGAGTGGAAAAGCAGTGTTGGATATGAAATTTTTCACAAAGTTCACGGACATCCTGATTTTTGAAAGGAAGACCATTGTCTGTGATGATGGACATGGGCACACCATAGTGGCAGATGATGTAGTTGAGGATGAAGGAGGCGATCTGCTTGCCGGTGACTTGGGTAAGTGGAACAGCTTCGATCCACTTTGTGAAATACTCGGTGGCGGTAATAATGAATTTATGGTCGTTGGATGAAGATGGATGAATCTTACCCACAAGGTCAATGCCCCATTGACAAAAAGGCCATGGCATTGTGATTGGTTGTAGTTCCTGGGTTGATGCATGTATCAGGTCACCATGAAATTGACGTTTCTTGCATTTTCTGACAAAGTAGTAGGAATCTTTTTCCATAGATGGCCAATAGTATCTATTGCGTAGGAGTTTCTTGGCTAGTGACAGACCACTCGAGTGAGTCCTGCAAATTCCCTCATGGACTTCTTCCAAAGCCTTTGTTATCTTACCTTGTTCCAGACATCGAAGGAGAGTACCATCAAGACCGCGTCGGTATAGGGTTTCAACAATAATGGTATATCGAGCAGTTTGGCAAATGAAGGTTTTACGTTGGTTATTCGATTGGTTGGGAGGAAGGGTGTGATCGCGGAGATAGGTGTAGAATTCACTATACCATGGGGATTCAGAACCGATAAGGCGACATATCATTTCAGATTCGGGGATATCATAAGCGGGAATCCAAAGCTGTTCTACCAAGAACTCATAGCGTGTTGAATTTTGTGGAAGATCTAGGAGAGATGCGATGGTAGCCATAGCGTCAGCAGCTCGATTCTAATCTCTTGGTATCTGCTCAAAAGTGATAGTAGTAAATGATGTCTTTAGTTTGTCCACCATTTGCTTATATGGCATGAGTTTATCATCCTTGGTCTGATATTCATCTGTTGCTTGTCGAATGACCAATTGGGAGTTGCCATATACTTGTAGTTCTTGTAATTTCCATTGTACGGCTAACCTGAGTCCTATGATCAAGGCCTCATACTCTGCGATGTTGTTGGTGCATGGAAATGTGAGCCTGTAAGACTTCGGGATGTTGTCACCTTGAGGTGTGATAAACAGAATGCCTGCCCCCGAGCCATGCCTAGTGTGTACGAACCATCAAAGTATAATTTCCATGGTTGTGTTGTTGTGATCATGAATATCTCTTCGTCTAGAAAATTGGAAATGAGAGGATGATCGCCTATGAGAGGCGCATCGGCCAACTGATCTGCAATAACCTGCCCTTTGATAGCTTTACGATCGACATACTCGATGTCAAATTCACTTAGAATCATCACCCATTTGGCCAAGTGACTTGTCAATGCTGCTTTGCTGAGTAAATACTTGAGTGGATCAATCTTTGCAATGAGTTGTACTTTGTGTGTTAACAGATAGTCCCTCAGTTTAGTGGCTGCTAAGATTACTGCTAGGCAAGCTCGCTCAATAGGCGTGTAATTGAGTTCATAGCCCACTAGTGTGTGAGAGATGTAGTAAATAGCACACTCTTTTCCTTCTACATTATGTTGTGCCAGTAGTACACCCAATGCTGTACTTGTTGCTGAGATATATAATAACAACGGTCTACTTGGATCTGGTGGCATCAGCAATGGCGGATTCATGAGATAGTCTTTAAGTGTTTGAAATGCTTGCTGGCATCAGGCATCCCACTGAAAGCAGATGTTCTTGTGTAGCAGGTGTGTGAATGGGTGACACTTATCAGCCAATTGTGCAATGAATCTTCAGATGGATTGAAGCCGTCCTTGTAATGTCCTTAGCTGACTGATATTCTTTGGAGGTGGCATGTCCATGATTGCTTTTACCTTTGCTGGGTCGACCTCAATACCTTTGCTTGAGACAATGTATCCTAGAAGCTTCCCGAAGGTTACTCCAAAGACACATTTCTTTGGGTTGAGCCGAACATGGTATTGTTCCAGTCTACCAAATATTTTATCTAAGACGTGAAGATGCCCTTCTCTGGTGAGTGATTTTGCTAGTAAGTCATCCACATAATCTTCCATCATAGTATGCATCATGTCATGGAAGATGGTGGTCATTGCTCTTTGATAGGTTGCTCCTGCATTTTTGAGACCGAAAGGCATTACATTCCAGCAATATGTGCCCCATGGACAGGTGAAGGTTGTCTTATGTTGATCTTCTGGTGCGATCTTTATCTGATTATATCCTGAAAAACCATCCATGAGTGAAAGCATGGCATGTCCTGCTGTCAGATCCACTATGATGTTGATATTTGGAAGGGGGAAGTCATCCTTAGGACAGGCTTTATTCAGATCTTTGAAGTCAGTACAAATACGGATGCCCCCTTTTAGTTTGCCGACAGGAACAATGTTGGATATCCATTCTGCATAATCAATTGGTCTAATGAAACCAACATCTAGGAGTTTCTTGAGTTCTATTTTGACTAGCACTGCAATTTGAGGATGCATCTTACGAAGCTTCTGCTTGACAGGTTTGGCTCCTTCTACTACGGTGAGGTGATGCATGACTAAATCAGGATCAAGCCCAGGCATGTCTACATATGACCATGCAAAGTTGATCTGGCGCTTCTAGAAGAATTCTATAAATTTAGGTTGTTCCTCTGGAGTGAGAAGAGATGCCAGAAGTATGAGATGAGGATTTTCAGGAGTCCCCACATTGTATTCTTTGGTTTCCTCGATGAGAATCATTGATCGTTCCTGTTGTGCATTAGCAGGGAGAATGTCAAACCCTTCATCCTCAGGTGCCTCAGAGAGGTTTTCACCGTTGGATACGCTCTTTCTTTTTACTTTTGTTGAATCAAACAGTGCCACAGTGTGGTTTTCACTGGAAGATCCATGTTTTATTGTTATATTTTTGCAGCTGAAAGGTTTGGCATCTGCCCCAAAGTATGTTGTGCTTTTAAGTTCAATGGTGAATCCAGCTTTGTGATCCCCGCTTGGTAGGTTATCCCTTAATTCCAAAAAGTTAATGATGGCCTCATCGTTTTGGAAGAAGTCAAGACATGGGGGATTTGGTTGGTTCCATTCGATGAGTTCAGGGTGGATAATGGGCATTACTTCATCGATTAGGTTAAGTGTGTTAGATGTATCAGTGAGGGTTAAGACGTTATGGTGAAGGTCATTAATGGTACTCTCCTTGTCAGAATCAGGCGTAGGATGAGACGTAGGGTCTGTGGAAGATGTTTCTAGTTCAGGAACCCAAGTGGTCTTTATCTGTGCTTCTCCATAAACAGGGATGTCTTTGCGTGGTGGAGGTAGTGATGTGTCTTCCTCATCTGAAGTGTTAAGCTGTACATAATCAAATTCCCACTCACGTGAGTCGGTCTCTGAGTCACTTTCCAGCATCCGATTATTATACCATACTGGGATGTCTTTGGAGTTAAATACTACAGGTGTGATTGGTTGATGTACCTTTGTAATGATCGGTGCTGCAGGAAGGTCAATGGGGATTAAAGGATCTGGTACGGGGAGTATCGGTAGTGTTGACTCAGTGGCTTCTGCTGGAACTGTTGGTGCCATAGATGCTGCTGCGGGTTTTGATACAGTTGCTGCTGCTAATGGTGCTATTGATGTTATTGTTGTTGCTGATGGGATCACTGGTTCATTTGGTGAGATGAGTGGCATTGGTGATGGTTGTGTTGGGGTTTTGTGCCTCGATGGGGCAGTTGGGATGGTGCTTGAGGCTACTTTGATAATGAAAGGTGTCCTTTTTGCAGTAGGCTGACATAATGGTTTGTTGGGTTTTCCTTTGAATCTGAGCTTAGGAAATATCTCCTTTTCAAAGCCTACGCCTGTATTATCTTTGGGCTTCAATTCTGGCAGCAGGGGTTCATGTCGTCCTTGTTTGCAATATCCCAAAGCACTCTGACCATCATACCCCATTCTTTGCATAATGAGGAGATCTTTGCCATACTGATCCATAGGAAGCTTAACTTGCGGTATATCAGCGGTGATGGGATCTTTATAGATCCAGTCTGCCAAGTCCTCATCTTGGGTTTCTTCTTCTTGACTCTTTCCAAGGATGAAAGGCGTCAAAGCACATGCAGGTGTGTTTAGTGGTTGCTGGAGTAACTGTTGTGGTTTACCATGTGTTCGAGGAGAAGTGGGCATTTGTCCCACACAAAAGAGTTGACTCAAGTTGTATTCCCCAGGACCTTCCTCTGCTATCTTCATTTTAAGTTTTTCTTGCTTTGGTATAGTGGTGTTCGAACTGGCAAGAGAGGCGGGACTTATATATGATGTGGAGGAAATGGCTTCTCTATTATTAGGAACGGTAATCTCTGGTTGATGGCTGATATTATGGCAATATGCAAAGGGATTTGCATCACCCAGGATTGTGATCTCTACACCGTTATGTGGGAACTTGATACATTGATGGTAGGTAGATGGAACGGCTTGCATGGCATGTATCCAAGGTCTTCCTACTAATAGATTGTATGGCAGAGGAAGGTCCAGAACCTGACAGATGATGTGTTTTACCACAGGGCCCACTCGGATTGGTAGTACCACAGCTCCTTTGGATGAACGCTCTGCATCATCATAGGCTTTGATTGTGATCTTCTTACGAGGATCCACTGATTCTATGGCATATCCCAATGTTGTGACCAATTGTAGTGTACAAATATTTAAGCCTGCTCCATTATCGATCAAGACTCGCTTGATCCTGTGCTGGTTGATAAAGCCTTCAATGTGTAGTGAAGCGTTATGAGGTTGCTGGAAGGAAGAGTTGTCACTTTCGAAAAAAGTGAGACAAGGTGATGACTTTAGACTTCCAACCATGGCTTGAAATTGGTCTGTATTCAGATTTGTAGGGACTGATGCCTCTTGGAGTGCTTGATCCAAGATAGTTTTATGAGATGGCGATAGGCGCAATAGCTCTAAAATGGATATAAGCGTAGGGGTTTTGTCTAATTGTTCCACAAGATTGTATTGCTTTGGGATGGAGGTGGTGCCTTGTGGAGCTGCCTTTATGGTAACCTTACCGCGACGTGTAACAACATTGCAATTTGAGTTGGAATTTTTGAAGGTTATAGTTGCAACTTGTTCACTGGCATCATACAGATGATTTACAATGTAATTATATGCAGCCTGTGTATAATCTGTGGTATCAGTGCCTCGTCTAGAAGTGGAAGGACCCCTTTGATCTTGTGATGGAAGTGGATTTTTGAACATCAGATGATCATTGTTTGTTGTTTTTGGGTCATGTCCTTCTATTTCAATTTCTCCTTGGTCAATAAGGTCCTGAATAAGATCTTTCAATCGGTGACAATTACTTGTCTTGTGTCCTCTCCCTTGGTGGAAATCACAGTGTTCAGTATCTCGCCACCATGTGGGTTTGACCTGAGGTTCATAGTTTGATGTTTTAGGGAGAGTGACCAAATTTTGAGAAATGAGTTGTCGCAATACTATTTCAATGGGTTCCCCTAAGGGAGTGTATGTGCATTTTTGTTTTTGCTGACGAGGTCTTGGTTCATCGTGAGATGTGATGCGACCTTGATTAGAAGGAATATTTGTGTTATTCTGAGGTGGAGGATTATGTCCTGCAAACCAAACCATAGGTTGTGCACTTTGTATAGTCCTGGCATCCACAACCCCATCGTTGATGACATTCTTGTTTTTTTTCTAGAAGCTTGGTTTATCACTATTGAAGCATGGGCGAGGACCATCCTTTGGTTCATTATAGATTTTGATGAGTCCTTTCTTGATGAGTGCCTGTTCACACTTCAAACCCTTGGTGATCATATCATTAAAAGAGTCTGTGTCTTTGACATCCAAGTGAAATTCCATTTCTCCGTTTAAGTTGGAAATGAATATTTCCACTAGTTCTCGTTCAGGTAACTGAAGAGAACGTTTGCTAGACATTTGACGCCATCATTGCAGGAATACTGAGAATAGTTCACCTAGTTTTTGTTTAGTGTTGCACAGATCAGCCATGGTGATGTCGCGTTCAATGTTATGAGAGTAATGAGCTAGGAATTTCTGGATGAGTTCCTCAAATGTTCTAATGCCACCTGATAGTCGGGAAAACCATGATGTGGTTGTTCCTCCCAAGCTTTGGGGAAAAAGGCACATTAAGTATGTATCTTCGTATGCCACTTCAAGACAAGCGGAATGAAATTCTCTGACATGATCACAGGGATCTCCCTTTCCTCTATATTTTTCAAATTTGGGTGTTTCGAATCCTCGTGGAAAGGGTGGCATATAAAGATTCCTATCAAAAGGATAGGGACATATGTCATTGAGAGAGAATTGGTTAGTCTTGACACCACTATGAAGTTGTTGGGCGAGATTCTCGACGTGTTGCCGCAACATCTCCATTTCATTTGGAGGAGGAGGTGGTGGGTTACCTCGAGGAATGTTATATCCGATGGGATCTCTTCCTCTATCCTCTTCATGGCGACTTTGTCATTCTGATGCTTGTCTTAATTGGGCTAGATCAAAGTCAGAGGGGAGTTTTTCTCCTTCTTGAGTGAGCTTTAAAAAGTGAGCATCCGCATTGCTCTTGTGTATTTCATCAAAAAGTCTGTTAAAGAGAGGGTTATGTTGGGCCCTTTCTATTGTTGCAGGAGTGGGAGTACTTGGGTTTTCGTCATTTGCATTTCCTCCAAGTGCTTCTTGAAATTCATGGAGATTTTCCTCTTCTTTTTCTTCCATTTCTATTTCTCGTTGCCTTGACTGTGATCAGGTTTGGACCATTTTGTTTACAAGCTTTTGTTGAAGTTGTGTGAAAATGATGATGAGTTTTTGATGAAATGAGAGATTGATGGTTGGTGAATTGTGTTGCATGTGGATCTCTAGCACTTTTAAGGTAGATGTAACCAAAATTTCTTCTTTGAATTGCTTGTTTGTTTTGATAAGGTTGGATGTGATAAGGTGTAGAGAAATCTGAGATGTGTTACAGATTTAACAACCTAGTAATGAGAGGATTCACTCATGAACTAGTTTTAACCTGCGTAGATGTGTCTCGTAGGATGAGCTTATCCTAGATGTAGAAACATTCTAAAAAGTGATGTGATGCATTTGATTCAAGCAATATCTAAAAAGAGAACTTGGACCAAGAAACTCTTAATGTTTTGAGAGTTGGAACGGATTGATGATGAAGTGATGATGTATGAGTAAGATAATGGATGAAATTTTTTTTAACTTCAATAAAAGCTTTGTGTCACAAATGGGACAAACTCTACCTCTTCCCTTTCGGGTGTTGGTGGTATTTCTCGAGCTACGTTGTATGTGATACAGACGTTTGGGAAAAAGTTGGGATTAATCTTACCTCCTTGGTTTTGGTGATAACTCAGAGCTCTATATTGCATAAAAGCTATGCGGTTCAATGTCTCTGAATCAAATTCGTTTGTTTTGCCTTAAAGATAGAGACGCATGTGACGCAGAAAAATTCTATGTGAGACAAAGATTTGTCTATTTATATAGAAGAATTTCCTCCTTTTGATCAAAGCCTTTGAGCTTAATGGTCTTCTTTTCAAGTTGATATTCTGATGACGCTTCTTCTTTCGCAAGATGTGAAGAATGGTCATAAATTTTTGATACTTTTGTTGTTTGCACTTTGTTTTTGATGTGTGTGGTTGTTTTGAGAAATGTTTGGTTGGATGAATACTTTGTTTTTGGAAGTGATCTTCTTTTGATGTTTCTTTGACAAGAAAACAAAGCAAGCACACAAACACAAGAATGTAGCCTCAAAGGCACAAATGAGTATGGGTCTAGATCAACCCAATCCTTGGACTTGTATATGACCCTTCCTTTAGATATATTGTAAGGTGTATTTCCAAAGCCCGAAGTCGGCTCAATTTGCACTTGGTCTTTAAAACGAACACACTTCAAACACTTTTTATCCCTAAGGTCAAATGGCCAGTTGTGATAAATTTAGCCCACATCTTGATATTTCTTCGACTTTGGTACTACATACCTTATGAATCCCACCTTGGCAGGTAAGGATGTGATATACTAAGTCTTGCACGAGCATAACAAATAGATGATCCCTATGATGGGAGAGTCACCACTTTTATCAAGCCACAAGTGACTTTTCAAAAAGCTATGTTTCTACTCAAGGAAATATGTATGGTGAGTATCTTGGGAGCAAAACCATCTATGCTCTTGCACTAAATTATATCGCAAATATCCTCAATCAATAGAATGGGTGGGCTACTACTTAAAGGTGTTTAGTCATGTTCGATGTTTTTGGACATAAGTTCATTCTGCAGTGACTCACTTAAGAGCCTTGTAACTAGTGGTGGGGCCCATTTGTCCTTTCGGCCAGTTACACTGTAGGAACAACTATACCCAAGGCTACAGCTTTCGCTCTCACCTGATTTCTATAGCGGCTCGAAGGATTTACCGTGCGAGGTCGTTCCCAAGAGTGATGTGTCTCTTGGCAGGCCTCTCTTAAAAAGATAAAAAATTTGAGTGTTACTAACACTTTTCTCTTGCACCTAGGACCATGAGAGCCAAGGGAGAGGATAGTGTGTGTTAGAAGTAGGACCACTTGACCAACTCTTTTGCACAAGTGTGCCAAACACAAAATTCACTTGTTCCTTTTAACTTGTCATCGCAATGATTTTCTATCTATTTGGAGATGTTGCTCCAACAATCATGGTGTTCTTTTTAATTTTCAAAGGCAATTGTTTGAGTAAACTACAATTTGAAAATCCTGGTCAACTTAATGAAAAACACGTTTGCATGAAGTAAAATTGCTTTAAAAATGAGACAAGTTGATTGTGAATTTTATTTGCACCAAAAATGAAAGTGTGGATTGTGAGTTTTATCTTGATGCAAGAAATAAAATTTGCCTTGTTGATTTTAAGCACCAAAAGAATTTGTTCCTAACTTTGCAAAAAAAATAAAATTTGCATGTTTGTTTTTGTGATTCTTTTTAACTTTGAACAAGTGTGATTCTTTTTAGAGCTCTAAATGAAAGATGTGGTTCTTTTTAAAACTACAAATGAATGTGTAGTTGATTTTAACCCAAAAGGAAAATGAATTTATTTTATCCTAACTTGAAAGATGAAGTTAGAAATATGAACAAATTTATTTCCTAAGCTAAAATTGCTAAAAAATCCTATTGTAGGGGTTAGTTAAAACCTGCACAAAAGATAATTAGTTAGAAAAATCCGCATGTTTTGGTGGGCTTCTACAAGCCTAAAATTTTTGGTTTTCAGTTACAAGGAATTTTCTTACAACTCTCTGTTACAATAGCTCTACTCTATGTGAAAATAGAAGTGCTATTTAACATGAAAGAGCAACAATATAGACAATAGCGCTAAAGTATAAATTTGTGAAGGTGCTAAATTGAGAACAAAAATGCAAGAGAATGACCTGTGTGTCAATTAAAACATTCAAAAGTTAGTAGTCTTCAAAATGATTGCTCTTTGATTCATGTCAGGTTCACCAAATGATATCATAGAAATGGGGACAAGGCAACAACAAAGTTCAATGTTAATAAGTTAGTTTCAACCATAAAAACAAAACAAAGAACTAAAAACCATTCCAAACATATCAAAAGAGATTTCAAAAAGCATGAAAGAAGTTTAACAAAATAAAAGAAAGAAGAAGAGCCTCCCTAAGATGCTTCCATGATGCCTTTCGATGCTTCTCCCTTGTTTCTCCCCTCTCCAAGTCCCAGATAAGTGTAGCTCTTAGCTTTTAGCACTAGCCATGGATGCCATATGGAGATTCAAGATGGTTGAATATGATAAGCAAATGCTATGCAAATGTAGATAGTGATGCTATGAAAAAGCTCTATGCTAATACCAGTATAACAACAATACTCTAATGCTTCTCTTTTGCTTGAGGAGAAGGGTTCTATTTATAGAAGAAATGGGGAAATAAAAGGTTAATATTGAGTAATCTTAACAATGGTTAGGATTGAAAGATATTCAATCCATGTGAGACTTTCAACCCAATCCCATGTTGACAAGTGTCACCATGAGGAGGCTTGAGAGGAGAGATAAGGAGCATTAAATGCTTGAGGGGACATGATGGTTACCCTAGTCAAAGAAATAAATGCTTTGAAGAGACACATAGGTTACATGAGGGTTAAGTTAGGGGTCAAAGTCCTTAACCATGGGTGCAAGTGGAATTAACCATTAATGGTCATGTAAGAGCCATAAGTGGTTTGGAAGACTTTAGAGGTTAATTTGTTGAACACACAAATCATTAATTGTTTTTCAAAGACTTTGGAGTCTTTGAGAAGTGACTCCAATTTGCTTAGGAATGTGACAATATTTAGAGGATGGATTAGGTTAATTAGGAAAGGTTTAGAAGAATCTAGAAGGGGTTTTAGGCATGCAAGTGGATTTTGTAGGAAAGTGCAAGTGGGAGGAATTTTGGTATTTTCAATTAAAATAAAATCATTTATTTCAATTAAATGGTGTAATTTGCATTTGGATAAATATTCAAATAAATATTAATTTATTTAAATGAGAAAAAGGAAGATAAAACATTAAAATGCTTGAAGACTTTGAGGGAAACCATTAAAGGCTTGAAGACTTTAAGGGAAGCAATTAAAGTCTTAAGACTTTAAGGGAAACCATTAAAGGCTTAAGAAGACTATAGAAGGAAGCCATCAAGTTTGAAGACTTTAAAGCCATTAAGTTTGAAGACTTTAAGGGAAACCATTAAAGGTTTGAGAAGACGCTAGAAGGAAGCCATTAAGTTTGAAGACTTTAAGGGAAACCATTAAAGGTTTCAAGTGGGTGAGGATAAATAGGATTTTAAATAAATAAATAATTTATTTAAAATAGTTGTGCAACTTGCATTTGTAGGAAAATGCAAGTGGGTGGAGGATAAAGGTGATTTAAATAAATGATTTATTTAAAATAGTTGTGCAACTTGCATTTGTAGGAAAATACAAGTGGGTGGAGGATAAAGGTGATTTAAATAAATGTTAATTTATTTAAATGTGAGAGGTGGGATTTTGGGGGAATTTAAATAAATATTAATTTATTTAAATGTGAGAAAAGATTTAATTAAATAAATATGATTTATTTATTTAATTAATGGTCTGAATTTGGTTAAGTGAATTAAATCAAATAAATTGAATAATTTATTTAATTAATAGGAGAAGAGGGTTAAGATGAATTAATTAAATATATTAACTTAATTAATTATTGATTGATGGTTAAATAATCAAATAAATACCAAATATTCATTTTAATTAAGTGGACAGATTTATGTGACTACACAACCAATCAACCAGGATTGGAGAGAAGTGAATCTTAAAAGATATTTTCTTGTATCTATCGACAAATTTTTGCAGAGAACATGAACCAGAGATAACAATCTGATATTAAGGAGAATTCTTCCAATTGGAGGGCCTTGCTCTTCTTTCTTTTGGAAGTAAAATATTTGTCATAAAACCCGAAAATAATTGAGAAGGAATCATAGAAAGAGGAGGATCTGCCTGTAACTTAACACCCTGGAAAGGTCCTGCATTATTATCAACATTATTTAGAGGTGTGGGACTCTCTGATAAGTCAGCTACACTTGTTGTCCCACTTGGTGTAGAAGGAGATGCAATGGATTGATAAAAGGAGCATTTATGAAAATTAGTCACAAAATCCTTGCAAACCCTAACTGCATCAATACCTAATCCTTGGAACTGCGAATTAAAATGGCCCAATTTATCTATACGGTCGTCAACATCTCTGGTACCCTGTATGCAAATGACTTGATTACATTTCCCTATGAAGGAAGTCATTAAAATAGACTTGGGAAGTGGCTTTGTGAGGTTTAACAATAGGCATACCCTAGTAGTTAAATGGGAAAGTTCATATGGGATAAGGTCATACTTGATAAAAATACCCATTTGATTAGCCAAAATTTCCACAATATTTGGATCTCGATACTCAAGTGGGAGCCCCGGGAGAGTAATCCAAAAAGGCATTAAAAGGGGGGGAACTGCATCTAGACTAAAATTTGGAACCCACGCCAAAGTGATAATACCAACCCCTTACAAAACCACCCCTTATATCTATGCACACAATTTCTATGTTCTTTGGAATAAAAAATGGCAATAAAAAAGAGAGATTGCTTATCCATCAAAAAAATATCCTTCAAGCCCAGCCAATTCTGTTTAGCCCAAAATGAAAGTTGCATAAAGGAAATAGTAGAATGTAGTTTACCAATGAGGGTTGTGGCGCATAACAGATCTATTTGAGACTGAATGAGATGATCAAGCAAAATGATCTTGGGTTTCTTCTTCTTGACTCTTTCCAAGGATGAAAGGCATCAAAGCACATGCGGACATGATTAGTGGTTGCTGGAGTAACTGTTGTGGTTTACCATGTGTTCTAGGAGAAGTGGGCATTTGTCCCACACAAAAGAGTTGACTCAAGTTGTATTCCCCAGGACCTTCCTCTGTTATTTTCATTTTAAGCTTTTCTTGCTTTGGTATAGTGGTGTTCGAACTGACAAGAGAGGCGGGACTTATATATGATGTGGAAGAAATGGCTTCTCTATTATTAGGAACGGTAATCTCTGGTTGATGGCTAATATTATGGCAATATGCAAAGGGATTTGCATCACCCAGGATTGTGATCTCTACACCGTTATGTGGGAACTTGATACATTGATGGTAGGTAGATGGAACGGCTTGCATGGCATGTATCCAAGGTCTTCCTAATAATAGATTGTATGGCAGAGGAAGGTCCAGAACCTGACAGATGATGTGCTTTACCACGAGGCCCACTCGGATTGGTAGTACCACAGGTCCTTTGGAGGAACGCTTTGCATCGTCATAGGCTTTGATTGTGATCTTCTTATGAGGATCCACTGATTCTATTGCATATCCCAATGTTGTGACCAACTGTAGTGTACAAATATTCAGGCCTACTCCATTATCGATCAAGACTCGCTTGATCCTATGCTGGTTGATAAAGCCTTCAATGTGTAGCGAAGCGTTATGAGGTTGTTGGAAGGAAGAGTTGTCACTTTTGGAAAAAGTGAGACAAGGTGATGACTTTAGACTTCCAACCATGGCTTGAAATTGGTATGTATTCAAATTTGCAGGGATTGACGCCTCTTGGAGTGCTTGATCCAAGATAATTTTATGAGATGGCGATAGGCGCAAAAGCTCTAAACTGGATATAAGCGCAGGGGTTTTGTCTAATTGTTTCACAAGATTGTACTGCTTTGGGATGGAGGTGGTGCCCTGTGGATCTGCCTTTATGGTGACCTTACTACGACGTGTAACAACATTGCAATTTGAGTTGGGATTCTTGAAGGTTATAGTTGCAACTTGTTCACTGGCATCATACAGATGATTTACAGTGTAATTATACGTAGCCTGTGTATAATCAGTGGTATCAGTGCCTTGCCTGGAAGTGGAAGGACCCCTTTGATCTTGTGATGGAAGTGGATTTTTGAACATCAGATGATCATTATTGGTTGTTTTTGGGTCATGTCCTTCAAGTTCAATTTCTCCTCGATCAATAAGATCCTGAATAAGATCTTTTAATCGATGACAATTACTTGTCTTGTGTCCTCTTCCTTGGTGGAAATCACAGTTTTCAGTATCTCTCCACCATGCAGGTTTGACATGAGGCTCATAGTTTGATGTTTTAGGGAGAGTGACCAAATTTTGAGAAATGAGTTGTTGCAATACTGTTTCAATGGGTTCCCCTAAGGGAGTGTATGTGTGTTTCTATTTTTGCTGACGAGGTCTTGGTTCATCATGAGATGTGATGCGACCTTGATTGGAAGGAACATTTGTGTTGTTCTAAGGTGGAGGATTTTGTCCTGCAAACCGAACCACAGGTTGTGCAGTTTGTATAGTCCTGGCATCCACAACCCCATCATTGACGATATTCTTGTTTTTATTCCAGAAGCTTGGTTTATCGCTATTGAAGCGTGGGCGAGGACCATCCTTTGGTTCATTATAGATTTTGATGAGTCCTTTCTTGATGAGGGCGCGTTCACATTTCAAACCCTTGGTGATCATATCATTAAAAGAGTCTATGTCTTTGACATCCAGGTGAAATTCCATTTCTTCGTTTAAGTTGGAAATGAATATTTCCACTAGCTCTCGTTCAGGTAACTGAAGAGAACATCTGCTAGACATTTGGCGCCATCGTTGTAGGAATACTGAGAATAGTTCACCTGGTTTTTGTTTGGTGTTGCACAGATCAGCCATGGTGATGTCGCGTTCAATATTATGGGAGTAATGAGTGAGGAATTTCTGGATAAGTTCCTCAAATGTTCTAATGCCACCTGATAGTCGGGAAAACCATGCTGTGGTTGTTCCTCCCAAGTTTTGGGGAAAAAGGCGCATTAAGTATGTGTCTTCATATGCCACTTCAAGGCAAGCGAAATGAAATTCTCTGACATGATCGCGAGGATCTCCCTTTCCTCTATATTTTTTGAATTTGGGTGTTTCGAATCCTTGTGGAAAGGGTGGCATATAAATATTTCTATCAAAAGGATAAGGACAGATGTCATTGAGTGAGAATTGGTTAGTTTTGACACCACTATGAAGTTGTTGGGCGAGATTCTCGACTTGTTGCTATAGCATCTCCATTTCAGTTGGAGGAGGAGGTGGTGGGTTACCTCGAGGAATGTTATATCTGATGGGATCTCTACCTCTTTCCTCTTCACGGCGACTTTGTCTTTCTGATGCTTGTCTTAATTGGGCAAGATCAAAGTCAAAGGGGAGTTTGGCTCCTTCTTGAGCGAGCTTTAAGAAGTGAGTATCCACATTGCTTCTGAGTATCTCGTCAAATAGTCTATTAAAGAGAGGGTTATGTTGAGCCCTTTCTATTGTTGCAGGAGTAGGAGTACTTGGGTTTTCGTCATTCGCATTCCCTCCAAGTGCTTCTTGAAATTCATTGAGATTTTCCTCTTCTTCTTCTTCTATTTCTATTTCTCGTTGCCTTGATTGTGATCGGGTTTGGGCCATTTTGTTTACAAGCTTTTATTGAAGTTGTGTGAAAATGATGATGAGTTGTTTTGATGAAATGAAAGATTGATGGTTGGTGAATTGAGTTGCACGTGGATCTCTAGCACTTTTAAGGTGGATGTAACAGAAATTCCTTCTTTGAATTGCTTGTTTGTTTGATAAGATTTGATGTGATAAGGTGTAGAGAAATCTGAGATGTGTTACAAATTGAACTACCTAGTAATGAGAGGATTCACTCATGAACTAGTTTTAACTTGCGTAGATGTGTCTCTTAGGATGAGCTTATCCTAGATGTAGAAACAATCTAAAAAGTGATGTGATGTTTTTTATTCAAGCAATATCTAAAAGAGAACTTAGGACAAGAACCTTTTAATGTTTTGAGAGTTGGAACGGATTGATGATGAAGTGATGATGGATGAAATGGATAAAAAATGTTTTCAACTTCAATAAAATATTTGTGTTACAAATGGGACAAACTCTACCTCTTCCCTTTCGGGTGTTGGTGGTATTTCTCGAGCTGTGTTGTATGTGATACATACGTTTGGAAAAAAGTTGGGATTAATCTTACCTCCTTGGTTTTTGTGATAACTCAGAGCTCTATATTGCATAAAAGCTCTGTGGTTCAATGATTCTGAATCAAATTCGTTTGTTTTGCCTTGAAGGTAGAGGCACATGTGACACAGAAAGACTCTATGTGAGACAAAGATTTGTCTATTTATATAGAAGAATCTCCTCCTTTTGATCAAAGCCTTTGAGCTTAATGGTCTTCTTTTCAAGTTGATATTCTGATGACGCTTCTTCTTTCGCAAGATGTGAAGAATGGTCATAAAATTTGACTAGTTTGTTGTTTGCACTTTGTTTTTGATATGTTTGGTTGGATGAATACTTTGTTTTTGGAAGCGATTTTCTGATTTTTCTTTGACAAGAAAACAAAGCAAGCACACAAACACAAGAATGTTGCCTAAAAGGCACAAATGAGTATGGGTCTAGATCAACCCAATCCTTGGACTTGTATATGACCCTTCCTTTAGATGTATTTTTAAGGTGTATTTCCAAAGCCTGAAGTTGGCTCAATTTGCGCTTGGTCTTTAAAATGAACACACTTCAAACACTTTTTATCCCTAAGGTCAAATGGCCAGTTGTGATAAATTTAGCCCACATCTTGATATTTCTTTGACTTTGGTACTACATACCTTATGAATCCCGTCGTGGTAGGTAAGGATGTGATATACTAAGTCTTGCATGAGCATAACATATAGATGATCCCTATGATGGGGGAGTCACCACTTTTATCAAGTCACAACTGACTTTTCAAAAAGGTATGTTTCTACTCAAGGAAATATGTATGGTGAGTATCTTGGGAGCAAAACCATCTATGCTCTTGCACTAAATTATATTGCAAATATCCTCAATCAATAGAACGGGTGGCTACTACTTAAAGGTGTTTAGTCATGTTCGATGTTTTTGGACATAAGTTCATTCTGCAGTGACTCACTTAAGAGCCTTGTAACTGGTGGTGGGGCCCATTTGTCCTTTCGGCCAGTTACACTGTAAGAACAGCTATACCCAAGGCTACAGCTTTCGCTCTCACCTGATTTCTATAGTGGCTCGAAAGATTTACCGTGCGAGGTCGTTCCCAAGAGTGATGTGTCTCTTGGCAGGCCTCTCTTAAAAAGATTAAAATTTTGAGTGTTACTAACACTTTTCTCTTGCACCTAGGACCACGAAAGCCAAGGGAGAGGATAGTGTGTGTTAGAAGTAGGACCACTCGACCGACTTTTTGCACAAGTGTGCCAAGCACGAAAAACACTTGTTCTTTGTAATCTGCCATTGCAATGTGATCTAACTATTTGTAGATGTTGCTCCAACAGCCATGGTGTTCTTTTTAACTTCAAAGGCAAAATATTTTGTAAACTAGGAACTTTGAAAATCCTAGTCAACTGAATTGAAAACACGTCTTGCTTGAAGTAAAATTGTTTTTGAGCTTGAAGGAAAAATGGTTTGTTCTTTTTAGATTGCCCAAAACAAAGTGTTGATTGTGAATTTCTTTAAGTTGATGCAAGAAAATAAATTTTGTTTTGTTGATTTTAAGCACCAAAATGAAGTTTGTTTCCTAACTTGCAAGAAATAAAGTTGTTTTGTATAAGTTTGTGGTTCTTTTTACCTTGGACCAATGAAATTATTTTTAAGAGCCCAAACAAATGTGTGATTCTTTTTTAAAGCCCAAATTTGAAATGTGAAGTTAATTTTAAACCAAAATAAAAAGTGAATTCATTTCGAAAACCAATTTTGAAAACAAGTTAATAAAAAATATAAATCTACCTTTTAATCTAATTTCAATCTGCACAAAAGAGAAAAATATTTAGTAAAATCCGCCTATTCGGTGGGCTTCTACAAGCCTAATTGTGATTTGTACAACGTTCTGTTACAATAGCGCTAGTCTGTGTTTGAACAGAAGCGTTATTTAACACAAACGCGCTAAAAGAAAGGGAAAGACAAAGAAGGCAAAAGCGCTGAAATAGGGTGAATAGCGCCAAAACAATGTCAAACACGCCAAAACAGTGTCAAAAGTGTTGAACTTGATACAATAGCGCTATTGTAAGAACAATAGCGCTAGAACAACAAGTATCAATAGTGCTGGAACGAGTTCAATAGCGCCAAAGTGCAACCTGTGTGACATTTTCAACATTCAAACATGTTATTGGTTAAAAAAATTGATCTTTTTGGTGTTTGGATTCACGTCGGGTTCACCAAATGATGCTCTGCAAAATGGACAAGGTTAGCAAATGACCAACAACACAAGAAACCAGAAAATCATTGGTGTTAGTTAACCAAAAGCTAATCTAAATAGGCATATCAAAAGAGATGCTAAAATCATGCTAATATATCTAACAAATGAAACAAAGATAATGAGGCATCTCCAAATGCCTCTTAGCATGCTCTTAGCTCCTTCTCCCTTGTTCCTCTCCTCTCCAAGTTCCAAAATAGTGTAGCTCTCAGCAGCTTTTTGCACTATGGATGCTTATGGAGGTTTGAGATTGAAATATTGCTCTTAATGTAAAATGAAAAGCTAAAATATTAGATGATAATAAAATGATTGATTTTAACCCAAAAACAACAAGATTTTAGTTTGCTATGCTAAATGCTCTCTAAAATGCCTATAGGTTAAATGCATACAAGTTTTCAAGATCTGGATTATGAAGAAATGGGCTCTATTTATAGGAAAAATGGAGCAATGGATGGTTGAGATTGAGTAATCTCAACAAGGGTCAGGATTGAATGATTTCAAATCCATGTGAGGGTTTTCAACCCAATCCCAGGATGACAAGTGTCAATGTGAGATAGGTTGAGAGGGGAGGGAATAAGCATTAAATGCTTGATATGACTTTGAGAGTTAGAGTCAATGTTAGTTGAATGAATAAACTCTTTATTCAAAGAATAAAGCTTTTATCCAATGGATAAATTCTTGTGCAAATGTGAAAAGGATGAATATGGTCAAAACAATAAATGTTTGGGGAGATAAGTTTGAAATAACCATAAATGGTTATGTAAGAGCCATAAATGGTCATGTAAGAGCCATTAGTGGTTTTTGAAGACTTTGGGGGTTAATTTGTTGAACACACAAAGCATTAAATGTTTTTCAAAGACTTTTGAAGTCTTTGAGAAGTGACTTCATTTTGCTTAGGAATGTGACAATAATTAGGGGATGGATTAGGCTAATTAGGAAGGGGTTAGAAGAATCTAGAAGGGGATTAGATTTTGCAAGTGGATTTGGTGGGTGAGGGAAAATAGGATTTTATTAAAATAAAAATTCATTTATTTCAATAAATGTGGGCAAGTTGCATTTGTAGGAAAATGCAAGTGGGGGGGGGGGTAATGATTTAAATAAATGTTTTTATTTAATTTATTTAAAAGAAGAAAAGGGGATTTTACTTAAATAAATAGATTTTATTTATTTAATTGATTGGAATTTGATTTAATAAATTAATTAAAATAAATTGAATAATTTATTTAATTAATAGAAGAATGTTTGGGAATAAATTAATTAAATATTAATTTAATTAACTGATAGCTATTGGATTTTTTAATCAAATAAATAGCGAATATTTATTTAATTAAGCTGGACAGATTTGTGTGACTACAGTTGTTTTCCAGATGGCTTAAATCATATACATTAAACTTTGGTTTCTAAGCTTAAAAGTGTTAAACATTCAAAATTGATTGACATTCTCTTAACTTAATATGTTGCTTAATGTGTATGGTTTAAAGCTAGCCGCCTCGCTAATATGATTTAAAACATTTATAGCAAAAGGAAGTGCAGATAAGGCACAAGGATTGTTTGAAAAAATGCGTCA
Organism: Cryptomeria japonica; assembly: GCF_030272615.1. Classification (NCBI taxonomy): domain Eukaryota; kingdom Viridiplantae; phylum Streptophyta; class Pinopsida; order Cupressales; family Cupressaceae; genus Cryptomeria; species Cryptomeria japonica. The sequence goes on along the minus strand of NC_081415.1, from coordinate 52,801,116 downwards.
AAGAAATGTCATCTCTTCCAATGGAATGATTGCAGGCTGCTCACAAAATGGGTTTGATAAAAAGGTTTTAGAAATTTTAAAATTGTAATGAGCAGATGCAATGCCACTTCTACGACTTACATGACCATCATCACTACTTTGCACTAAAATATGAACCTTAAAGTCAAGTTATAAAATTCCATTGAAGTATTATGTAAAAGATGCTTATTAGACAATTATGGTTCAATCACCATGGCAGACATTTAGGCATGGTGCGGAAGCAACAACAAATTAGACAGAGCTTGTGTTCAGTTTGACAAAATATCTCAAATGATTCATCTCATGCAATACAATAATTGTTGGGTATGCATTCATGAAATACAATAATTGCAAGGTATGTATTATATAGATATATTATAGAGACTTCTAAAAACTTCCAAGAAAATACAATTAACAATTGTAAAGTCAAATTCTACAACCTATTCCACACCCTTATATTAGCACTTCAAACAAATTTGTAGGTTTTCAAAGTGGGTTTATTGCTCTATGATTTCCTCCTTGTGGCTTGCAAGGACAAATGATGACAAAGAACAATGTGACAAAGAGTGAAAGAGTTTTATGTTGTAATAATGTTGGATGTTTTGAGTATGATTATTCCATTGGTTATGGGAAATCAAAAGGCTTTTGCAATTGTTGTTGCACCCTGGATCTTTTTAACCAATTTTACAATAGATTCATATGGATTACCAATATCTTATTTAAAACATGGATAGGACTCAAAGTTGTGTAAAGATGATGGTTTATTGTGCCAAGAAATGAATCGAAATCATGGCAATTATCTCTTGAGAAGTGACTCAAAGTTGTGAGCAAGCACTTATGTTCATATGAGAGTCGATGACATTATTTAATCACTTACAAGATGAGAAAAAACATTGGTGGATGGATTGAATGGGCTAAAAGGTGTTACATATAACAAGTCACATTAGGATGGCATAGTGTCAAGAATCATGTATTGATGGTTATGGGTTTATCATTTAGTGAAGACGTCTAGTTCTTCTCATTTAATATTGTGTTAGAGGGATTATAGAGTGGTATGAGCAACATAAAATGTCAAACACTCCTTAAAACATGGTTGATTGGATGCACAATGTAACAATGAAGATGAGTATGTAAAATTCAAGCCTCGTCATTATTCAAGAATGCGTTATACTCTTAGGAGGAGATGGTGATTAGTAGATGCAGTCAAAATGCATTTTCTTGAAGGTTAAACTTTATCGATAAACAAGTAGCTCGTGGATCGAAAGAAGACATAGAGCTCACCTTGAAAAAACTAATATCTTGGTTTTATTTTGAATTTATGAACATTAAATTGCCCTTTTGTATAAAAGTGACTTAGATCACCTAATGTATGTAAAGGTTAGAAAATGAGCCTTATTCCTGTAAAATGATGTAAAACACAATCGAATAAGGTTCATCATTTTGTATTTCAAAAGGGTAGCTAGAGGGTTGTACAAGGAAACAAGATTGAAAGACTTTTACCACGTCAAGGAGGCAAGATGCGCCAAGCCCCAAGTGGACTTAGGATCTTACGACTTTGATTAACAAAGTAAAATGGAAGATTGAGAAGGGGAGAACCATGACTACAAGTAGAAAAGTTCCCTTCACTATGAGTCATGAAAGCAAGGATACTAAAGATTACAAAGCAAAACAAAGTTCACTAAGTAATCCTAAGTATCAAAGAAGGAAAATATGAGCAGAGTGTATGCCCCCACATTAAAGAGATCACGTGCGCCTTATTGGGAACAATTTCTTTAAGGTAGGATACACCCAAGAGAGAAAGAACAAAGGGAGCACGTTATCACAAGGATTTAGCCCCCAATCGAGGAATAAATGCAAGGATAATAAACACAAAACACGAGGCAGTGTCTCTTTCCTCAGGGTCAGTATGCTATATGATAACTCATGTATATCATGTATGTATATGCATATAATAATCGTCATTCCCCAAAGAAGGACACTACCTGAGAAGAAAGGGAAGAGAGGATTCTTTTGAGTCAACATGAAAGAGACCAAGAAAAGATCTCAATACTTTGCATCGTCCCCAAGTAGACAGTACGGGAACAATAAAAGAACAAGGATACACATAGAAGAATGATCACAAAAGAGCAAGAAAGGAGAAAGAGAGAAGATTTATAGAGCTAATATTGCTAATCTAGCACGGCATCTGCCTCCCGATCTTGCTGATCACTATTTCGAGAAGGCGAGCAACATGCCAGAGGAGCGACATCAAGCACAACAGATGGAGCTATCACAAGATCCAAACAAGGACTATGCTCATGTTGTAAGTCACTTTGTTTGATTCTAGAAGCTAGGATTAGGGTTTGTGAAAACTCATCCGATAAATGCTTGTCCACATCAACATACTCATACTCACTATCAGGAGCATTAGGAGTTGTATCAACCATTATGAATAACATTTTCACCCATTTCTTCATCAAAGTTTAGAGAAAGAGGAGCAAGAACATGAACAAGAGTAAAACCATCACATGTTTTGTGCAACTTATGATTTGGAGATGTAGGTTGAACATCTTGCTTAGGAGAAAAGGGAATCATGTCAACTGTCAGAGTCTGAGGAGATTGAGTAATTTGAGGGATAGCTTCACGAGCTCGAACATGACATCTTCATCGACATTCTCTTGCACAACGATTCCGTCGAGTCCTAGTGGAAGGCTAAGAAGGAGGAGGAATACTTGAAAAAGTAGAAATGTTTCGCTCCTTGATAGTTGAAGGTTTAGGTTGAGGTCTTTTTGGTTGAACAAGAGGAGAAGCATGTTTCTTCACTCGATAAGAGGAAGGAGGTGGAACTACGCCATAGAAAGGAGGAATATTAGGTGTAGGAAGGAGACCAGGTCCATCATGAGGAGGAGGTATAGGTCTAACCTTAGGAAGAATATTGTTGTTCTCCTTAAGAGAAGGTAAAGTCATATCCATAGGTATAGGTTGACGATCTTCCTTAGGAGGGAAATTAGTTCTATCCGTGAGGGGAAGAACCTCGTCTTGAAGAATAATAGGAATGTCAAGTGTTGGAGATCTAGGCTGACTTAAGGATAATATCATATCGTTCTTCCATTTTTTATAAGATTGAAAAAGAGCATCGCTCCTTGATGCAAGAGATTGAAATTGTTTAGGCCAAAAGAGATCAATAGGAACACCGGGGCTTCTTTCAGATGGACAAAATAAGCTATGGTTCACGGTTATGATTTCTCCATTGTGAGGAAATTTCAAACACTTGTGGATTGGAGAAGCAATATCCTTGATGGAAGATAGCCAAGGATAGCCCAACTTCACACAGAATTGCTCAGAAGAAGGTATGATAACAAAGTCAACATCCATGGATTTAGTATGAACTTCAATAGGAAGGGTGATAGAACCAATGGTAGGACAAGAGAAGCCATACTTCACAACCACATTAGAAGCATCATATATTGGTTTATGCAATTGTAAAGTGAAAAGATACTCTTTAGTTATGACATTAACCATGCAAGAGGGATCAATCAGGGCACCACGACAAGGGACATGGTTAACCTTCGCAACTATGTATAAAGGGCCATCGAGTGCTCTAATGGTCTTTCTAGGGTCAAATGTAATACAAGGATCCTTAGGCGTATCTTGTGTTTCTACCATATTAACCAAGTTTGGAGCCATGGAGGTGAATTCTTCAGAAGAGAAAGAATTAGGCACAATCTCAATAACATTAGAGGTATGAGAAAGTAAGGGATCAATGAAAATCTTAAGATTTTGATTAGGAGGAGCTACTAATTTATTCCCTTTATCATTCACATCTGCCACAAATATAGTATTATTATCAATCAAGTCTTGAATCTTATTCTTCAATGCAAAACATTTCTCAGTATCATGACCAGGTTGACGATGAAATTGACAAAAGGAATTGTTATCAAAATAAGGGGATGCAAGTTTAGAAGGATCGATTTGTTTTATAGGAGGAAGTTTGATAACATTTTTGTGCAACAACTGAGACATAATACTATGTAAAGATTCATTCAAAGGAGTAAATTGTCTTTCTCTTTGGAAAAAAATAGAAATAGAAGGCACACTTGTTGTAGCATTCATATTGTGGTTGTTGATTGGATCATTGAACTTGATGAAGCTTTTTGTTGGTTTGAACTTCGCAAACAGTTGTTGAACACTCTCCCCCTTATCACTCAGAGACATAGGAGTGGATTGCTCCATTTGACTCACAACCAGTTGATAATTGTGGAGTGTGGCACACAACTGCTGAAAGGAAGTAAACTCAAACAAAAGAAGCTTTTCCTTGATATATTTTTGTAAATTAGAAATGAAAGTTCTTTGAATATCATTATCAGGTACATGAAAAGAAATTTGAGCACACAAATGCTTATATCTACCAATTAAATCTGTCACTTTTTCTTTAACACCTTGTTTACAATGCATTAAATCACTCAAACTAATTTTAGGACCAATTTTGTTTTGAAATTGTTGGATGAAAGCATTTGCCAATTGTTGAAAGGAAGTGATGGAATAAGAAGGCAAAGATCAATACCATTGTAAAGCCTTATCTCTCAGTGTTCTTGTAAACAATTTTGCAAGCAATCTTTGATCATAAGCAAAACCAGTACACAAGGTTTGAAATGTTTTGACGTGCGTAACAGGATCACCTTTTCCATTATAGAGTTCCAATTGAGGGATATCAACATGTTTAGGTGGCACGACTTTAACAATATCAAGAGAAAGTAGGCTCGCAACATCAAAGGTGGGCACACTAAACTTGGATTGACTCATAGAAGTAATTTGTTGTTGTAAGGAAGACACGGTTTGAGCAAGATTGTTAATTGTCGCTTCAGTAGAAGAATTGATGTTAGACATAGGTGATTGAGAAGGTGGTATGATATTATTGAAAGAAGGCATGGACTGAGAATAAGGTGGTGGGACATTATGATAAGTAGGCATGGGTGATGATTGGGTAGGAAAAGGGACACTTAAAGGAGGAATAAAATTGTTGAAGGAATTGCCCCCTTGTGTCACACTAAGTGGTTGAGGAATAATAGGAACACTCATGGAAGACATACATAAAGATGGAGGATTAAAAGAAGAAGAGGGATTGCTCCCATGACCAATGTTTTTAGCGATGATGTTGGAGGTAAAAGTAGGAATACTAGTCATAAGAGTAGTCAAAGGAATAGAAGGATTGACTTGTGTTGGAGGTTGTGAGTAACCTAGGGTTTCGACACAACTCTTAATAGATATGACATTAGAATCAACAATATGTGCAATGTCACATAATATATCAATTTCATTCTTATCACTTTGAATCATCCATTTAAGGCCTTCAATTAATGGAAGAGCTTCACTATTAAGGTATTCTTGGGACATCCATTGTTGAAAGTTATCAAACTGATTGTCCAATGTGGAAAGTTGATCTAGAGAAACCCTAGTTAAAGCTTCTTCTTAATCATGAGATTCATCAATGGTGTGAATAAGCACATGATTAGGATGGGAAGAATTAGCATGCTCCTCATTAAAGCAGTCACCCAAATTAGGCTCCATCTCCTCGGTAATTAAACCTTAGGAAGCCTTAATTCTAATGCTTCATCTAACGGGGATTGGATAGGTAGGACTAATAGTGGTAAAACTCATGCACTAGAGGGAATGTTTGAATTTTGAAATTTGGAACAAAGCTTACAAAATCGAGTAACACAAAATTTAAGAAAATAATGATTACACAATTTGAACTTTGCTAGGGGAAGAGGATGACAAAATTTCCAAAAATGAAAGGAAATTGAAATTTTGAAATTAGGACCAAGGGAATACCACTTAATTTTAAAATCAGGATTTTTAAAATCAGGGAAGACATTGGATGAGGAGAAAATGGTAAGATGTCTTCCATGCCCAAAATCCTCTCAATTTCCCCTAATTAAGATATGAAAAAAACTTTGAAAGCAAAAGCATCTAGATTAAGAAGTATTTGTATATTTTTTATTTGTTTGGATTCCAATTTTTTACCATCTTAGAAAAATATTTGATGAATGGATAGTTATTTTTTGGGGGCAAAAGATGGGTATCCATGTATCCTTCCATAGGATGATACAAAGGAGTTTATTTGTGGTTTTCTTTAGAAACCATGGTATGCAGGAAAGAGTTGCCAAAAATGAATTTTGGAATATTGAGATATCTATGTTCATAGCCCTTCCCTAGTCTTCGAAGGAAAATTTTGAAGAATTATAACAAAACAATTGTTTGTGAAACTGAAGTACTTGGCTCTTTAAATCCATGCTTTTTATGTGAGAGAAATGGCCATCTCGAAAAAGATTGCCCTAAAGCCAAGTTTAAACTGGTTGGGACTGTTAGGTCCCGGAGACAACTAAGGGGGGGGGGGGTGTGAATCAGTTGTCAAATGAATTCAAATGAAAAACAACTTAACCAACCTCAATGCTTAATACCGGTAAACCAAACTTTATACTGGTAGATAGTTTATCAATTAATTGTAGTACCGGTAAAGATTAATGCATGAAACAAAAAGACAATAACATCCACAACACATAACACCAATATTTGTACGTGGAAACCCTGTAAGGGGAAAAACCACGGTGGGAAACCTTACCCACAATCAGATGATACTACTGCAAATAGTATGTGTATACAAATGGGGTCTGCACATGCAGAAAGGCCAAGCACCTAGAGCTCACTACTCAAACACAAATAGGAGTCACACTAACTACAATTGGATGGTTAAATCCAATAATGATGTACTACTTAAAATAGCATCTTCATATGCTAGATTCAGTACCAATGTAGTTCTGATTGCCTTTACAAAAACCTTGCTTCACCTTCAAATGATGTATGCGTGTATAGCTCTGCTTAATCTTGCATATACCTTCTTACAATTCCTTCTTCCAATCGCTTATTGATCTTACAAATAAGATCTTACATATATACCATAACCTGAGACCATTTTTAGTAGGTCGGCGAGCTAAAAGATATTACAATAAAATAATTACAAGTAAATCAATAACTGATGCAATGTCTGATTCAACATGTCGGCTTAATGCATTTACAATAACAACAAAATCATCTCCAAAGCGTGTTGTGCTGATCTGGAATAGATAAGCCTGTCGGTGCTTATTCTGGACCTATTTGCCGGTAACAACAAATATGCAAATACGAACATGCCAATGAACAAATCTCCAAGACAAAGTGTCCAAACGATGTCTTCAACATAACCAAGTGTTTTCCATGTCATTCCAAGTGTTGGTGAACAATATATCGCGTCGGTGTACCAGATACTAGTGACTATGCATAAAGTCACTTGCTTGCCGGTGAACATTGTCGATCCTCCAAAGTGCTAGAGTTGTTAAGTGTTAAAGGTGTTGACATCAATGAAAAAACCATATCAACATAACCAAAATACCAACAATCCCCACCTTTGACATTGATGGCAACACAAGATGGAAAAACCATCAAAGTGCCAAAATAGAAATGCCAAAAACCAATAAACCAATAATCTCCCAAAAGAGATCATAACCAGAAATCAAAATTCAGATACAGAGAGTAATTAATCTCTCCCAAGGTAACAATCTCTCCCCCTGAGAGTAACATGTGTTTTCCTTGTGTTTTTTCATATCAATCTCTCCCCCTTTGACATCAAATGCCAAAGCCAGGTTCAAATACAAAATACCAACCAATTCAGTATGCCAACTACTCCCCCTGAGAAGTAGCTCTCCTCATCAAAGCCAGAGTAAAAGATTTCTTTATTAATTATGTCGGTTGATGAAAAACATCAATTGTCTAAGTCTATACTGGTGGGGGTATGACCCCAAGCTGATCTCTGAGATATTCAAAAGTTTCCTTAGGCAAAGGCAGTGAAAATATCTGCAATCTGCTCTTTAGTATTCACATAAACCAGTTTTACTTCTTTTGCTTCGACATTCTCTTTAAGAAAATCCAATTTGATAGAAACATGTTTAGTTTTAGAATGTAGTACCAGATTCTTAGATATGTCAATTGCTGCAGTGTTATCACAGTAGATAGTTATAGATTCCTTGCATTTTACCTTTATGTCCTTCAACATTTGCTTAAGCCATAATACTTGTGTACAGTTAGTTGTTGCTGCAACATATTCTGATTCTGCTGTTGATAAAGATGTGCAACTTTGTTTCTTACTCAACCAAGAAATTAATCTGCTTCCAAGAAAAAATGCTCTGCCGGTGGTGCTTTTTCTGTCATCCATATCTCCTGCCCAATTTGCATATGTGTATGCACATAATTCAAAGTTTTCATCTCTAGGATACCATAAACCAAGATTTGTAGTGCCTTGTAAGTATTGGAAAATCCTTTTTGCTGTTGATTCATGATTTTCTCTAAGATTACTCTAAAATCTTGAAACAATACATACTGCATTCATAATATCAGGTCTTGTTTGTGTCAAATACAGTAGGCCTCCTATCATAGATTTGTACCTAGTCAGATTAACAGGTGTAGATTCATCCCTTAGTGATAATTTGTCATTAGTAGTCATAGGTGTACTTATCGGTTTAGAGTTTTACATCCCAAATTTCTTTAGTAACTCCTTCAAGTACTTGGATTGACTCAAGAATATACCTTTATCAGTCTGTGAAATCTGCAATCCTAAAAAGAATTTTATCTCTCCAATAATAGACATTTCAAATCCATGCTGCGTTTCAATAGAAAAGTCTTTACATAATCCATCTTCTCCTCCAAAGATTATTTCATCAAAAAAAACTTCTATAACCAAGATGTCATCATTAGTCACTTTATAGTATAAGTTGTTGTCAGCATTACCTTTAGAAAAACCAATCTTCAAAAGATATGTATCCAATCTAGCATACCAAGCTCTTGGAGCTTGCTTCAACCCATACAAAGCTTTCCTTAACCTGCAAACCATATCTTTGTTATCTGTTAAAGAAAATCTATTAGGTTGCTCAATGTAAACTTTTTCTTCAAGATCTCCATTCAAAAATGCACATTTAATATCCATTTGATATACTTTGTAATTCTTGTGTGCTGCAAAAGCCAAGAATAATCTGACTGCCTCAATTCTAGCTATCGATGCAAAGGTTTCATTATAATCAATTCCTTCTTTCTGAGAATATCCCTTACACACTAGTCTTGCTTTATTTATGATTACCTTCCCATCTTCATTAAGTTTGTTTCTGAATACCCATTTTGTTCGAATCACATTTTTGTCTTTAGGCCAGGGAACTAATGTCCATGTGTTATTCTTCTCAATTTGTTCTAGTTCCTCTTCCATAGCTTTAATCTAGTGTTTATCTTCACATGCCTCATTAATTGATGATGGTTCAATTTGAGAAATAAAGACATACCTCTTCATTTGCCAGTCTTCCTCTTGTCATAACTCCTTGATACTTGTTCCCAATTATCTGGATTTTAGATTGGTTCAATCTTACATACCGAGGTGTCTTCGTTTGCTATTGTTCCTCAGTTATAGTGGAATTTTCAAATGATACCGATGTAACTTGATCTTCATTCTGTACCGGTGGATTCAATGTAGGTTCATTTGTCAATATCTCTGTTGCCTGTTCAGAGTCCAAATACCTTGAAGTTCCTCTAAACTGTTCATCAATCTTCACATTTGTACTCTCAACAATTTTCTACAATTTCTTGTTAAAACATCTATATGCTTTGCTCTTAGATGAATAACCAAGAAATATTCCTTCATCACTTCTAGGATCAAATTTGCCAATATACTCATCTCTTCTAATATAGCAGTTACTTCCAAATACTTTGAAATATTTAAGAGTAGGAGTAATACCAAACCATAGTTCATGAGGGGTCTTACCGGTTTCACCTTTGATGTGAACTTTGTTGAATGTATAGACCAATGTGGTTACTGCCTCTCTCCAGTATACATGTGGTAGATTTGCTTTAGATAACATACTTCTAGCTGCATCCAAGACAATTCTATTTTTCCTTTCTACAACTCCATTCTGTTGTGGTGTCTGGGGTGCTAATAGTTGTCTTCTGATTCCATTCACTTCACAGAATGTATTAAATTCCTTAGATGTGAATTCACCTCCTTGATCTGATCTCGGACATTTGATTTTCTTACCGGTTTCATTTTCTACCATTGTCTTGAATAGTTTGAACTTCCCAAGTGCTTCTGATTTTTCTTTGAGAAAAGTAACCCAACACATTCTAGAATAGTCATCAATGATTAGCATGAAATATCTATCACCTTGTAAGCTTTTAGTTCTAGCTGAACCACATAAATCAGTGTGAATTAAATCAAGAACATTATTGGTTTTTTCTGGAATACATTTAAAAGATGCTCTAACTTGTTTTCCAAATTGACATTCCTTACATACCGGATTGTGAGGTTTAACAATCTTAGGTAAATCTCTAACTTCCTTAGTAGTACTGATTTTTACCATGCAATCAAAATTTACATGCCAGAGTCTCTTATGCCATAGCCAACTTTCATCAATATGTGCAATCAAGCATGTCTTTTCATTGTTATTCAAATGAAAGATATTTTCTCTAGTTTGATTACCGGTTGCAATTTCCAAACCAGTTATGTTCATAATTTTGCATTTTCCATTCTTGAATTGTAACTAAAATACTTTTTCAACTAATTCACCAACACTCAAAAGATTATGCTTTAAACCTTCTACATAGTAAACATTGTCAGTATTATGCTTACCATCAAGAGATATAGTACCTTTTCCTTTGATCAATCAAGCTTTATCATCTCCAAATCTTACCAGACCTCCATTATATTCCTGAAAGTTCAAGAATTTACCTCTATCACTAGTCATATGATGTGAAGATCCTGAATCAATGATCCATTCATCCTTAACTTCAACTTTAGCTGCCAAGGCCTGCTCTATCGGTTGAACAGTAGGTGTCGGTTGATCTTCTGTTATAGCAACAAAAACCCATCCATTGTCTGTCGGATCTTCATCAGAATCATCATTGACTCCTTCATCAACAAGATAATAAGATTTATCTTTATTCTTCTTAAATTTGTATCTCTGGTATTCAGGGTTAGGCTTGTATGTTCTTCTAGCTTCTTCTCTTAGTCTAGCATGTCTATCAAGCCATCTTGAAGCCATATGACGAATCGTATTACAGTTAAAGCATTTAAAGGGTGCTTTACCTTCATACTTACTTCCAACTGGAACTTTAGGCATTTTCCTTCCAAACGGTGCTTCAAGTTCTTCAAGTTCTTCATTTTCTCTCTTGCTTTCCTCAAGTTCTCTTGCATAAAAGGCTTTCTAATCAGATTTGTCAAAAGATGGTGTAGATGATGTTGATGCCTTAAAAGCTAAATCTGTCTCTATAGTAGCAACAGGACCAAATTCCTCAATTTCAAAAGTTGAAAGTTTTCCAATCAATGTATCCCTAGTTACTGATATATTAGGCATTGTTCTCAACTCATTTATAACAGTAACTTTCATTTTATATGCCAGTGGAAATCCTCTTAAATTTTTTGAAACAATTTCATCTTCACTTAAGGTTCCTCCACAACATTTAATACCCAAAACAATTTCATTTACTCTTTCCATAAAAGCAGAAATCCTTTCATCTTCTTCCATTTTCAGATTTGCATACCTGACCCAGAAGCTTTCGAGTTTTGCAATTTTGACTATGGAATCTCCTTCATTCAATGTTTCCAGATGATCCCAAATAGCTTTAGTAGTAGACCTATCTGATAATCCCATGATTTGTTGATCTGATAATGCGCTCAAAAGTGCTTCCCTTTCTTTACAATCATTTTCTTCGTCTTTTCCTAAGGTAGGTGGATTAGGCTGACTTTGAGTAGGAGCAATATAGCCATTCTTTGTAACATCCCAAATGTCCTTTCCAATGCAATTTAGATGTGTCTCCATTATGATCTTCCATATGCCATAGTTGGTTCCATCAAGTTTAGGACTGTCCTTCCTAAAATAGTTAGTAGACATTGGATCTCCTCAAGTTGTTAAACTTCTGCAAAAAGAGGACTAAGCTGTGATACCAATTGTTAGGTCTCAGAGACAACTGAGAGGGGGGGTGAATCATTTGTCAAATGAATTCAAACCAAAAACAACTTAACCAACCTTAATGCTTAATACCGGTAAACCAAACTTTATACCGGTAGACAGTTTATCAGTTAATTGCAGTAGTGGTAAAGATTAATGCATGAAACAGAAAGACAATAACATCTGCAACACATAACACAAATATTTGTACGTGGAAACCCTGTGAGGGAAAAAACCACGGTGGGAAACCTTACCCACAATCAGATGATACTACTGCAGATAGTATGTGTATACAAATGGGGTCTGCACATGCAGAAAGGCCAAGTGCCTAGAGCTCACTGCTCAAACACAAATAGGAGTCACACTAACTACAATTGGATGGTTAAAAACCTTGCTTCACCTTCAAACGATGTCTGCGTGTATAGCTCTGCTTAATCTCGCATACACCTTCTTACAATTCCTTCTTCCAATCGCCTATTGATCTTACAAATAAGATCTTACATATATACCATAACCTAAGACCATTTTTAGTAGGTCGTCTCTAAAAGATATTAGAATAAAATAATTACAATTAAATCAATAATCGATACAATATCCGATTCAACATGTCGGCTTAATGCATTTACAATAACAACAAAATCATCTCCAAAGCGTGTCATGCTGATCTGGAATAGATAAGCCTGCTGGTACTTATTCTGGACCTATTTGCTGGTAACAACAAATATGCAAATACGAATATGCCAATGAACAAATCTCCAAGACAAAGTGTCCAAACGATATTTGTGAACAATATATCCTACCGATGTACCAGATACCGGTGACTATGCATAAAGTCACTTGCTTGCTGGTGAACATTGTCGATCCTCCAAAGTGCCAGAGTTGATAAGTGTTAAAGGTGTTGACATCAATGACAAAACCATATCAACATAACCAAAATACCAACAGGGACCTTCAAACCTAATGTAGAAAAATCAGAGGGCAATAACCCCTCCAAATAAGGAGGGCAAGATTGTCCATGGTATGGACTCCAGTGAAAGAAAAAACACAATCCTTGAGGATATAAATTATGCTCCCAATAAGGACAAACAAGTTGATACTCCAATGACATAGAATTCTATTTTGTCACTAAAGATCCCCTATTTTATAGGGAAATTGAAGTCATCCATGCTAAGGGCTCCCTTGCTTTAAAGCCTATCTCGATGATTGACCAAGACAAAAAGACAACCCCCCAAGGACCCATGAATGCTCAACAATTAGCCTTCGGGTTCTATTCAAGCTAAAGCAGAAAAAAAAAACCCAAATCACGAAACTCTTTGAACATGAAGTAGTGAATCAAGCCCCATAAAATAACTCTAATCTCAAACTAGGTGACGAGGCCTTTGGAAAGGAAATTGTTATGTCATGTCATATTCCCCTATTTTTCAGGATCAATTATTGATAATTCTCTTCCTTTACAAAAACTATCTTCTGCTAAAAAGGATAATAAGAAGAGGAAACTAAACGATAAACCTAGAACGTTTGACTCTAGTTCAAAGAAAAAGGTGACCAAAAAGGGCAAGGAAGATAAGATGTTAAAGTGTTTTGATAGATTGTATAAGAACCAGAAGAATACACCCAGGTCAATCCCTAATGAACTTTAAAATTTGTAGTTCGAATGTTAGGGATTCAGAACCAGCTAGTAGAAGTGTGTGGTTAGAGAATTTTACAAAAACAAGCCATAGACTTTTTATGCCTACAAGAGGTCAATGTAGTGAGATTTCGAGTTGAGAATGTCTTAAATTTCATTTGGATAAATGCATGAATGATCATCTCAAACCATGTAAAGGGCAAGGGAGTTACTACTATCCTAATTCACCCTAAGTTGAATAAGAATATCTCTTCATGGGGCTCATCCCCTTGTAATCTAGTGTCATATCTCATTCTTTTACTTGCATTATTAATACAATAAATTGGTCGAGACTATGGTTAATTATCTTGTGAGTGTTTGATTATGCATTAAAGTTATTTTAAATACATGAAATTGAAATTAGAAATAAATTTGAAATTAAAATTAAAATGATGATGAAATTTATGAGTATGTGCTTCGGTTATGGTTTATGGGACTAACCTATTGAAGCAAATTTAAGTGCAAATAAGTGCAAGTATATGTTGAAGATGAGAACTTGGCCAAGGTGGAAATTCCCTAGCCACTTGGCAATAATTAGGATGATGTAACTCAATGTACATGCACACACTCACATAACACATCCATATTGCATTATGATGTTTGTTCGTGTATTTTATGGTATTCTAGATGCATAGTTTAGATTATGAACGTTGTGCTTAAATGATGCTTAAATGTATATAAAATTTATTTACAAACTTGTTTCAAATGATATGTTGGGGAATATTATTTAATCACCACCTTTATTTGTACGTCATTGTTTTCTCAAGTTACATAATTATTTTATTAAAAAAATATAATTTGTTTGTAATTATTTACTTTACACACACACACACACACACATTTTGACAAATTTCTACCTAGGGGGTATCACCCTTTATATTAAAACCATAAAAAGATACATGAAATCAGCAACAAAGAGATGAGATCAAAGGCCTAATGGCCTCTATGACCTCTTGGGCCCCTCTCTAGTTGTGAATCTAAGAACAACTTCCCATTTGTAGACATCATACATTCAAAAGTTTCCAATTTGTTCCTACCCAAACCATTCTTCAAGGCCAGGATGTTATCAACATATATTTACTTATGATTACCTCCTCTTCCTTGCAAGTATCGACAACAAGCCCTCTAAGTTTCTTCAAAGCTTTCATGGCAAGTTCTCTCAGAGGTGGAGCTACCATACGATGTACTTCCCTTCATGTTCACATACATATTGTTGGTAAACACATGTGTCACTGCAATTGCTTCTCTAAAATTGACCCTATTTGTTTGAAGAGTAGTGACAACTGCACCAACGGTTGGAGAGATTGCAATCAAACCACAATCTTCCTTTGCATTTGAGAGTAGTAGCTCCCTCGTATAATGAGGATTTTTAAGATTTTTGTGTACTTTTAACCTGGAAGTACAAAAAGGAGAGAAAAATAAACTAAATAAAGGTGAATAATAGAAACCCCAATAGCAGGCATACGAATACCAACTGAGATTCCACAACTAATAATATATTACAAAGGGAGTTTATCAACAAATATGTTTAGCCATGTGATGATGATGAAAGATGAAAGACAGATCTTAACATACAAAGAGATAAGCTACTTCAACATATTCAAACTTAGATATAAAAGCATGCTTTTGTATCGCATGGGAGCTTCACTAAGTGAACTTGGGTTATAGCACGTGCGTTCATGGCATACTACATAATCCCCCTATTTTCAAAAAATATTGCCCTAAATTCCTTTTTTGTCACCCTCTCCCAATAAACAACCCAAATTAAAACCCCCCTATTTTGACCATATATTGCTTTTTTTCATAGCCTGAATTAAAAAACCCCCTATTTTCACCAAATAGGCAATATATTGAGCTTATTTTTTGAGATATTAAACCCCCCAATATGAATGCACGTGATATAATATTGCCTAGCCAGTGAGGCCCCCATGTTGTATCATTACACCAACTGCACAAATTATCAATGATTTACACAGATACAAAAAGAGATTACTAATTTGACATATGAGAAATCAATAATAATAACAGATGAACACATTCAGAACACACAAACCAAAATGTATTCTTCATTATCTTTGTGAAATGATACCATTTCAGAAACCCTTTTTGTACAGTGTAAAGCCAAAAGTTATCAAAAGTTTCTCTAGGAATTTCTCCAGAGTTACTCCTCATAAAACGTTTCCCCTAAATTGCTTTTATATCTAAGTTTGAATATGTTGAAGTAGCTTATCTCTTTGTATGTCAAGATCTATCTTTCATCTTTCATCATCATCACATGGCTAAACATATTTGTTGATAAACTCCCTTTGTAATATATTATTAGTTGTGGAATCTCAGTTGGTATTCGTATGCCTGCTATTGGGGTTTCTATTATTCACCTTTATTTAGTTTATTTTTCTCTCCTTTTTGTACTTCCAGGTTAAAAGTACACAAAAATCTTAAAAATCCTCATTATACGAGGGAGCTACTACTCTCAAATGCAAAGGAAGATTGTGGTTTGATTGCAATCTCTCCAACCGTTGGTGCAGTTGTCACTACTCTTCAAACAAATAGGGTCAATTTTAGAGAAGCAATTGCAGTGACACATGTGTTTACCAACAATATGTATGTGAACATGAAGGGAAGTACGTCATATGGTAGCTCCACCTCTGAGAGAACTTGCCATGAAAGCTTTGAAGAAACTTAGAGGGCTTGTTGTCGATACTTGCAAGGAAGAGGAGGTAATCATAAGTAAATATATGGTTGATAACATCCTGGCCTTGAAGAATGGTTTGAGTAGGAACAAATTGGAAACTTTTGAATGTATGATGTCTATAAATGGGAAGTTGTTCTTAGATTCACAACTAGAGAGGGGCCCAAGAGGTCATAAAGGCCATTAGGACTTTGATCTCATCTCTTTTTTGCTGATTTCATGTATCTTTTTATGGTTTTAATATAAAGGGTGATACCCCCTAGGTAGAAATTTGTCAAAATGTGTGTGTGTGTGTGTGTGTAAAGTAAATAATTACAAACAAATTATATTTTTTTAATAAAATAATTATGTAACTTGAGAAAACAATGACGTACAAATAAAGGTGGTGATTAAATAATATTCCCCAACATATCATTTGAAACAAGTTTGTAAATAAATTTTATATACATTTAAGCATCATTTAAGCACAACGTTCATAATCTAAACTATGCATCTAGAATACCATAAAATACACGAACAAACATCATAATGCAATATGGATGTGTTATGTGAGTGTGTGCATGTACATTGAGTTACATCATCCTAATTATTGCCAAGTGGCTAGGGAATTTCCACCTTGGCCAAGTTATCATCTTCAACATATACTTGCACTTATTTGCACTTAAATTTGCTTCAATAGGTTAGTCCCATAAACCATAACCGAAGCACATACTCATAAATTTCATCATCATTTTAATTTTAATTTCAAATTTATTTCTAATTTCAATTTCATGTATTTAAAATAACTTTAATGCATAATCAAACACTCACAAGATAATTAACCATAGTCTCGACCAATTTATTGTATTAATAATGCAAGTAAAAGAATGAGATATGACACTAGATTACAAGGGGATGAGCCCCATGAAGAGATATTCTTATTCAACTTAGGGTGAATTAGGATAGTAGTAACTCCCTTGCCCTTTTCATGGTTTGAGATGATCATTCATGCATTTATCCAAATGAAATTTAAGACATTCTCAACTCGAAATCTCACTACATTGACCTCTTGTAGGCATAAAAAGTCTATGGCTTGTTTTTGCAAAATTCTCTAACCACATACTTCCCACTAGCTGGTTCTGAATCCCTAACATTCGAACTACAAATTTTTAAGTTCATTAGGGATTGACCTAGGTGTATTCTTCTGGTTCTTATACAATCTATCAAAACACTTTAACATCTTATCTTCCTTGCCCTTTTTGGTCACCTTTTTCTTTGAGCTAGAGTCAAACGTTCTAGTTTTATCGTTTAGTTTCCTCTTCTTATTATCCTTTTTAGCAGAAGATAGTTTTTGTAAAGGAAGAGAATTATCAATAATTGATCCTGAAAAATAGGGGACTATGACATGACATAACAATTTCCTTTCCAAAGGCCTCGTCACCTAGTTTGAGATTAGAGTTATTTTATGGGGCTTGATTCACTGCTTCACGTTCAAAGAGTTTCATGATTTGGGTATTTTTTTTCTGCTTTAGCTTGAATAGAACCCGAAGGCTAATTGTTGAGCATTCATGGGTCCTGGGGGGGTTGTCTCTTTGTCTTGGTCAATCATCGAGATAGGCTTGAAAGCAAGGGAGCCCTTAGCATGGATGACTTCAATTTCCCTATAAAATAGCGGATCTTTAGTGACAAATTAGCATTCTATGTCATTGGAGTATCAACTTGTTTGTCCTTATTGGGAGCATAATTTATATCCTCAAAGATTGTGTTTTTTCTTTCACTGGAGTCCATACCATGGACAATCTTGCCCTCCTTATTTGGAGGGGTTATTGCCCTCTGATTCTTTTGCATTAGGTTTGAAGGTCCCTGTTGGTATTTTGGTTATGTTGATATGGTTTTGTCATTGATTTCAACACCTTTAACACTTATCAACTCTGGCACTTTGGAGGATCGACAATGTTCACCGGCAAGCAAGTGACTTTATGCATAGTCACCGGTATCTGGTACATCGGTAGGATATATTTGTTGTTACCAGCAAATAGGTCCAGAATAAGCACCAGCAGGCTTATCTATTCCAGATCAGCACGACACGCTTTGGAGATGATTTTGTTGTTATTGTAAATGCATTAAGCCGACATGTTGAATCGGATATTGTATTGATTATTGATTTACTTGTAATTATTTTATTGTAATATCTTTTAGAGACGACCTACTAAAAATGGTCTTAGGTTATGGTATATATGTAAGATCTTATTTGTAAGATCAATAGGCGATTGGAAGAAGGAAGTGTAAGAAGGTGTATGCGAGATTAAGTAGAGCTATACACACAGACATCGTTTGAAGGTGAAGCAAGGTTTTTAACCATCCAATTGTAGTTAGTGTGACTCCTATTTGTGTTTGAGCAGTGAGCTCTAGGCACTTGGCCTTTCTGCATGTGCAGACCCCATTTGTATACACATACTATCTGCAGTAGTATCATCTGATTGTGAGTAAAGTTTCCCACCGTGGTTTTTTCCCTTATAGGGTTTCCACGTACAAATATTTGTGTTATGTGTTGCAGATGTTATTGTCTTTCTGTTTCATGCATTAATCTTTACCGGTACTGCAATTAACTGATAAATTGTCTACCGGTATAAAGTATGGTTTACCGATATTAAGCATTAAGGTTGGTTAAGTTGTTTTTGGTTTGAATTCATTTGACAACTGATTCACCCCCCCTCTCAGTTGTCTCTGAGACCTAACAATTGGTATCAGAGCTTAGTCCTCTTTTTGCAGAAGTTTAACAGCTTGAGGAGATCCAATGTCTACTAACTATTTTAGGAAGGACAGTCCTAAATTTGATGGAACCAACTATGGCATATGGAAGATCGGAATGGAGACACATCTAAATTGCATTGGAAAGGACATTTGGGATGTTACAAAGAATGGCTATATTGCTCCTACTCAAAGTCAGCCTAATCCACCTACCTTAGGAAAAGACGAAGAAAATGATTGTAAAGAAAGGGAAGCACTTTTGAGCGCATTATCAGATCAACAAATCATGGGATTATCAGATAGGTCTACTGCTAAAGCTATTTGGGATCATCTAGAAACATTGAATGAAGGAGATTCCACAGTCAAAATTGCAAAACTCGAAAGCTTCTGGGTCAGGTATGCAAATCTGAAAATGGAAGAAGATGAAAGGATTTCTGCTTTTATGGAAAGAGTAAATGAAATTGTTTTGGGTATTAAATGTTGTGGAGGAACCTTAAGTGAAGATGAAATTGTTTCAAAAAATTTAAGAGGATTGCCACTAGCATATAAAATGAAAGTTACTGTTATAAATGAGTTGAGAACAATGCCTAATATGTCAGTAACTAGGGATACATTGATTGGAAAACTTTCAACTTTTGAAATTGAGGAATTTGGTCCTATTGCTACTATAGAGACAGATTTAGCTTTTAAGGCATCAACATCATCTACACCATCTTTTGACAAATCTGATTGGAAAGCCTTTTATGCAAGAGAACTTGAGGAAAGCAAGAGAGAAAATGAAGAACTTGAAGAACTTGAAGCACTGTTTGCAAGGAAAATGCCTAAAGGTCCAGTTGGAAGTAAGTATGAAGGTAAAGCATCCTTTAAATGCTTTAACTGTAATACGATTCGTCATATGGCTTCAAGATGCCCTGATAGACATGCTAGACTAAGAGAAGAAGCTAGAAGAACATACAAGCCTAACCCTGAATACCAGAGATACAGATTTAAGAAGAATAAAGATAAATCTTATTATCTTGTTGATGAAGGAGTCACTAAGGATCAGGCCAGGGTGCTTGAAAAATGCAGTTTTTGGTGTCGTGAGCAAGTTTCAGGGTCTCCATTCAGGTTGCGTGTTGCGTCGCCATCGTGAAGACCAAAATGCAGTCGAAATTGCAAGTGTCGCAATTTTAGGACGCTACATTTAGCCCCCACTTTAGCGGGAGTATAAGCGTACGCTCATACTTCCGGTAAAGTACAAGGAAACAACATTGAAAGACTTTCACCATGTCAAGGAGGCAAGATACACCAAGCCCCCAGTGGACTAAGGATCTTACAACTTCGATTGACAAAGTAAAAGGGAAGATCACGAGGGAGAACCATGACTGTCAGTAGTAGGTTCCCTCACTACGAGTCATGCAAGAAAGATATCAAAAATTTTCAAGGCAAAGCTAAATTTGTCAAGAAATTTTCAAGTATCTTGAAAAGATATGAACGAGATGTATGCCCCCCTACGTTAAAGCGATCGCACACGCCTCACCGGGGGTGATTGCTTTAAGGTAGTGATACATATAAGAAATGAGAAAGGAGCACGTTATCACAAGGATTTAGCCCCCAAGTGTGAGATAAGCCCAAGGATAATAGACACAAAACACAAAGCACAAGGTGACTTTGCTTTCCTCGGGGTCAGTATGCTGTATGATAATTCATGTATATCATATGTATGTATGCATAATTGTTCTTCATTTCCCAATCAAGGGTGGTCACCTAGAAGAAGGGAACACATGTGTCTTTTGAGTCAACACGAGAGAGACCAAAAGAGATCTCAATGTTTTGCATCGTCCTCAAGTAGACAACACCAAGGACAACAAATAGAAGAATGGGAGTAACACATAGAAGAAGTAACAAAAGAGAGGAGGAGAGAATCTGCTATGCTAATGAACTAGTCTAGCATGTCATCTACCCCCCGATCTTGCTGATCAATATTTTAGGAAGGTAGGAAACATGCTAGAGGAGGAACATCCAACACAGCAGATGGAGCTATCACAAGATCCAAACAAGGGCTATGTTCATGTCCCAAGCCACGTTGTTCTTGTCTAGGAGCTCGGATAAGTGCTTTAGAAAATTCATTAGATAGATAATTATCAACATCAACATGTTCATATTCACTATCAGAATGTAAAGAAGTAACATTTTCATCATAAATAACATTTTCATCTATATCATCATCAAGATTTATAAAAATAGGATCTTTAACTCGCACAGGATCAAGACCATCATGCATCTTATGTTTAGGAGATTTCGGCTCAATCATCGGCTAAGGAGAAAATGGAATAATATTGGCTGAAGGTGTTTTTGGGGATTGTAAAGTTTGAGCTCTAAGACGACGCTTTCGCCGGCGTTCACGTGCAGAACGATTCCGTCTAGTCTTAGTAGGAAGTTGTGAAGATTGAGGAGGAGGAATGTTCTCATCCTTATCACTTGGGTGTTTAGGTTGTGGTCTCTTAGGTTGAATAATAGGAGAAGAGGAAGGTCTCTTCTCTCCATAAGAGGAAGGAGGAGGAACTGCTCCATATAAGGGAGGAATATTCGGTTTAGGAAGGAGACCAAGTCCATCATGACGAGGAGGTATAGGTCTACTTTTAGGAAGTTTATTAGATATAGGCATAGTCACATCCATAGGAATGGGTTGGGAATCTTCTTGAGGAAAGACATTAGTTTTATCTTTCAAAGGAAGAACTTCCTTCTCAAGAACGATAGGAATGTCAAGTTTGGGTGTTCTAGGTTCACTTAGAGACAGGATCATATCTTTTTTCCACCTTTGATAAGATTTGAAAAGATGATCACTTCGTGGAGGAAGAGATTGAAATTGTTTAGGCCAAAAGTAATCAATAGGAACGCTAGAAGTTCTTTCAGCTAGTTTAAAGAGACTATGATTGACAGTAACAACTTCACCATTATGGGGAAATTTCAAACACTTGTGAATAGGAGAAGCAATAGCTTTCACGGAAGATAGCCAAGGATAGCCTAGCTTCACACGAAATTGTTCGGATGATGGAATAATAGCAAAGTCCACATCAAGGGATTTGTTATGGACCTCAATAGGTAATGTAATAGAACCAATTGCAGGAGAAGAAAATGCATCAAATAGTTTCACAACCACATTTGTTTCATCATAGATCACTTGATTCAATTGCAAAGTAAAAATAAATTCTTCAGTAATGATATTAACCATACAAGAAGAATCAATAAGCACTCCACGACAAGGTGTATTCTTGACTTTTGCAACTATATATAAAGGACCATCAGGTGCCCTAATAGTTTCACTAGAATCAAAGGTGATGGAAGGTTCTTTAGGGATTTTCTGTTGCTCCACAAAGTTAATCACATTCGGAGTCATAGACACCAGATCATCAGGTGAGACAGAGGAATCATTAGTATCAATCGCATTAGAGGTATGAGAAGGTAATGGATCAGTAAAAATCTGAAGATTTTGGTTAGGAGCAGCTACAGATGTGTTGCCTTTATCATTCACACCAGAAATAGAAATAGTATTATTATCAATCAAATCTTGAATTTTACCCTTTAAAGCAAAACATTTTTCAGTATCATGCCCAAGATGACGATAAAATTGACAAAAAGATTTGTTATCAAAATAGGGTGAATTAATCTTTGCAGGATCTATTTGCCTTATAGGAGGAAGAGTAAGCACATTTTGTTCCAATAACTTATTCATAATACTATGCAATGATTCATTCAAAGGAGTGAACTTTCTTTCTTTCTTGAAAAACTTAGAAATACGAGGCACACCTGATGCTGCATTCACATTGTTGTTGATGATGTTTTCATTGAATTTAATAGACTCTCTGTTCGGTTTAAACTTCCCAAATGGTTGTTGACTACTATCACCCTTATCACTCGGAGCCATAGGATTTGCTTGTTCCATTTGACTCACAGTCAGTTGATAATGGTGAAGAGTTGCGCACAACTGTTGGAAAGAAGTAAACTCAGAAAACAAGAGTTTTTCTCTAATATCTTTTTGTAAATTAGAAATAAAGATTCTTTGAATATCATTGTTAGGCACTGGAAAAGAAATTTGAGCATACAAATGCTTATATCTACCAATGAAATCAGTCACTTTTTCTCTAACACCTTGTTTACAATGCATTAAATCAATCAAAGTAACTTTAGGACTTATATTGTTTTGAAATTGTTGAATGAAAGCATTTGCAAGTTGTTCGAAAGAAGTAATAGAATAAGAAGGCAACGAGCAATACCATTGTAGGGCTTTATCTCTTAATGTTCTAGTAAACAGTTTTGCAAGCAACCTTTGGTCATAAGCAAAATTAGTACATATTGTTTGAAAGGTCTTAACATGTGTTAGAGGATCACCCTTACCATTATAAAGCTCCAAATGTGGAATTTCAACATGTTTAGGGGGAATAGCTCGAACAATGTCAAGAGAAAGTGGGCTCGCAACATCAAATGTGGGCACACTAAACTTAGATTGATTCATAGAGGCAATTTGTTGCTGTAAAGAAGAGACAGTTTGTGCAAGATTGTTAATGGTCGCTTCAGTCGAAGAGTTCATATTAGACGTGTTAGATTGTGATAGAGGTGTTATGTTATTGAAAGAAGGTAGAGAGTAAGGTGGTGGGACACTATGATAGTTAGTCATAGGAGATGATTGGACAGGAGGAACACTACAAGGAGGAATGGAAAACGAATTGCCCCCTTGTGTCATGTTCATTTGTGGTGATGTAATAGGAACACTTATTGAAGGAATGAATGAAGAAGTCAGATTGAATAAAGGAAGAGGATTGATTGAAGAAGAGGGATTGCCCCCATGACTGGTGATCATAGGAGGAATGTCTTGTATTGAAGTAGTCATTATGTTTGATGTAAAAGTAGGTATACTAGCAATAGGAGTTGTCAAAGGAATAGAATGATTGACTTGAGTAGGAGGTTGTGTATAACCTAAGGTTTCGGCACAACTCTTCATAGGCATCACATTTGAATCCACAATGTGTGCAATACCACGCAAAATATCAATTCCATTCTTATCACTTTGAACCATTCGTTTTAGACCCTCAATTAAAGGAAGAGCTTGACTATCGGGGTATTCTTGAGACATCCATTGTCGAAAATCATCAAATTGGTTATCCAATTTTGAAAGTTGTTCTACAGAAACCTCTTGGAGAGCTTCTTCATCATTAAGAGGATTAGAGGAATTACCCATGTCTTCGTTAAAAAGGCCATTCAAATTAGGTTCCATCTCCTCGGTAATTACACCTTGGAAAGACTTAATTCTAAGGCTTCGTCTAACGGGAATAGTGTAAGTAGGGCTTATCGTTGTAAAACTCATGCACTAAAGAAAGAGAGAGATTTTGAATTTTAGAGGTAGAAAACTTCAATAAAATCAGCCAATCTCCTAGATTTAAGCTGTTAAATGCAATCAGGACAATCTCCCAAAATTTCGGAAAAAATGTCCGGGACCGTGGCGCTCGGGGTGCACACGGTCCTCGCAACTTTTTTCGAAATTTTCAGGGATGAAAGTTATGATGATTTTACAGCTAACCTGAAAAAATTGAGTGATTTTACGATCTGTAGATAGGCCAAATTAAAGTTGCAATCTCAAAATTGAACCCTACCAAGATTGTTGAAAAATGTAAAATTTGAATTTTGAAAAAGAGGGGGAAACTGAAATTTTGAATTTTATGATTTTAGAGGGAATGCTGAAAGCAATGCAAGTTTTGAAAGTTAACAATTGACTCAATTTCATGCAAAATTCGAATTTGAAAGTGGAAATCAAAGTTGTTGCAATTAAACACTTAATTTCAAAAGTCACAAACTGCAAAAATTTGAATAAAGCGCTGAAATTTCGAATGAATGCTAACACACTTTTCAGATTTAGGACTGTAAAAAACACAATTTTGATATGAATTTTAATTTCAACAATTTTTGAATGATTAGAAGCCTCAATCCAAGCAATTGTTAGACCAACTTTGACTTTAATTTTGAAGGTGTTAAAATTGATAAAATCAGCCAAAATTCTGGATTTTAGCAGAAAAATACAGTAAGATCTAGCTCCCGAAATTTCGGAAAAAATGTCGGGGATGATGGCGCTCGGGGTGCACACGGTCCTCGCAACTTTTTTCCAAATTTTCAGGGATGAAAGATATTGTGATTTTATTGTGGAATCCAAAGTTACAGCCGATTTGGAGATGTTTTGATCAGTGAAATTATCAGTCAAAGGTTGAATCAAGAAGGTCTTAAAAATTAGGGTTTTGACATTTAACCACTTAATTTTTAGAATTAAAGCACAAATATGAATTGACAATTTGCAATAGAAGGGTAGATCTGAAACAAGCATTAACAATTAAGCATTTCACAAGTTTAATTACTAAAAAGAAAATTTTAGGGTTTTTTATGCAATCAACCTCTAAAATTTGCAAAAGATCAAACATGGAAATATAATTAGGAAAGCAAAATTTTCAAATCTAACCATGAATAATCAAAATGAGGATGTTCACGTCGGGTTCACCAAAATGTAAAGCGGAAAAAATCGAACCCTAGTCGTTCTCCCCTCCCCAACTCCAAGGAGAGAGAAGGGAGAGTCACTAGGGTTGATGGTTTTCACTTATGAGAGACTTTACATTCAAAAGAGGGGTTGAAATCCACAAGATCCAATCCCACGCAATGTAAGATTGGATTCTATATGAGTTTCAAGGGTTAGGACATCAAGGATACCCTCTTTTGTAAAGAATGTAGATAGAAAGATTGAACTAAGAATGCATGTAAAGTAGAAAAGATTCGCTTATAAATAGAGATAGGGATATGGGATGAAGCTGCGGACCTGGAATTAGCAGTAAAATGTTGAGACGATGTTGTTCTGCAAATTTGAGCGAAAGTTGACGGGACGATGGCGCCCGACGTGCACACGGTCCTCCGAAAAATCCGCGAAACGAAGGGGGATCTGTTCGTCTCTGCACAATGATTCCAGATCTTCAATTACAGCCGCGTACCTGCAACCTACACACAAAAAAGAGAGGACGATTGGGGGGTTAGGGATGAGGGGTTTGCCTTTAGGTCAAACCCCGGTTTTGGAATTAACCAAGAAATGAGAAATTGCTGTAAATGTAAATGATTGTAATGTAAAACAAGTACTAGTACCTTATTGTAAGAATGTTTATATTCTTACATGCGAAGGTGTAGATGTTGTTGTATGTTGTATGTTGTATGTGATATGTGATCTCCTCTTCAATGGTTGAATCCTTGTCTTGAATGCAACACTTAGCCTTGAATGGAGACTTAGAATGATCAATTGCTTGAAGGAAATGCTTGAATGCTTGAATGTTTGAATATCGTTTCCACGTCTTGTACCTATATCTCCTTCCTCCTTAAAATGGGAGAGGAAAAGTAGTTTATATACTTGTCAATTAGGGTTAAAAGACTGATTTTTCTGACCTTGGGCCGACCAAGAAAGGTTATTTTCCAATTTGCAAACTTAAAGACCCGAAGCCCCATAGGAGACCGGGCCCAAAATAGGGCCAGGGACCAGGGCGCTGGGCGCCATGGTCCCACCTCTGGGGACAGCAGGGTGCAAGGAGGATCAGGCCAGGGTACTGAAAAATGCAGTTTTTGATGTCTTGAACAAGTTTCGGGGTCTCCATTCAGGTTCCGTGTTGCGCTGCCATCGTGAAGACCCAAATGCGGTCGAAATTGCAAGTGTCGCAATTTTAGGACGCTACAACATCAAAGGTGAAACCGGTAAGACCCCTCATGAACTATGGTTTGGTATTACTCCTACTCTTGAATATTTCAAAGTATTTGGAAGTAACTGCTATATTAGAAGAGATGAGTATATTGGCAAATTTGATCCTAGAAGTGATGAAGGAATATTTCTTGGTTATTCATCTAAGAGCAAAGCATATAGATGTTTTAACAAGAAATTGCAGAAAATTGTTGAGAGTACAAATGTGAAGATTGATGAATAGTTTAGAGGAACTTCAAGGTATTTGGACTCTGAACATGCAACAGAGATACTGACAAATGAACCTACATTGAATCCACCGGTATAGAATGAAGATCAAGTTACATCGGTATCATTTGAAAATTCCACTATAACTGAGGAACAATAGCAAACGAAGACACCTCGGTATGTAAGATTGAACCAATCTAAAATCCAGATAATTGGGAACAAGTATCAAGGAGCTATGACAAGAGGAAGACTGGCAAATGAAGAGGCATGTCTTTATTTCTCAAATTGAACCATCATCAATTAATGAGGCATGTGAAGATAAACACTGGATTAAAGCTATGGAAGAGGAACTAGAACAAATTGAGAATAATAACACATGGACATTAGTTCCCTGGCCTAAAGACAAAAATGTGATTGGAACAAAATGGGTATTCAGAAACAAACTTAATGAAGATGGGAAGGTAATCATAAATAAAGCAAAACTAGTGTGTAAGGGATATTCTCAGAAAGAAGGAATTGATTATAATGAAACCTTTGCACCGGTAGCTAGAATTGAGGCAGTCAGATTATTCTTGGCTTTTGCAGCACACAAGAATTACAAAGTATATCAAATGGATATTAAATGTGCATTTTTGAATGGAGATCTTGAAGAAAAAGTTTACATTGAGCAACCTAATAGATTTTCTTTAACAGATAACAAAGATATGGTTTGCAGGTTAAGGAAAGCTTTGTATGGGTTGAAGCAAGCTCTAAGAGCTTGGTATGCTAGATTGGATACATATCTTTTGAAGATTGGTTTTTCTAAAGGTAATGCTGACAACAACTTATACTATAAAGTGACTAATGATGACATCTTGGTTATAGAAGTTTTTTTTGATGAAATAATCTTTGGAGGAGAAGATGGATTATGTAAAGACTTTTCTATTGAAATGTAGCATGGATTTGAAATGTCTATTATTGGAGAGATAAAATTCTTTTTAGGATTGCAGATTTCACAGACTAATAAAGGTATATTCTTGAGTCAATCCAAGTACTTGAAGGAGTTACTAAAGAAATTTGGGATGGAAAACTCTAAACCGGTAAGTACACCTATGACTACAAATGACAAATTATCACTAAGGGATGAATCTACACCTGTTAATTCGACTAGGTACAAATCTATGATAGGAGGCCTACTGTATTTGACACAAACAAGACCTAATATTATGAATGCAGTATGTATTGTTTCAAGATTTCAGAGTAATCTTAGAGAAAATCATGAATCAACAGTAAAAAGGATTTTCCAATACTTACAAGGCACTACAAATCTTGGTTTATGGTATCCTAGAGATGAAAACTTTGAATTATGTGCATACACATGCAAATTGGGCAGGAGATATGGATGATAGAAAAAGCACCACCGACAGAGCATTTTTTCTTGGAAGCAGATTAATTTCTTGGTTGAGTAAGAAACAAAGTTGCACATCTTTATCAACAGCAGAATCAGAATATGTTACAGCAACAACTAACTGTACACAAGTATTATGGTTTAAGCAAATGTTGAAGGACATAAAGGTAAAATGCAAGGAATCTATAACTATCTATTGTGATAACACTGCAGCAATTGATATATCTAAGAATCTGGTACTACATTCTAAAACTAAACATGTTTCTATCAAATTGGATTTTCTTAAAGAGAATGTTGAAGCAAAAGAAGTAAAACTGGTTTATGTGAATACTAAAGAGTAGATTGCAGATATTTTCACTGCCTTTGCCTAAGGAAACTTTTGAATATCTCAAAGATCAGCTTGGGGTCATACCCCCACTGGTAGAGACTTAGACAATTGATGTTTTTCATCAACCGACATAATTAATAAAGAAATCTTTTACTCTTGCTTTGATGAGGAGAGCTACTTCTTAGGGGGAGTAGTTGGCATACTAAATTGGTTGGTATTTTGTATTTGAACCTGGCTTTGGCATTTGATGTCAAAGGGGGAGAGATTGATATGAAAAAACACAAGGAAAACACATGTTACTCTCAGGGGGAGAGATTGTTACCTTGGGAGAGATTAATTACTCTCTGTATCTGAATTTTGATTTCTGGTTATGATCCTTTTTGGGAGATTATTGGTTTATTGGTTTTTGGCATTTCTATTTTGGCACTTTGATGGTTTTTCCATCTTGTGTTGCCATCAATGTCAAAGGTGGGGATTGTTGGTATTTTGGTTATGTTGATATGGTTTTTTCATTGATGTCAACACCTTTAACACTTAACAACTCTAGCACTTTGGAGGATCGACAATGTTCACCGGCAAGCAAGTGACTTTATGCATAGTCACTAGTATCTGGTACACCGACGGGATATATTGTTCACCGACACTTGGAATGACATGGAAAACACTTGGTTATGTCGAAGACATCGTTTGGACACTTTGTCTTGGAGATTTGTTCATTGGCATGTTCGTATTTGCATATTTGCTGTTACCGGCAAATAGGTCCAGAATAAGCACCGACAGGCTTATCTATTCCAGATCAGCACAACACGCTTTGGAGATGATTTTGTTGTTATTGTAAATGCATTAAGCCGACATGTTGAATCAGACATTGCATCGGTTATTGATTTACTTGTAATTATTTTATTGTAATATCTTTTAGCTCGCCGACCTACTAAAAATGGTCTCAGGTTATGGTATATATGTAAGATCTTATTTGTAAGATCAATAAGCGATTGGAAGAAGGAATTGTAAGAAGGTATATGCAAGATTAAGCAGAGCTATACAGGCATACATCATTTGAAGGTGAAGCAAGGTTTTTGTAAAGGCAATTAGAACTACATCGGTACTGAATCTAGCATATGAAGATGCTATTTTAAGCAGTACATCATTATTGGATTTAACCATCCAATTGTAGTTAGTGTGACTCCTATTTGTGTTTGAGCAGTGAGCTCTAGGTGCTTGGCCTTTCTGCATGTGCAGACCCCATTTGTATACACATACTATTTGCAGTAGTATCATCTGATTGTGGGTAAGGTTTCCCACCGTGGTTTTTCCCCTTACAGGGTTTCCACATACAAATATTGGTGTTATGTGTTGTGGATGTTATTGTCTTTTTGTGTCATGCATTAATCTTTACCGGTACTGCAATTAACTGATAAACTATCTACCAGTATAAAGTTTGGTTTATCGGTATTAAGCATTAAGGTTGGTTAAGTTGTTTTTGGTTTGAATTCATTTGACAACTAATTCACACCCCCCCCCCCCCCTTAGTTGTCTCCGGGACCTAACAGTCCCAACCAGTTTAAACTTGGCTTTAGGGCAATCTTTTTCGAGATGGCCATTTCTCTCACATAAAAAGCATGGATTTAAAGAGCCAAGTACTTCAATTTCACAAACAATTGTTTTGTTATAATTCTTCAAAATTTTCCTTCGAAGACTAGGGAAGGGCTATGAACATAGATATCTCAATATTCCAAAATTCATTTTTGGCAACTCTTTCCTGCATACCATGGTTTCTAAAGAAAACCACAAATAAACTCCTTTGTATCATCCTATGGAAGGATACATGGATACCCATCTTTTGCCCCCAAAAAATAACTATCCATTCATCAAATTTTTTTCTAAGATGGGAAAAAATTGGAATCCAAACAAATAAAAAATATAGAAATACTTCTTAATCTAGATGCTTTTGCTTTCAAAGCTTTTTTCATATCTTAATTAGGGGAAATTGAGAGGATTTTGGGCATGGAAGACATCTTACCATTTTCTCCTCGTCCAATGTCTCCTCCATCAACAAAGCCTTCATCTCCCATTATGTTTGCCTTGCCCCCCAAATGTCCTTCTCCTCCTAATTCTACATCTCTGGCTATTTGAACTCTTCCACAGTTGCCGAGAACTTAGACAACAATAGGTGAATGTAAACCTCGTTGGTAGAGTCCAAGCTTAGGGCATCTCTATATGTTGTCTTTGGAGAATTTATCTCTTTCAGAAACTTACTCATTAATTTGTGCTTGTAGGAGTTCATTAATTTCAACCTTGTCATTCACCTCCTTAGTCATGTCGGTTCCATCTCCCATGAGCCAAGTGGCCCAAGAGAGACAAATTGACTACAGGGGGTACACTCTTAATAAATGAAGGCTTTATGCCAATTTTGACCGAAGATTGGTTGCAAGACTTGTTATTGGGATACTACCCACAACCCAAGTGGGTCAGAGACTTGATTTCAAATATTAAAAAAAATCCTTGCAATTTAACTTAACATACAGACAAGCAAACACGTAAATAACATAAAAACAAAGCAAACAAGCCATAAAAAAAATGATTAGAACTTGACAAAAGAGGAAATAAGAGGAACAAAGGAGACAAGAGTGACGAAGAACACCAACCTGAGCTACTTGCAGTGAAATAAAATCTCCAGGAAGTTACAATGGCTAGAGACCATTCAACTTCCTCAGAGCTCTGACTCACCTTATACTACATTTAATTACCATTTACTACTAATATTAATTAATTTAACTTTGAAGTAGTGTAAGGTGCATCTATTCTCAAATATTTGTGTTTGGGTAAGCATATTTTAAACTAAGCTTTTCTCAACCATTGAAGAGTCTTTGGAAGTCTATTTTAAGAGTGATTTTATTGTCTTGCTAATGTGATCATACTATAAATTTTAGTTGTAAATCATTAACATTGTGATATACATTCAAATTTTTGTAATAAAGGTTTTGGATTTGTCTCATGTAGGTTTTGATATCGATTCTTTTTATCTAATTGTAGGTTTGTTCAAACCCAATCCATAAGTTATGAGGGTTCACTTTGTTTAAAAACTGAACTCCAAATCGCTCGACTGACTTACTAATTCTCCTAAAAAAAAAAGAAATAAAAAATAATTAATAAGCCTCTAATAAGCTACTTAAGAGCAGCAATACGTATATATGACATGGGCACCATGAAGGATCGAGGGCAAGGTGCCCAACAATAGGCCTAAAAACAAAAAACTTATCCCCCATGGCTAAACGCTTTGCTACGGATGACAAACAAACAAAACCCATATGACCAGATGCTAACGAATCATTCGTCCTAGGGTATAGGAATGAGGGGTTTATACTAACCAGGCATCGGTGTTGATCAAAGAAGAAACGGATCTGCGGCGGAAACAAACATCTGAAGGGGGAAAGAGATCGTTATTCTTTCCCTTGGGGAGGAAAAAATGGCGGCCAATAAGGTTTTAACGCAGAGGGAAGCAGACATTCAGATGATGCTTGCAGCCGATGTCCATCTCGGCACCAAGAACTGTGATTTTCAGATGGAGCGATACGTTTTCAAGAGGCGCTCAGACGGTAAGATCCGGATGCCTGTGTCTTTCTCGTCCGATCACGGATTCTGTTCTCAAGTAATTTTGTTTTTTGAGTGTAAGTTTTGTATTGTAGTTTTTCAAGGAAGTTCTGATCGACGGTACGTTTTTGTTTTTTAAAATTAAGATGTGGGCATGTCGTACTTTTGTTAAGCATTGTAGATTTGAGCTGAAAACTACTATCATGATGGTTGTGGATTTCTCTGAACTGACGGACTCTGTTCCCAAGGATTATTGGGTCGAATTTTGTATTGTATGCCAGTTTTGTTAGAATTACAAGAAGTGGGTGTGTCACATTGCACCTCAGCATTGTATGTTTGAACTGAAAACGGGTAGCCTGCTTGATTTGGGTTTCTGTCGATCGACCTTCTCGGTTTTCAAGTTTTTCTCGCTCGAATTTTGTATTGTAAGCCATTTTCGATAGAATTAGAGGAAGTGGGTATGGCGAATTTTACTTGGGCATTGCGGAGTTGAGCTGAAAATTGGTTTTTTTATGGTTGTGCTTCTGGGTTTCTATCAATTGATGGGAGTTCAGACGATTTTGTGGGTTTCAGTTGAAGTGTTCTATTCATGTATCTAGCGGGGGCTTTTGGTTTTCTTTTAGTAGATAAGTTCTGATCACTCTTTTTTAGTTGAAGTCTGTTGTTCGTGCATTTAGTTGAGGCGTTCTTTTGGTTCCTGACGAGTGATGGGATTTTGATTGCACTGTTTTTGAGCTCAAACTGATGTATAATATTCTCATAATACTGGTCTTCTGTCAATTAATGGAGTTAACGCCATCTTGTATTTTCGAGCTGAAAACTATTTTCTTCTGTATTTAGCTTCAACAGTTATTGTTTTCTGTCTATCGAAGGAGTTCTGATCAATGTGGTTTTGAGCAAGAGACTTCGATTCATGCATTTAGTTCTGACAATTGTGGGTTTAAATTCTGTCAATTGACAGAATATTCTTCCCTTTGGGGATTTGTACAGAAAACTGCTTTTGTGCAATTAGTTTGGATAGTTTTGGTTGTGTGTTGATAACCAGGATTCTTAGCACCAATGATTTTGAGTTGGAAACTGTTTTCATGAATTTAGCTCTGAGAGTTTTGGGTGTTATTGAATTTATGTAGGTCTAACTTATGGCCACTTTGTGTTTTTAGCTGAATCTTGTCATTCACGATTTTAGTTCTGCTAGTTTTGGGTTTCTATCAGTTGATGAATTCTGATCACTGTGAGGTTTTGAGATGATTTTTTACTAGATGCACACATAATTTCTATGGTTATTGGTTGTCATCAATTGATGGAAATCTGACCGCATTGGTTTTCATCATATTTCAGGATGAGAACTGTTTTTCATGCACGCAGTTTCAACATTTTTGGGGTTCTGTCTACTGCTAGAGATCTCACTACTTTGTCATTGAGTTGAAAACACTATTCATTCTTTTGAGTTTGATGATTTATCCAATTGGTTTTTTATTATTTGCTGGGATTCTGATCATTGTGTAGTTTTGAGGGGATATCTGTTATTCCTTCTTTGAGATGTGAGGGCTCTTGGTCTGTCAATTAGTGAAATTCTGATCATTTTTTAGTTTTTAGCTGAAAACAGAAATCTATGTGTTTAGTTTTAATAGTTTTGATTTCTGTAATAAATGGACTTCTGACTAGTGTGATTTTTATCTGATTACTGTCATTCATGCATTTAATTTTTATGGTTTTTTTTCTGCCAATGTAATGAGTTCTGATTACACTGCATTTTTTGGGCTGAAAACAGTTTGTTCATTCTAGTTGGTGGGTGGGAGGATATAGGGCTATTCCAGGTTGTGTGATAGATTTCGGTGTTTGACATCTTATACTATTGTGGCAGCACCCAAGAGGGAAGAGAAGTGACAAACAACTTCCACACTAATATCATGGAAAGAAGAAAGAGCATTTCTTTGAGAAGAGATGAGAGGCAAGGATATTCCTTTTTTGCTTGTTTTTATCAGAGTTATGGAAAAAGGATGTATTTCTATCCCCCTCCTGCGATCAATCTATCCTTAATTTATGTTTCTAGAGAATTTCCTCTTGCAAGGACCATTCATTCAAATCTTTAGGGAGGAGGATTCTTGAGGAAGCCAATCCCTGGTCATTCTCTCAATCAAAAAAGTTAAATTGACCACCTATGCCTATTTATTTCTTCCTGAAATGATACCAAAATGGAATCTATTTTATTGCTTTAGTTTGAATTTCACAAATGGCAGCCTCTAAGTACATAGATGTATCAAAGGGCGGTTTTCCTTCCAGGGACCCATTTGGAGTGCAAGCATAGATTGATTAATCTTCGAGCCACATCAATTAGAACTTGAAGGGTGGCTTTTTAACAAGGAAAAAAGAGTAGGTTGAGAACTTAATTGGCTAGTGATTTGAGCCCATCCAATGAAGAATATTTAAGGACACGAGAATCACCAAGCCAATATTTAGAGACCAAGAATCTATGAAGTTGCAAATGAAATAGAATCTTGCCCACATCTATTATTCCAAGTAAAGAGACTAGATCTAGGTTTAACATCAATCATATTGAAGGACTCCAAACTCTTTCTAATTGCCCTAACTTTTCCTCCAAATAGAGGATTGCATTAAATCCTTTTGCCATAAACCAAGGAAAAGAAGGAAAACAAGATTAAACAAATTTTATTTGAGATCAAAGGAAATTTTTACCTTGAAAGTCCATGGGCGCATATAAATTGGTGAGGAGGACGGAATTGGTAGTTTCAAAATAGGAGACAAGCAAAGAAAGAGACTGTCTATCTGCAAACCAAAGGGAAGCTGCAAACTGACAAGGGTCCCATAGACTTGCCAATCCACTAGCAAAACCTTGTGCACCAATGCATTGGCATTGATAGCCCTTTTTGCCTTTGCAAAGTTTCGAAGAATGGCCACCATATATTCAACAAAGAGTTTCATTTCTTGAAGTGTAATGTCTCCATTTTGAAATAGGATCTAATAATAAATAATAATAATATATTAAAACATAAAATAATAAAAATATAATATAGTAAAATTAAAATGTAATTAAGTTAATGAATGGTCAAAAGGCATGGAATGAAGAGTTGTGACTCTCTCAAAAATGAGATATAAGAGGGAGAAGAGATCATTTGAATGGGATAAGGAGGAGGGAAGAAATGAAGGAAGCATATGGATCGAGGAAGGATTAATGGAAGAAGAAAGGAATGGGAAGTAGATAAGGAAGTGACTCTTCCAAAGGGCAAGAATTATGGAGGGTTATACTATTTCAAAGGGTGGAAATTGTGATAGGTTGTGTGTCTTGCCAAAAGGCAGGCATGATGAAGAGATGTGACCTCTCCCTCACATGGGAAGATATAAAGGGAAGAAAGTTCATTTGAGGAAGAGAAGGAAGGGAGACCAATTTGGAGAATAATGTATTATTCTCAAAGGCAGCAATCAAAAGTGGCGACTCATTTGTTATGAAAGGTGGTGCCTCAATTCCTATGAAAGGTGGTGATTCTTCCCTCAATAAAGTATAAAGGAGAGATCATTCCAAGCATTCAAGGATCACTCACTCACTCACTTATCAATCATTTAATCAACAATCACTTAGTCATCACTCACCAATACCTGAAATCATCCGATCAAAGGAATTCATTGAATCAATCAATCAATCATACAAATATCATCAAATCTGACAGATTAGATTGAATATTAATAATGAAATGTACCGCAGTTTGACTCAATACTATAGTTTGGTATAAGATTTCTGTACATGACATAGTATATATATGTATTATTGATTAACCTTACATAGCTGTTTATGACTGCTTATATAGCATAGTGAATATTATTTGTATCTGTTCACTACTGATTAATGATTTGCTGTTGCTTATGTTTGATTATTATATGTAAATCACTTGCATGATATTGGAATTCTTTATATGTCCTGAATGATTATTAAAGTCAGCCAAGGTAGAGGAAATGAGTGATTACAAGATGGGTATGGCGATGGTATACTCTTCTAGGCTAAGTCACCAGGTGCGGCTGAATTTGAACCTTGAAGTTCGAAATTCGCCGAACTTGAAACATTCCCTAAAAATTCGATTAAATTCGAATAAAAAATTAGGGCTGGCGAAAAATGTTTTTTTGCGTGTTTTAGGGTTTCGTCGGGTTTGTTTTATAAATATGGGCGGCCATGGACAGAGTTGCAGTCACGGACGCCACGCACTAGTTCCAATCGCCATTGCAACCCGCTACAGACAGAGTTGCAGTCACGGACAGAGTTGCAGCGACGGCCATTGCTACCCGCCATGGACGGAGTTGCAGCGACGGCCATTGCTACCCGCCATGGACGGAGTTGCAGCCACGAGCCACGACCATTGCTACCCCGACCCGATGTCGCCCATAGTTGACCTGCAGATGGGCCACCGCCATTGCTACCCCAACCAGACGTCGCCCACGGATGACCTCCACACGGGCCACCGCCATTGCTACCCCAACCCGACGTCGCCCACGGTTGACCTGCACACGGGCCACGGCCATTGCTGCATAGGTAGGCTTCGGCTTCTCTGTTTTTTTTTTTAATTTTAGGTTTATTAATTAAACAACATTATAATTATATTTTTTTAGGTTTATTATTTATTTATAATGTTTATAATGTTTAAAAATTTATAATTTTATATTAATAGTTTGTAATTTTATATTATATATTTTTATATTTTTTTAATTTTTTTTAGGTTTAATATTTTTATAAACAATTTAATAATGTTTATTATAAATTTTATTATTATTTATTTAATATTTTTTAGGTTTATTATTTATTTATAATGTTTATAATGTTGTTTATTTAATGTTTATAATGTTGTTTATTTAATATTTTTTTAGGTTTATTATTTAATAATGTTTTTTATTTAATATTTATAGATATATTACATATATTTATTAAAAATTTAAAAAAATTACATATGGCGAATTTAATTCGAATTTTATACATTTCGAATTTTTTCCGCATCGAACTTCATTCGAATTTCAAAGCTGTCGAACTTCGAATTCGAATTCGAACCTGGTGACTTAGCTTCTAGATATGCCACTGTTGTCATTTTTAGATTGTTGACATTTTGCATATAGAT
Source organism: Cryptomeria japonica (assembly GCF_030272615.1). NCBI lineage: Eukaryota > Viridiplantae > Streptophyta > Pinopsida > Cupressales > Cupressaceae > Cryptomeria > Cryptomeria japonica. The sequence continues at coordinate 52,763,631 of NC_081415.1, read as the reverse complement.
TGCATTAATGATATGTTGTCATTGATGTCAATTGAATTGGTGAATGATATTCATGATATTGCTGATGTTATTGTTGTTATTGCTATTGTCTTGTAACCGGTATGATAAACTTTGAAGAAGATGTTGTAAACCGGTATATGTTAGTTTGTAAGTTGAATTGGTGTAAAGGGTTAAACCTTTCTATGTTATGTAACCGATCAAGTTTGTTTTTTGTTAAACCCTAACCGATCAAGTTTGTTGGTTTAAGATCTATTGTTGAGCGGTAATGATGGAGACACGTATGATCATTGTATGAGGATAAGTTCAGAATTGATTTGGCACGTTCGTTTGTTATCTTGGAAAGGAGCAAAGTGGATTGCATCTAATGCATAGCGCGTGATGGGTTACAAAGTTCGATGAAGCGGTGATCATGGAGCGGTTGGAATTTTCTTGAAGAATGTGAAGAGATTGTTATGATTTCTAACGGTCAAGATTGTACCGACTTGTTTGTAATCTTGATGATGAGAATTAGGTTTTTGTTGTGTTACCGACCTAGTTGATTTGTATTTAAGGTCAATGATATTGTTTTGTTAAGTGTTGGCAAAGTTGACAAGATTGGCAGAAACCAGTTGAGTGTGTGGTTGCCTAATCGGTGGATGGATCTGCAGTTTGAGTAAAGGCAGATTGAAGCTTAAGAAGGATCTGATCAAGCAGATGTAGTGCTATTTAGACAGATCAAGAAAACCTGTTGTTTTCTAACAATTACAACTTTAATTGAAATCCCCTAACCGGGTAAGCTCCAACAAGCTTGGTTACTTTCTAAATCCTCTAACAAGGTAGTCCATTAGTTTGGATTCTCAATTCCTCCAGCGAGGTTACTCCTAATAGGGTATTGTGCTTTTCATCAAGGCATATTTGTAAATCCCTTAATCGGGTGATTCCTAACCGGAATTAGTTCTTAACATGACTTATTGTAAAAGCTTTAACATGCTTGGCTCCTAATAGGGCGAACTTCAGAAGAGTTCAGATAGCTATCCTTGTGAGTCTCATCTCACCGTGGTTTTTACCTATTTGGGTTTTCCACATAAATATTTGTGTCAAGTGGTGAATGTTTTTGTGGTTATGATCTTATTTGTTGATTTGATCAACTACTTAACTATTCTAAAATGGCATGATAACTGGAAGCATTGAGAGATGAATATGTTGACATATGATTAAGCATTTTTGATGTTTACAAGATTGAAGTTGTTTACTGTTAAGTTGTCATAACAGCCAAACTGGTTGATGTTGGTTGATGTTGAGTATTGATCTTGATAAGTGAGTTTACTTTGTGAGGTTGAATTTGAGTTTGGGAGTTTGTATTAGTTTTTCAGTATACTGATTCACCCCCCCTCTCAATATTCTACTGGATACTTATTCTTTCATCATACCATCAGCCACCTCATGGTGGTGACCAAATGGTCCCATGAGGCCAAGGGGGTACAAAGGGTACTGCCTTTGGGCTTAGAAGAGATGGGCTTCCGGGGCACCCTGTTGTGAATACACCTCATCCCTCTATATGGTGAATTTAACACACCAAGGAGTTCAATCATAGGAAGTGGGAAATGGATGGCAAGATGAGGGGGAATATAGGACACAATATAGGACACCTTACTAGGTACACCACCTCATATATTGATGGCACGGGCCACATGAGGCCAAGAGGGATGGTATATCTACTCTTGGGCCTAGGATAGAGGATCTCTATGACACCCTATCGAATCACCTTACCCTAGCTTCCCTACAGTTGAATTCCATCAATAAATTAGGTATATCATATGATTAAGTTAATATTCCTCTATTCCTTTTTTTGTTTTACTTTGAAAGTGTGGTTTTAGGGAAAAAAAACTAGGGCATTTACAAAAGGGGACATTACATGAAGAAAGATAATATTAGGCTTATGCTTGCAAATTTGATCATAGATAACATTTTGAGAGAGGGGTGCTATTCAAACCCCAAGTATTCCATGAAATAACATTCATTTGTGAGGATTGGAAAAGTGAGCATGAGTGTGGGAGTAACACTTGATTCCACATGGGATTCCCCAATAATCTTTACTTTTTCTTGATCTTCCGTTCTCCCCACTTTAGAATATTTGTAAGAGGCACTCTTTTGTTGTAGGTCTAACTTGAGGGACTCCTTGGACCTTTGGAGGTTTAGGCAATGATAGGCTTTGGTTCTTCAAAGATTTTTAAGGCTTCAAATCTATTATTAACATTTCCTCTTGTAGCATTCCCTCTTGGATGATTCAAAGCTCTTCCGCTATTATGCTTCTTCACCTGACTAAAACCCTTTGAAATAATTCCATGAGCTGGGTTTTTACCTTTCGCTAAAGCTTTCATTTTAGGCCTCTTTGGCTGCAATGAAGTTGGGATTGAAACCCGTTGTGGGTAGTCTTCTCGTAGATGGCTAAACACATGACAAGCACACCATTGAAAAGGTAAAGCCTCATGGTCTATATGTTGGATTCATTGCATGTTAATCTGATTTTGAGAGAATTAGAGAGGGGTTTGTTAAGGTCAATTTCAACACAGATGGGCACATGTAATAACCTTTCTTTCTACAGTGAGATAAGAAGAGCCCATGGGTTTCCCAAGAGTAGCGCCAATAGATTGCACAATGTTAGATCTCTAGAATTCTATGGCCAACTAGAAGAGACAGATCCAAACTTGAATACGAGATGAGAGTTCCTCCATGGGATCAAATCTCATATGCTAGGGTTTAAAAAATACATGTTTGCAGCCAAAATAACTTTCATGTCTCCTTCTGGTTGCCAAGTGTGAGGTGTCCACTTCTCTAGGAAGGGTAGAGAAACTTTGATATACATAAATTTATAGATTAGAGCGTGCTTGGAAGCAATACATCATTGGCAACCAATTCTGGGTTAATGACTTGAACAGGTTGATAGTCACTTTTTAGTAAGCATTGATTAGATTGGGACATTTTTCATACGTTTGGTTCATATTTAAATCTTCCATAGCTTGCATTAAAAGTTAAGACCATTTGCATGGTTAGAGGGTGTGGGTTCCAAAGCCCAGACAACCTGCTTGAATGAAGAAGGGGCCCATTGAATCCCTAAAAGGTGTAGCCACGGGCAATATAAATCATCAACAACTCATAGAGCTACAACTTTCACACATGAAAAAAGACATTAGAGGGCTCTCCAATCTGCCCAAATCAGGTGCAGGCCCTTAAAGAGACAATTAAAGAAGGTAAAAGAAACACCCTATGCCGCAATCGGCACTAAAGAGAAAGCTAGCTTCACCAAGGTGCCCGTGCAACAGCCACAACAAGGCCAACTCCACTGTGCAGCAAGCTAAACATACATGCGCAAATCTACAATATGTGGCCCCCAGAAACTGATCCCAAACATGCCACTTTATTTATAATTTTATTATTATATTTATATCAATTTTATCAATATTGTTTATAGCTAATAAATATTCTTGTACAATGAAAATTCAAAATATTAGGAAATATGTCTACTGTTTAGTATTCTTGATTTTAGGCTATAAATATTTATTTATTATTTTTTATGTGTATTCTACTAGCGAAGCCCAACACAAACCCAACCTCAATTTTTTTGGGACCGAATCTACAAATAAAACTGGCAAACCCAAACTTGAGCCAGTACTAGGATTGCTAAATATATGCACCTTGAGATTGATTTCTCGTGGCATCTTTTAGATATATGCTTAGTCATCGGGTTCGCCGAATTTCATGGTTGAAGTTCTAAATTCGGCAAACATTTAAAAATTGTATAAAGTTCGTTGCTAAATTCGTACGAGGCATTATTTATTAGGTTTTTCTAGAACAAAATTCCTCCTCATGATTGTCTTGCAAGGTCATTGACAGCTCGACTGTGACCACGCTTCAAGCAATGTGAAACCCTTGCTTGATTTTCTCAATTTTGAATCCTTTCCATTGGCGACGAAACAAATGGTGGATTGAAGAGATGGGCTTGTAAAAACTAGTGCTCTTCCTCTGCCATTTCCATCTTGCTAACATTCCCATGGCGACGTCGAGAGAATGCCCTTCGATCCAAACGTTCTCACTTCCATGCTTGCGAATGCTTGCTTTCACGACATTCCGTGCGTAGTGAAAACAATAGCTTGTGTAGAGTTAGTTAGTGACCTGGATCAGACCTTACAAATAGTGGTTGAGAGGAGATGTTTTACGTGACGAGCTACACCACCACGAGATCAATCTGGTAGAAGTCGTGATGGCTGCCGAGCAATGGATTTGATAGTGTTCGATCTTGGCTTAGCTTTCATTCATTCCATGATTGCTCCCTCTCCTGCCGCTTTCATTTGTTCCCACCATTGCACTCTTTGGTCGAGACTTCATTTGGATATTTTAAAGTTTGCTTATATGTAGTTAAAACTTTTCTAAAGTTTATATTTGAATAATTTACATTTATTAAAAATTAATAGAATTTTATTTATATTAACATTAAATATATTTTAACAATATTATTTTACTTGTTTATTTTTATTTTTTAATATTAATATTTAATAATAATTAAACATATTTAAATATCTAAATTTAATTTTTAAAATTATCAACTTAAATATAATATTATTTTAAACTTTAGTATTAATAAATTATAATTTTGTGAATATATTACTTATATTTTAAATAAAATAAAATTATAAAGGCGAATTTAATGTCGAATTTTTACCCTTGCCAAACTTTATCTGAATTTTATGGTTGTTGAACTCGAATTCGAATTCGAATTCAAACCTGGTGACTTAGGATACATGTAAGATATCTATACTAGTAATAATTTGGTAACGGTACAATATGAAAAATAAATAGAATGAATGATTCAATAATCGGATAATGTATTTAACAATATACGAGCGTATATATAGAGATTACAAGACGACGTTCTAAATTAAGAACAAGTCGTTTAAAGTGAACTTCTAAAAAGCTAAATGCTAAATAAAGCTTAAAAGCTAATTATAACTAAAAAGAAAAAGCTAAATGCTAAATAAAGCTTAAAAGCTAATTAACTAAAAAGCTAAATGACCATTAAACAAGGAACTAAACATAGGTGACTCAAAATATAATTAAATATTCTAATACCCTCCCTTAATGGTCATAGGTGACTCAAAATATAATTAAATATTCTAATACCCTCCCTTAATGGTCATTCTATCTACTAACTACCCTACAGAAGACACTGCAGGTCTTTTGATCACAAATGAAAAGAACACTCTGTTGCAGTGGAGACCCTCCCTGGATCTGAAAAGTGTTAATGACCAAGAATACTAGAATCCATCCAACCTAACGTTGGGTAACCAAACTGAAAACTGAAACCATTATTTTGAGGAAAATCGGCAAACCCTTTTGCAGAAGAGTATCAGCTCCAAAACTGACTGCAAGATACCACGGTTGCAGATGTTCGCCCTGGCAGGTGCGACCCAAACTAACTGCAACAAAGCACGATTTTGAGGAAAAAACTGTCAAACCTTGAAATAGGAACCCTCGAAAAGAGAATTTACGATTTTGAGGAGAAAATCGAAAAACCAAGAAATTTGAGGTTACAAATCATCGTTTTTGTGGAAAAAAAGGGTAAAACCCAGATAACTAAAATCTTATGCGAATATCGCGGATTACAGATGAGATAACTTTTAAGGGAAAATTATAAACCCTGCGAACAATTTTTGAGGAAAAAATGGTGAAAACCCTCCCATGATTTTTTGTGGAAAAAATTAGAAAACCGACAGACAATTTTTCAGGAAAACATTGTGAAAACCCTGGGACCTGTAAGACGAGGTCTGGCCTAAATCAATCTGATAAAGGCAACGATATTCAGATATCGTGAACATGCACTGTTTCAGGTGTTGTGGCAGTTGTTGAACTTCTGTCTGTATTCCAACATGATGTTGGTCAAAGATGCCATCACAGAAACTGAGGTTGAACGTGGTCAACCTAGTGAAGGCACAAAGAATGAGACGGAAGATTCTGATTAAAAATCAGAATAGAAGCAGCTACACAAAAAATCTGAAACCTTGGAGGAGAATTTTGGCATGAATTCTAAGGTGCAAATTTCTAGGTTTGGAAGAAACCTAGAAATTAAAAAATTTCTGCAAACTTAAAACAGCATAAATGGTGCCCAAAAAAAACAGCAAAAATCCCAATGTGCACAGAAATAGTAGAAATTGTGAACTGTTTTTAAATTCCAAGGCAAATTTGCTGGCACAAAATTTGAGGCATGGAAAACGAGGCAACCAGAAAAATATGAGATCAACCCTTAAAAGCTCTCGAAAAACCCACCAAGAATCTAAAATCAGAATACAAATCCGACGGCTCAAAAATTGAGACATGGAAATCGATGCACCCAAAAAAATCTAACAACGACCCAATTGAGGTCTCGAAAAACCCACCAAGAATCTGCAAGCAATATAAAATTTCGACTTGAACTGAACGGTCAAAACCCTAGTCGAAAATTGCAGAAACCCTAGGAAAATTTTCAATCTGCAAAAAAAAAAAAAAAACTCCAGTTTGTGGGCCCGAAAATCTCTAGAACTCTAAAAAAACATGAACTGCTGCCCAGCCCACGAACCAGAAATCCTCGAAACCCTCAAAAGCCTTCAAAAAAGCAAAATCGTTTTTTAATAAAAAAACAATAAAAAAAAATTCTGGAAAATATTCCAGAAAGAAGGCCATGAATTTTTATTAAAAAATTCGCCAAACTTTAAAGAATCCCATTGACCCGCTCTAATACCATGAAAAATAAATAGAATGAATGATTCAATAATCGGATAATGTATTCAACAATATACGAGCATATATATAGAGATTACAAGACGATGTTCTAAATTAAGAACAAGTCGTTTAAAGTTAACTCCTAAAAAGCTAAACGCTAAATAAAGCTTAAAAGCTAATTAACTAAAAAGAAAAAACTAAATGCTAAATAAAGCTTAAAAGCTAATTAACTTAAAAGCTAAATGACCATCAAACAAGGAACTAAACATAGGTGACTAAAATATAATTAAATATTCTAATACAATAGCACTAACTACCAAGCAGGTTTTTCTAGGATAAAATCTTTATGGCATTCTGTCCTTTAAAACTGTCACCTATTTTGAATAAGTAGCACAGTCCAAAATAGTGTTGATTCATAATTTCTATAATATAATTTTGATGAGATTACAGATCAATTTGGTATCAGAACAATTTAATAATCCATTTTATGAGACTTGTGGAAAATAGCAGTGTTTGTATGACAGCGACTAGGTTTTCTCAGAATAAATAGCTGCTAAATTGCAAACCAGATTCCTCCAACATTTTAAACTAGATATCTATAACAAAAATATGGAATAAAGAGGTGAGAATGGAGAACCTTCAACATTGTAAACAATCATATGATGGCCTTTGTGAGCAACATGGATATATTGATTGTGAATTTGGAATTAGATGACGCAACAACAATGCATGCTTTACCAATAGGAGTTTTAGGCCAAGAATAGTCTTCTATGGGTCTAGTAGTATTATCTCTTGCCAAGAAATTTGGTTTTGGAGATTCCAGTGAGGTTCTAGAGGACCAAGAAATCTTCTTGGATGACATTAACGAAAAAAAGACTGAGGTAAAATCTGCACATGCCCCATTTAAAGTTGAGAATGGAAGCGAACATAAAATCATTTGAAGGGTAAGGGAATGCTGAATCCATTTAGATGTTTGGATCATACAAGTGGAGGTTAATTTTAGTGTGCATAATGTTAATGAGATACATAAGATGTCTTTTGCAACTCTCAAAATGTCAAGGCTGCTCTTGTATGTTGTGAGAATTATTTGTCATCTTCCAGAAGGAAAAAGAAACTAGTTGTGTCGAGGTGGAAAGAATGAATTTATCATTATGTAATTGCCCATGCAAGAATTTTTGTCCCATTTGGGCACAAGACTAACCAGAAAATTGAGCGACCGTATCTCAAATAAGATAATGGGCAATGTTTGCATGATTACAACATGTAGTTTAAGAGAAAGCCATGATATTGGGCATGGTCTTAAAGGGTGAGGATGTGCCTATAAAGTACCTTGGAGGCCTTCACACCCCTATAATATGGAGGGTATTCATCACCAATCCACAAGACTTGGACAAAGCTTGTGTCCGATCATATTATGTATAAGGTGAAGAACAACTACACTCAACAGAGGACTTGGTAGTGGGAGACTGAGAAATACTTCAAGAGCATATGGTGCCGCAGAAAAATATTATAGGGAACCACGAATTTTGGCAATTTGGGCTCTAAGGGAAGGCTCCAAGGCAAGCCAAGTGATACTCAAAAGAAGAGATGGGGAAGCTCTTTTCTCATATAATTTTTCAATAAAACTTTTGTGGGACCTCTAAGGAGGGAGGTGTGATGCATAAAGGATCAAGTAAAACAAAACTTATTAGTGGAATCCTTTTCTGTAGTCATAACTCTTATAAAAATCCTGGAAAATGCAGCATAGGAGAATTGTTGGTTCTCCAACTGGTGACAGTTTTGAAACTGTAGGAGTGATTTGGGATCACTTTTAGTATAAATCTCAGCAACGACCCAGAAAATGTGGTAGATTGGAACCATTAGTTCCTAATAGGGGGCAGCTTTCAAACTGCTGTGGTGCTTACTTTATTTCCTGGTAGTTTTCCAATTGTTGATAACTAAAAGCAGCGATTTCATGCTATGCCAGCAGACAGAATGTGTACCAATCAGTCTTGTAATTTCTCCTTCCAGTTCCACTTTTGGGACCTCCTTGCACATGTACACAAGGAGGACATCCCAACACTTATTTTTGGACAAGAGGGAGTTAGACTTAACAATGTGTATGTAATCAAGTAGAGCAAGCGACAGATTGTATTACACAGCATTTTACAACTCATTGTATTTGTGTAGATGCTAATAACAAGTTGGTAGTGGTGCAATTTCCACTACCAAGCTGCTTTTGTCCCTTGGGGTTTTCTAGGATAATATCTGTTTAATCATTTTCTGTCATATCATTCTTTCCTTCTCGACTGTCATTTTGAGTAAGTAGCGCAGTTAAATTAGAGTTAATTCTTAATTTCTATATGCATATTTTGATGCACGGTGGTGTTACATTATATGGCATTTACATGGCAAATGGAAAGTGTAAAAGGAATTCAATTACATGGGAAAATGGGAAAAACCAGCAATGTTATCCTAACCCTAAAAACAGCAGTGTAAAAAATTCCATCTTGGTTTTATCTGGAATGGCCTTGGCACTGGGTGCTGATTAAACGTGATTAATCACGTTGCCATTTTTTGCTCCTATGTTTTGGTGAGATTTCAGATCAATAGATATTGCTTTAGTTTGTTTATGCTCGACTACCTTAGTTTAGTCTGTTGATTGACAGCAAAGAGGTCGGCTATGCTGCTGGCTTTTTACAATTTACCATATTAAAGTGAAATGAGCAGTCATCTAGAATCCCCTATATGTAACAACATTTCCTTCTATGAAAAATGATAGACACTAGCCAGCAGATGAGGACCTACTAGAAAAATGACTTGGAGGAAAATGAATTGCCGTTTTTATGGAATGGGGATAAGGTTAGGGTTGAAAATTCTGCAGTCTTGAACTGTTCTCTATACACAAAACGGACTATAATTTCTGTTTTTATCACAAATAAATCTGTTTGTGATCCTTGCATGCAATTTGTCACCTAGATCAGTCTTGACTCAAGATTTTTCAGAATCCAAAGCTACATAAGACAGGATTTGGGAGGCTTCTAAACCCAAGTTTTGATTTGAATGCTGAGAAAACTACAATGTGTGTGCTATTTCGACCTAAAATTTGGAATTCTGACATCAATGCTAAAATTCTATATGATTTTTGTGCACTTGTCTCAAGTGACATTTTTCACATCGAGATGATTTATTATTGCAATATAAATGCTAATTTTTGTAAGGGAGATTCAGGCTTTGTGGTGAAAAGTTAACATACATGCGTTTTCCACTTCTAGACTTCAATTGTCTCCTGGTTTTTTACTTTGTTAACTTTCTTCAATTTATGTGTTCTGGTTTGCCCTCCAATTAATTTATCATTTGACACTAATATAACCTGTTATAGTGTGAATGGTGACAAAAGACATTGATTTCTTAAAATGTGCTGCTATACTGCTGGAATAGAGGTTATCTAGTTAATTAAACATCCAAGGTGATAAAAAATTAAAATCTGTCCTTGGTTTCTGAGCTGATTACTTGATACTTAGCACAGATGTGTAAATTAAAAAACAAAAACTAATTTTAAGCTCTTCTTGTAGCTTTTCATTGAATACAGATGTATAACAAAATTTTTTTGTGTGATGATGTGTCTACCTGTTAAAGCTTGTAATTTGAGGTTGACCTTCATGATTATGATGCAGGCATCTTCATTATCAATTTGGGTAAAACTTGGGAAAAGCTACAGCTTGCTGCAAGAATTATTGTAGCAATTGAGAACCCTCAGGATATAATTGTGCAGTCTGCAAGGCCCTATGGACAGAGAGCAATTCTGAAGTTTGCCCAATATACTGGAGCACAGGCAATTGCTGGCAGGCACACACCTGGAACATTTACAAATCAGCTTCAGACATCATTTAATGAGCCACGTCTTCTGATTCTTACTGATCCAAGAACTGACCATCAGGTGAACTTTGAGCTCTTGGCAATATGAATTTCTTATTGCATAATTCATTGTAGTCAAATTATATTAAGCTTCTCTACATCTTCAACCAATTTTTAGTTTTGCCCCCTTCTTTCTTAAATTCTTACAGTTTTCATGTTGATGCCTTGTAGCCTATAAGAGAAGCAGCACTTGGTAATATTCCTACCATTGCCTTCTGTGACACTGACTCTCCAATGAAACATGTTGACATTAGCATTCCTGCCAATAACAAGGGAAAACACAGCATTGGTTGTCTATTTTGGATGATGGCAAGGATGGTTTTGCAAATGCGGGGGACAATTCTCCCTGGCCATCCTTGGGATGTCATGGTAAGTTCAATTAATAACCGGTTGTTCATGGCAATGTGTTTCTTTGGGTTCAAAAGCATTCTACATTCCTTTTCCTCTTTTTGTTAAATACACTGCAGTTTTTTATCTTATGGTCAAATACACTAGAGTTTTCAAGTCTCAAGTACACTAAGACCATTCTCCTTGTTGACTAGAATCCTTCACAAATTAAAATCATAATAGTTGTTCTTTTTCGAATAATGTACGTCTGTATGTAATTTTGCTTTTTCAATAAGAAGTAGCTAACTCAAAAGACTTTTTTTTTTCCATTCTCTATATTGACCAGGATCCTTCAAAAATCATTTCTCACTTTTGAATAGCTTTAGTCTATTTGTAATTTTGTTATTTCGTTAAGCATTAAGATGCAAGCAGTTGCACAGCCACCCCTTCAAATGGATGAGTCAAGCTAGCGTAATAAACTTAGTCACTTAATGTTTTCAAAATTCATCCATGTATTTCTCACTCTTGATATGTCTCATTTAATGCAATGTCCCCAACTAGTGATTACCTGAATTTTGTCCTAAATTAGTAATTCCACAATATAGTTTATCATTTTTTTCAATATATAAGAGTAACTTCATCTAGTCATTCAATAAACTTAGGAATAGGCAAATAAATACATGGATTAATATAATAGCAAATATATTACATAGAATGATAAACATGTCTTTCTAACCATAACCAATTATAGTCTAGTTTGGTAGGAAAGGCTCGTGAGGGTGCCTGTATACTGCTCATCCCAACTAAGCCCAAGAGCGCACAACGTCCCACTATGACAACTTACCTCTTGGCCCTCAAGAGGCAGGAACGTCCCACTATGACAATTCCATCCCTTGGGGTAGCCTACTTAGCTTGGGAGAGCCGGTAAACTGCAATTCCCCAATTTACTTCCTGCATTCATTCCTTTGATTGATTACGAGATAAGACATATACACATATAAATAATCAAAGTAATTTATTTATAATCTTATCCATGATATGTAGAATTCATTCTTATATATATATATATATAATCTTATTAATATTATTTAAAGTATATATGTTTGTATATCAACCTATTATAAATCTTGCTAACATCATTATCATTAATTAATCTATTATCCTTATTTTGTACTGTATAAATCTTTTATGTACTATGAATGCATATTTAATTATGACTGTCATACATATTGCAGTCTATATTAATATTTCTATTAAATTCTGCATAATAATATTATCAGGCTTCATATATAAAGCATACATATTAAGCACATCCCCATGCATACCACCAAGAACATCCCCATGCATACCACCAAGAACAAGGATGTTACTACTTGTAACTTAAAAACAGTTCTGATTTGATCTGATCCATGGTGATGTTACTAGATGCTTTGATTCCTTCCCTTTATATCTCTCAATGTGAGGGAGAGGCCACACCTCTTCATCATGTATGCCCTTTAGCAAGAGACACACCCTTTCACCATTAGCACCGTTTGAAAGAGTGCAACTCTTCATTATTTCTGCCCTTTGAAAGGGACACAACCTTTCACTATCAAATCTGTACTTATTTAAATCAGATCTGCACTTCTGATTCCCAAATTCCCTCCTCAAATGAAGTTCTCTTCTCCCTTTTATATCTCATATTTGAGGGAGTCACAACTTTTCATTTTATGTCTTTTGACTATTCATTAACTTAATTAAATCTTAATTATATTCTTTATATTTTAATTTAACCGTTTTTAATATTTTAATTTTATTATTTATTATTAAATTTTATATCAAAGTGGGGACATCACATTTAAGCAATTATTGCAATGGTTAAGATGATATTTTCTCTGCTACTGCAGGTTGACCTGTTCTTTTATAGGGAGCCAGAGGAAGCCAAGGAACGTGAAGAAGAGGAGGTTGCACAGCCTGACTATACTCCTGGTTTTGCTCTTGGTGCAGATCAATGGGGTGCAGATACTGGTGATGCCCAGTGGGGGGAGGCTACTGTTGCTGCAGTTCCTGCTGCAATACCTGCAGTTCCTGCTGATTGGATGCCTGCAGCTGGTTAGTCTCTGTTTTACTAACAGAAGTAAAAACCATTTATAAATTTGTCATGATTTAGTTCAGCAAATAATGCAGTACCACATGATTGGAATTTACCTGTTATGATGCTCTTGGATGTTGGTGTGTATAATTGTTTCATGGTTCTCTGATCTGTTTCAGAACCTGTTGATGCTGTTCAATGGGATGCGGCAGCCCCTCCAGTAATGGCCCCAGCATGGGATGCAGCTCCAGTACCAACGGTTCCTGGATCGGCTGCAACAAGTTGGGAGGCTCCAATTGATCCTACAAGTTGGCCTCCTGGTTCTCAATGATTTCAATTTGTCTCTTTTCAACTCCATTTTTCTGAGGAAGGTAAAAACATTGATATTATAATTGTGTTGTTAACAATGCCGAGTGGCTGCTACATTACTGTATTGAGGCATAGCTTACGATTTTCACTTTTCAGTGGAGATCTATAGTTATTCCTTGTAGGTTTTGACTGTATTTTAAAGTCAATATTGCAGATACAGATAAAGAAAGCATCTGGTTGAAATACATTTTTTGTTAGTACTTTAAGTTTGCAACTTTAAAGTTTATTCCAGTTTTGACACAATTTGAGTTTTAACTTGAAGATTTTAGGTTATTTTGCATTAAGGCAATTATGAAAGAAAAACGAGCTTTTTGACTCTTTTTGCTAGGGAAACTCATTTGATTTCTTCTTTGACATCATTGGTTTTTAACTTGTTTTTTCTTTTGATTTCAGTACCCTAGCTGTTTAAGCCTTCCTTTTGGTTCCATAGGCTTGTCTAGATGAAATGCATCGTCATAGGTTGTTTTTCTTGGTTTTTTTTTAAGAAACAAGTTCTTAATGACATTCTTCATGGACTTAAAAAGTGAAAGCACAGACTGAGTGATAAACAATAAATCAAATTTTTGTTGAAAGTTTTGGTAGTTCCATTGTTAACCGAAGTAAAGATTTATGCCAACAATACATTTGTCTATCAGTATCAGTCTACAGAAGACTGCTTATTAAGGTTGCAAAGTATGATCTGTTTTCAAATCATATTTTATTGTCGCTCCCACATGGTTACTTGACAGCATCATACAGTAGCAATCTATTTCTGTAGCCCATAGGAAAATTCCTTCTCACGTGGTCTGTAATGCTGTGTCATGGAGTTAACATTTATATTTAAAAATAAATAAATCCAACTTGTTCATAACAACCTCTGGCAAAATCTAAACAAGCCAGCTGTATGAAAAAAAGAAAGATGTGGGGAACTATCGTAGGAGTTCACTCGGTTTTGTCTAAAAAGATATAATCTTGGTAAACATGTAATGTGTACATTAGGCTACATAGATTTCCAAAAATGGAAATCCAAATGCATGTTTTTCATCCCTCGTATGTTTACATGGAGCTCTGAGGTTTGTATATCTGATGGAGTTCTGTTGAGAAATATTTTGGATGTGAAGTTTGATCCATCTTATTTATTATTTTTCTTTTATTTAAAGGAAGTGATTGGATCATTAACATGTTTTACTTGGTAGAAACGCAGTCCTGTTTTTTTGTCTCTGCCCATTGATTCCTACTTTCTAAACAGGGATTCAAATATTTGTTAAACTATAGCCCAAGCTACTGCAAGGCCAATAGGATGGTGGAAAATATAGAATTCCATAATTTGGGGAGATTATCTAGGATTTCCTCTCCTTGTTTCCAACTCTTTTAGCTCAAGACTTTAGCATCACACGTCCCTTGCAGTACAGCAGAGATGCCACATCATTTTGGTTGTAAATATTTAATCTCTTACTAAGTTGGTTATGAAAATAATATGTTTCGGCATCTTGAGCTTAACTTTTCCCATTTTAATGCCTGCGGTTGACCATTTGCTTTGATTGGCCAAGACGGGTGTGCATCACGTGTCATGCTCAAATTGACAATGACTGAGCTTATTGTAAGTTTTCATCTTTGTTGACAGAAGTTGAATTCATATTCTTTAACCTTAAACATGTAGCTGACAGAAATTTGTGAATGTGGTTTCTCAATAAGTTTGTTACAGTCCTCGTTTACTTAAGCTTAAAAAAAGAGATCTACTAACTAATGTAGGTTTTCTTTATATATAAATACTAAGTAATACGTGCTTACCAACTTGCATGCTAATAACTTCCTTCTTTGGTGCTTTCATTACCTTGACGCCTCCACTATTTTGAATACAATTTTCTATTAGCCAAAGAGCTTTGTGTCCTTTGTTAGTTTAAATAATTTTAGAGAAAATACAAAACACATTCTTTTAACCTTCTTAACGAACCATTCAATGTGCGTTCGGTATGGGTTTGCTTGATCCTCCTTATGTTTCTAATAATAATGTTGCTTGGGCTGTTGTTTGTCGCAGGTGGAAAGGTAAGCTTTCTTCCCCTCCCCAAACTTCTTCGAGTCAACTTTTGGGTTTTTCTCACCACTCAACTTGGGCCGTTGCTGGTTTGGTAGGCCTTTACAGTGATCTTCTGACTTGTTGTTAAAGGCTTGTCCGATCTGTGAGCTTGTTTTAGGGTCAACATCCTTGTGTTGTTCCCTTTCTTTTATGTCGCCTACAGGTTGTTTGTATATAGGGCCAACACCTTTGTTTTGTTGCTTATTTTAATGAAAAATATATCTCTTGCAAAGAGTACAAACATGTATTCCATTGCACCTATGGTGCACATGGGTTTTAAATCTAAGTTCATCCAATGTGGGGATGTTGTCTATGTAGCCGACAAAATTCTCTTGATTAGATAGTATTTTGCCATTTATTAATCACAAACTAAACACACAAAACTGTCTAAGCAAGGCAATTTTGTTGATTGCATAGACATTTTCCTTATGTATATAGAGGAAGATTAAGTGTGCAGCAAATGGAAACCGAAAAGTCACATGCATTAACGACAATGTTCTAAAAACTATTGTTTCGTATTGTACATGAAAATTTGATGTTGTAATAATTGTATGTTTGCTATGTTCATAGTGGCTTGTGGAACTATAATTTAGCTTATATTTATAAAGGAGAAAGAAGAAAAATAGTAAGTCCAAGCAAAATAAATCTCTAAAATTAATGCAATATAGTTGTAAAATTTAAGAATTTGATACAAGGTAAGCATATCGATAGATGTTCTGGCTAATTTGCGTACCCATAGATCTCAATTGGTACATCATATTTTAACCTTTTTTTTGAGTTGTCTTTGTATGTCACTTAATTGCTTATGGCTATTGTTCTGACTTTTGGGTAGTAACGACACATGTTGTAGGATCCATTATGTGCACAAAGTTGAAAAAGTGGACATTTCAAAAGTGTTGTATGGACCTTGCTTTATAAAGATGGCCCAATAACTGTGCACTACAACCACCTCAAGAATGAACAATATTTATGCTCAAATGCCTCAGTAGTCATGCACTATGGGTACCGATAGTCTTGCACAACTCCTCCAGTTAAAGTTCAAAAATTATAACTACTGGGGGTTAAGTGGGTGGCATTTTTATTTTGATTTCTTTAAGGTTAGTAATTGGTGGTTGGGTGAGCAAGGAGTAAATGATAATTGGAACATGGGCAGTAACTGGTGGTCTTCCCCTACAACAAATCCAATCTCTAATGGCCATTTGGAGCTGCAAATCCTATTGACTAGGATTTAGTGGGATCTTGATTGATGAACCAATGCACTTAATGCTTGATTATGACAATAAATTTTACAACGACACTTTTATTTTGTAGTCCTAAGGGAAATTATATTCACTCCTATTGCAAGTCATTTCTAGAATTCATGATTTCCATCTCTCTTAGTGTATGTTAAAATTGTAAAACAGGTTCGATATTAAGAGGAATTTTAAGGGCTATCACATATATATAGGCCTTTGCATTAATATTTTCTTCGTACTATATATAGGATCTATGTAGTTACAACTTTAGTTGTTTTGATTGAAAACATTGCAGAGCCTCTTAATTAATTAAGGAGAAACAAATTACATATAGGCAATTACATTATGATGTTTTTAAAAGACACATTTGATAATAGGAAACCGAAATAGAAACTATCTAACTAAACTAAGCTTAAACTAAATGACCATTCAATAATATAATAAATGCTTTAAAACACTCCCTTAATGGTCATCCTATCAACTACACCAAGCTGCTCCCTAAATTGTACAAAACTTGTCCGGGCTTAGAGATTTGGTGAGAATGTTTGCAATTTGGTCCATAGTTCCATCTTCAACAAGCTGGCGAATGAAATGACAATGAAGCTCCACATGTTTAGTTCGTTCATGGAAGATTGGATTCTTGGCAAGTTTTAACACCCATTGATTGTCACAGTACAAGGGTGAAGGTCCCGCTTGAGACATTTTAAAGTTAGAAAGTATCTTTTGAAGCCAAACTGCCTCACATGGTGCCTTAATAGCTCCTCGATACTCCTCTTTTGTCAAGGAAAGAGCTACTGTTTGTTGCTTCTTACTGGTCCATGTGACTGCACTCGTGCCAAGACTAAAGACATATCTAGAAGTAGACTTCCTGTAAAACCAATCAACCGAGGATCTTTGCTTCTGTTGTACAAAATGCCAAAGTCAAGTGTCCCTTTCACATCTCACTACACGCTTCACTGCAACCCAATGTTCTTCTTTTGGGGCTGTCATGAAACAAGATATGTAGCTCACATCATAACTAAGATTGAGTGTAGTGGTTATAAGATTGATGAGATTGCCAACTACTTGCTTGAATGTTGACCCATTCACCAGAGGTGAATTTGATTTGGTTAAGAGTTTCAACCCTTTCTCCATAGGTGTAGACGAAGGTTTGCAATCTTGCATTTTGAACTTATCCAACAAACTCTTTGCATACTTTGATTGAGAGATGAAAATGCTGCCACTTGTTTGCCAAACCTCTACACCGAGATTATAATGTAGAAGTCCCAAAATTGTCATATCAAATGTCTTGATACAAGTTCTGTTTGATTTGCTTAAGCAAGTGTTTTCCACTGCTAGTAATGATGATATCATCAACATAGAATAAAAATGTCATTACCAACACTCTTGACATACAAATTGGGATCTGGAGGACTTCTCTGAAAGCCCTGTGCAACCAAGTATTGATCAATTTTGATGTAGCATACCCTAGGGGCTTGTTTTAGGCCATAAAGAGCCTTTACCAATCTGCATACTTGGTGCCCTTTGCCTGCTACCTTGAAACCTTGAGGTTGCGTCATGTAATTCTCTTCCTCCAAATCATCATTGAGAAAGGTACTCTTTACATCCATTTGATGGACTTTCTGGTTAGACTGTGATGCAATGGCTAGAAGCAGTTAGATGGTGCTTATCTTTGCTATGGTAGCAAAGGTTTCCTTGTAGTTATCTCCTTTTTCTGAGAAGCATTTAGCCATCAATCAAGCTTTGTATTTATTAAGTGTCTCATTAGCTCTGTATTTCACTTTGTAGACCCATTTGTAGCCAATGGGTTTCTTCCCAGGTGGAAGATTTGACAAAACCCAAGTATTATTCTTCAAAAGACTACGATGTTTAATTTCCATATCTTTTACCCATTCAGGTATTCGTTTTGCCTCTGAATAAGTTTGGGGCTCATAAACACTCTGAATGTTTGCCATAAGAACGAAATTGATTGTGCTCTTCTCTTTCTTGCCTCTAAAAGATCTACCCTCAACTAGCTCATCATCTCGCACATCACCAATAAGCTTTTCCCACCACTTAGGTTGGAGAGCAGAACCATCTACTTCCAAATTAGGTGTATCAACGTAACTTGGGCTGCTTGGAATAAAAGCATCTAGATGTTGAACCTGATGGAACTTTGGTGGTACAATATCATGTCTAGGAGATTCCACAACTTCAAGTTCGAAATCATTAGAATCACTCCCTTTAGGTGTAGCTAATGGAAGACTAACACTTATATCTATTTTCTACAAAGGTTATTCTTCAAGACACTAGATGACATAAGTGAGCCGAAAGAGCCCAGTATCTTCATCGAAAATTACATCTCTACAGAATATGAGACGGTCAATGTCCACACTAATCAACTAATAGGCGTTATGATTGTCAATGTAGCTTGTAAGCATCAACTTCTGACTCTTGGAGTCTAGCTTTGTTCTCTTGTCATTAGGAATCCAAGTATATGTAGTCAAACTAAAAACTCTGAGGTGGCTGATTGTTGGTTTCCTCCTAGACCAAGCTTCTTCAGGAGTCATCTTTTTAACGACTTGTGTGGGAGATCAATTCATAAGGTAAATTGGAGTATATACTAGCTTCTGCCCAAAATTTCCTAGGCACATTCTTGTCTTCAATCATACATTGAGCCATCTCTATTATGGTTTGGTTCCTTCGCTCAACAACACCATTTTGTTGAGGGATATAGGTTGTGGTAAATTGATGCTTGATGTTGTGTTTAGCACAAAAGTTCATGAATTTAGTGGAACAAAATTCACCCCTATTATTTGATCGAAGAGTTATGATATGATGTCCTAACTCTTTTTCAACTAATGCTTTAAACTTCTGAAATTAATTACACATTTGATTTTGCTTTGAGAAAAAACACCCACATTTTTCTACTAAAATCATTGACAAATAGAAGACAATACCTGACACTAGTGATTGATGCTTTATTCATTGGTCCACAAACATCTACATCAACCAATTGTAATACCTTGGATGCTTTCCAAGCTTGTCCATTGGAGAACAAAGTTCAATGCTACTTCCTTGTTTGGCAAGCTTTGCATACACTATGTGTCTGCTGTTGAATCTCAGGTAAGCCTTCTACCAGATTCTCTCGAGCCAATTGAGAGAGATATGATAGGTTGAGATACCCATATCATTGATGCCACAGTGTATGGAAGAACTCTTCGCAGCCATTGCAATCTCCTACGACTTGCCAATATCAATTAGCCTGTATAATCCATGATCTTCGAGGCCAACAACAATGGTCTTTTTGGAATATCCTTATCAATAATGTGGCACTTGTGTGCACTAAAGATAACATCCAACTTCAAACAATGTCGCATCATCTAACAGAAAGCAAATTACGCTCCACGCTTGGAACAATATATACGTTGAGGAATATGAGATTCCTCCCACCTGATGTAATCTAAACATTGCTTTTGTGAACAACCGTATATTCTTCACCTCCTTCAAAGACAACTGAATCAGAGCAAGTCGTGTACTCTATGAACCAATCTCTTTGTGCATGAAATGTTGAGAAGCTCCAAAATCAATGTACCATGCAGATGATTTCACCTAGTTTGCTAGTCTTTTGGCCATAAAAGCGTAAAAGACATACTCCTTTTGTTCAGTGTGCTCTGCAACATGGGCCTTCTACTGAGACCCTCCCTCATTTGATTGCTTGTAACCAACTATTTTTTGCATTACTTCTTCATGTGGCCAAGCTTACCACAGTAGTGACACATGGTAACTTTCTTGGAGCTGCTCTCATGTTTGCTCTGTCTTCTTGGTTGAAAGGGATTTCCTTTACCTTTGCCTTTGTCCTTGGCTTTGGCAGTGAAGGCTTGTTCTATCAGCGATGATTCGCTGTTGCTCCCAAATTGTTGTTTCCACCTTTCTTGTTGCAAAAGATTGTTGAACAGTTCAAGAAATTTTAGATCAACATTCGTTGATGTAATGTTGAGTGTCTCAATGAAGTGTTCGTACGAGCATGGTAAAATTTTGAGAATGATCACCACGATGTCTTCTTCCTCCATCTTGCAAGGGTTGATCTATGCCTCAAAGTTTTTTAATTTTTCAAGTTTTTTGATTGACTTTTTATAAAATTCAAGGTTTTTTTTACTAGCACCTCGAGACTTGTGTCTTCTTCCTCCATCTTGCAAAGAGTTCCCTTCTAAGTGTAGCTTCCTAAAAACCAAACGTTTGAACATAGAAACTATGATCAATGCCGCTTGTATTTTTGCTTCATTATTTGTTCCTTCTGGTAATTTCATCACCTCAATTGCAAGCGTTCCTAGCTGGTCTTTGAGAATGCATCCAACCCTTGATGGCCCTAGGTTACCCCATTCTGCTCCATTGAAATTTACTTTTATCCATGCTTCTTCTAGGGGAGACCAAACCACTTTCAATCTTGGATTAAAGGTGGGATTAGCCCCCATAGCCCCATAAATAGGGATGAGTAGGTGTATATTTAAATTAGAAGTTAAAAACTTATCTAGGAAGTGAAACTAGATCAATCATATTTTGAAGATTTGAATATTATTGATGGATGGTATAAAAAATACCATTTATTAATTGAATTCGACTAATTTATATGCAATTTTTTTAAAATTATAGAATGATCATTAAATTATTATTAAAGTTCATAAAAATGTTATATATAAACTTTGTATCTCTAAATACCTTATTAAAGTTCATAAAAATATTATATTTAAACTTTGTATCTTTAAATACCTTAGTGTAATGAAATCCTATTGATCAAATTATGCTTACAATACACCTCTAAAGCTAGGGAAGATTAAAAATTGTAAAATATCCCTCACTACAATAGAAATAATAAGTTGTCACAATCACCTCATACAATAATAATTAGTCACGTACATGATGATAGATCTAGTGCAATTGCATAAACTTGTATTCCTAAAGTGCTAACAATATGCCATAAAAGGGTCACATTTGTGATAGAAGCAACCATTAGGATGGTGCTTTCTATTGACGTGCATCTTTCACTCATAAACTTCTTATCATAAGAGGAGCTTTATGGTAAAATTGAGTTTGGTCTTGATATAAAATTGGATTTACAATTCAACAATGATCTAGTATCCACTTTGATGACCCATTTTTATGAGCTTCATCCAATTTATACTTGATTTAGATAAGGTTGAGATAAAATTGGATTTACAATTCAACAATGTTATAGGTTTCAAATTGTTCTTTTGGTGTAAATTTACTTATGCAATTGAATTATCTAGTTTGCTCTCTTATAAGTATATATTTATATTTTCAATTGAATAATATAATGCACTCTAGTTTGGATTTTTTAGTTTAAATTTGTATTCAACAAAATAAAATAAAAATGTACATTTAATAATATAATTGAAAAACACATGTTTTATTTGGAAAGCTCTCTAAATTGAAATATACACATTATTTTTTGAAAATATTCTCTTAGAAATAACACTTTACATGTGGAGTGCACAATTGAAGGAAAGGGTGATTGTGTTCTTTTTACTTCATTGATAAACTCACTTCAACTTAGTAATTGTCAATTGTATATCTAATATGATTTTATGGTCACTTAACCAATGACCAATGGGATAAATCCACACAAATAAATATGAACACATTACAATATTGTAACCTCATTTAATACATGTGGGATAAATTCATTCAATGGAATATTGTCACATTCTAACATCCCCTTAATATAAAATTGGAGGATTTACAACCCACTTACTACATTTAGCGATAAAGAGAATGTCATGATAACAACGCCCTTAACAACAAGCTCTTTGAGACATAACTATTGCTATAACTTGACAAACTTACACTCCACAAATGTTTATGAAAATTTGTGTCATTTCTACTTCTATCTCAATATTTTGGAGTAAATTAGGTAATCACCTTAGTAAGTAATTAATCATCAATTAATTACTTAGGTCCCCTATTATTTTATTACACAAGCTAAACTTAAGAGTGCTTTTTATTAGTAGAATGAGTTATATTTAAGTCACATTGTCTCATAGAATAGGATGATAACACTAGTCACAATCTTATCTAAACTCACTTAGGATTTTCATCTAGGGTTTTATCTTTATGCTTGTATAAGAATTCACTGTAATCTATCAAGTGTAATCCAATTGTATTCAAGTTCATGTCAATTTAGATGTTTTATTGGATCAACTTCTTTCTCAAGGTTGCATAACATAATCATGAATTTTTGTCTTTAGATGGGATATGAATTTAGATTGTAGTTGACTTATGAGAGTTGTGGGGTTCACTATCAACTCTAGCACATATCTAATCCAAATCATTTCATGGTCCAATAACACACAAATCTTGTGGTTCTTAATCTCAATATGTCATATAAGAAAGACTCTTGGAAATCTAAAGAGATTTGATAGTCATGAAGAACCACATCATTTGGCACATGCAAATGATGTAGCACCTTTCACAACCACGTTGTTTCATTTGATGCTTGAACTAGTCCAATGTACTATACCCTAGTTATAGATTCTAAAACACAATTTTGCTTCTTGAATCTCCCAAGTTGAAGGATTATATACCTAATCAAAATTTATGTTGCCTTATAAAACATAGTGACTTCCTATCTTGAATTGAAGACCAAAATTTAAAGTCCCATTCGCATATTTCAAGATATATGCCTTACAACTTTCATGTGACTACTCAATGGTGCTTGCACGAACTTGGCTGCCAATACAAAAAAAATATGTATTAAGGTAAGAGTGCATAATATAGAGCAAATTTATTGATAGGCTTTGATGTTTTATAGGATCTACCTCCTCTATCCTTGTATCTTTTGTCAGCTTAATACCAAGATTGCACAAATTTTAGTAGCTTTCTCATCTTCCATCGTAAATGTTGTGAAAAACTATTTGACACATTCAACTAGGAGACAACAGACTTGTCATATTCACTAAAATTGCTCTAGAAAGTAGTGAAGCAACCTTGGATCTTTTATCTTGAACCTTGTGACTAACTTATTTGTTTTACAAATGAAATATTCTTTATTCCTTGTTAGAATCAAATCATCCACATAGAGAACAATGATGAGAATATTTTGATCCATCTTAATGTAAAAATTGGGCTTAACAAAGTTTTTAAAACTCAATGTATATTTCTCTTGGCTTGATTGTACATTTGAATCATTAAAATCATCTCCCTTAGCCATCAAAGCATGGATTGCAAATTGACTTATTACCTTTTGAGTATCCAAATATGTACCTTTATTGGAGCATCACAAAGGGACCACCTAGCCCAAATATATTTATGTTATATGGTACATTAGAGAAGCATGAGGCTTGGTTGGTGGAAAAGGGGTTTTCCCAAGATAAGTTAATACAATTTGGCGAGATATTTGATTTGGGAGCTAACTTGAAATCCATTAGGATGCTATTAGCTATAGTTATCACATTTAATTTTCTTGTGGAGTAAAGGATGCTGAGATTGGATTATTTCATTGAGATTTAGAAGATGAATTTTATACAAGCCAACTTAAAGAATTGAAGGTGAAGGGAAAAAGAACTTGTTTTGTAAGTTGAAAGTGTGAAGGGAAAAAGCACTTGTTTTGCAAGTAGTAATGTTGATCACTATGTATTACAAAAAGGTGATGATTATGTTTCAATAATTATATTAATGTTCATTATATGCATATAATTGGGAATAATAAGTATTGATTAAGGAAAATTAAGTCTTAGTTTTCTAGTGGATTTAATATGAAAATTTGGCTACTTCAAGGTTCATGCTTGCTATGAAGATCCATAGAGACATGGTTAATATGAAATTGAGGTTAAACCAAAGAAAAAATATCTTGATATTAATTTGTATCCATTTGGAATTCATACCAATAATCTTGTATCTTTCCTCTTTGGACATGAAGTTGAGTTTCAAATAAATAACTTAGAGCATGACTTGACCATTCATAAATGTTCAACAATGAAACATAGCATGAAGAAACAATCATACATAAAAATATTTAGCCATATTTAGATTTTAATAAATCAACATTTCATGAATGCAAACTAGGAACTCAAAAAAGACAATAAAAAGACAAAGATTTATGCGAAAAATGGTTTTATTTATAGATTTTATTCTCGTGAGAAAAATAGATACATGATCGGCTCTAGTGCTAGTGTCATTCTTATCCCACTTTCTAGCACTATTATACCTTTGCCTTCTAGGCTATAATTTCCAAGTACAAATGATATTATTGATTATGAATCCCTCATCATGACAATTGCATGTCACATTATCTTTGGGCATAAATTCTACTATTATTAATGGAGACTCTCAATTAGTGGTGCACCAAAAAGAGATATATATCAAGTTAATGAAGAAAAAAGTATCACAATACCATGGTTTGACACAATATTTATCAACTTGCTATGATTCTTATACTATTGAAGACCTTTTACAAAAGAATAATCAACAACAAAATGTTATGGCCAATATTTCCTCTTGATGAATATAGAAAATAATGACACAATTCATATTGCATTTTCAATTGTAAGAGTCCCAACCGTCTAAGACATGGGTACTCATATATGTACCATATTGACATAGAATAATGATTCATTGATATTTATAGCTTTTATGATAAGTTTGTGTTCCCTCCTAAACATACAAATTCATAAAATATTTTCTTAAATTACTAATGCGATTTATCATTATGGATACATTATTTTTTTTTCTAAAATTTTAAATAAATGAAAAAAATACACTCTAAGATGCCCATGGGAACACTTATGATGGCCATTTTTATAAAGAGGTGTTATTTTAAAAAAATACTTCAAATATAATATTATTAAAGAGTATGCTTAAAAACGTGCCACTTGTCAATAACATAGTATAAAAACAAATGCATCAACCTTGGACCTTCATCCACTTACCTCTCCTTGGCTATTTTTGTATATGGGGGATTTCATTTAGTAAGAAATATATGCTCTTTTTCTATTTCATCTAATAGGCTCACCTCTGTTATTATTAACATGGATTATTTAATAAAATGGTCTAAGACTACCTCCTTGAAGTTGCCTTTATCACTTAATTAATTTAGTCAATATCTAAGACAATTAGGTAGTTTTGTGATGACATATTAGTGATATATCATGTCAAATTATTTATAAAAGAGAAGGCCATTTCCAAATTATGGGTTTTTATTGTCAGTTGTAGTCATGTTTACTCTACTTTTTGAGCAGTGAAAATTGTTGGAATTCTTGTGTTAAACAATTTGAGTCGATAACGATATTCAACGAAAAAATGAATATATGCAAAGCATGAATATGTGTGATTTCTTTTCATTTGACGAAGTCAAGAGGTCTAACTGATCAATTTCTTTAAAAAGAAAAAAAATTATGATTAAAAGCCATTTTAGCCTATGTCATGAGTCATAAGAAAATAATCTTGAAGTTGTTTTAATGTTCGTGTCATTCAAGAAACTTAGAAACCCCTTGACGAAACAACCTACTATCAACAATGTCTTGTAAATGTACCAATGACACAAGAAGTGAATTTGCCTATGATAGGGATGGTCTTCCTATTCCGTGGTTAACTATTAATTTTTGGCTTTGAAAGAGAGTAAAATGACTCGGATGGACTTCATTGCCGAATGCACCCTTATCCGTCCTTGTGATATGTAATGTGATAATTGTATTATACAATCGAGTTTGAAATATAGATTGCGGGTTTTCACGGCATGGAGGTAAGACACTTCAAAGAATGGTTTTGAGATTCTTACACTAGAAGCGACTCACTTGGGAAATGTACACCATCGGCGGTTTAAGCCGACAGTTAACCAAGTGTTAGCGGCAGGTTGGTAGAACAATCAAAGCGCCTATATTCACCAAGTCCAGAAAGTGAGTTGATTGTTATCGCCAAGTTGGTAAATGACATAAGTGACCGATATGTTTCTTCACGCAAGGTTTAAACATTGACATCTTCTTCATCGGTGAGTTGGCCAACTTTAACCAGTTACCAAACATTTTGCATCGAACTCACTTATGCATGAAAGATATCAGCAAGTTGACCAAAAGGATAAACAAGCCGAATATAAATATCAATAACCGACTAACAGTTTAAA
The DNA here is from genome assembly GCF_030272615.1 of Cryptomeria japonica. Taxonomy (NCBI): domain Eukaryota; kingdom Viridiplantae; phylum Streptophyta; class Pinopsida; order Cupressales; family Cupressaceae; genus Cryptomeria; species Cryptomeria japonica. The sequence continues at coordinate 52,736,830 of NC_081415.1, read as the reverse complement.
GTTATGTTTTGGTTGCTATCGGCAACTTGGCAAAGTTGACTAACATGCTGATACTTCTCTAACTGGAAAATCGCTCCACCAAGCTCGCCTGAAACCCCAATTGGTGGAAGGAACCTACCACGTGGCCAGGAAGGAAGGCGAAAACCGGTTTTCTAACTGCTTCCGCCATTTGCTTTGCATGCCGATAGATATGCATGCTATCGTGCTCCCTAACTCCACTCAGAAGTATTGAAGATGAAATGTTTGAGCGCCACAGTTTGATCGAAATGGTTGTCATTCTCAGCACATGATTGTTATTGCTGCGCAATGTGAATATGTTGATAAGAGTTTAAGAAAGTGCAATGTGTATTCCGCCACCTTAGGCGATATTGTTTCTCCTTAGCCATCGATGATATTGCTTCTGTTTATATTTTGGTGATGCTGTTTGTCTCACATCGCAATTAGAAGTGCTCCGGTCGACCTGCATGCAAAAGCCGACAAAGTATTCTAAACCTTCAATTTTCTCAACTCGGTCGCAGCCTCTTAGGTCAAATGATGTGAGGGATGTCAATCGTGCAAAGCTCGGAAGCTCAACCAACTTTGGGCAACACTTTATTACTAGCCTTTCAAGGTTTACCAGATCACAAATGACCCTTATATTCTTCATATTTTCACAGGATGACAAAGTTATTGACTTGACTGTTGTTGGCAATGCTTCAATGTCCGTTAAATTATAATTATCGACTAGCATGAGTTTTTCAAGGCAGGGATAACAGTGTTTAGAAATTGAAATCTTGTACACTTCAGTGTCCCATATCTCTATTCGATTCAGCTTGCTGAATGCAGAAGAAGGTAAAGATGTGTTGGTAATTTATATATATTGTAAAGAATGTCATCACATCAAGTTTTACAGTTATTTATATATTGTATACAATGAATACTGGGTCGATTTACTTCAAAACCCATGCTCGCTATCTCAAAGAGCTTTAAATATGTTATGAGTATTCTTTTCAAATACAGATTGAAGAAGGAGTTGTGTCAGATACCATGAAATATGGAGAATAAGAGATATGATTTATTTAATAAATTATCTCAAAGAAATGTAATGCAATGATTCTAGTAGTAGCATGGTATTGTTTTAAATGATCTTTCAAGTTTTCAAACCTATGGGATAAGAGGGAGTCAAGAGATATTTTTAAACATTGTTTACAAATTTCCAATTTGCTGCAATTGGTAATAAAAAGATGCTTTAGAACTTCTTAGTATAAGAATCTGCAAAACACATCATCATGAAATACAAGGCTCAAGAGTATGAGTATGCCCCGATGATCACCACCATGATTCCAGAGGTTCATGATACCAAGATTGGGCACATAAATTTGCAGGAGATCAAAAAGTTCTTCATGGAAGGTGACAGATCAAAATTGTCTTGTAGAGTGGCAGGAAGCGGCTTGATTGAAGCAGCATGTTTTCCCATATCAATTCAATGCATAGATTTGGTACTAGAATGCTCAAAAAGATATAATCCAGATGCGAGAGAGATAAGAGCTGCAGAGGGATCCTTAATGGCCAAACTTGATGGAATTTCAATAGCTATTATTCTTCGTTTGCCATATAAGGAAAAGTTCACTCACATCGATAAGCAAAAAGCTTACAAATACTTCAGCGATAATAGAAGCAAATGCCTCAACAATCTGGCTAAAGAATGGATGGTTGCGCCACGAGGAGGACAGTCTCAGCTTCCAAAAACACTCCACCGTTCTCTTTTCATCAAAGAGATTTGTTACTTGATTTTGTTACTCCATAGAGTGACAGGAAGTCCTGACTCCACTGAGTTTGAAATGTGGATGTATCTCTTCATAACAGTCATCTCTGCCGGTAAGCAATTCATTGACTGGGGCCATCTCATCAGCAACTGCATACATGACCAGTTAGTGCACTTCAAAACAAGTCAACGCTTCCATATGATCTCTTACTTGATATATGCTATTGCTAATTTGAGCTCATGGCCAGGGTTAAGTACTAATGGTGTCCTAAATCAAGAAACTCAAGTTTACCATTATTACAAGCAATTGCAACTTGAGGAAAGCTTTGTGTATTTTAGGCGGGTGAATGATGCTTTCACAATGTGGGTAGTAAGGTTATTACAAGAAGACATTGCCACCAGAATATCAAAGGAAGCCGCTAAATTGATAAAGAAATATGGAAGTTTCTTCATCCAGTTTCCGAGATTTACTTATCTTCGAGTAGGAGGATTTGAAGGTTATCCACACAAGCTACCCAGATATGTTGATGATAAGCTCATTTTAGTTGAGCTTTGTCGACAATTGGTTTCAGTTCAAAAGAAATGTAGAGATAGAAAGAATAAAGGGGTAGCCTTTCCCATTTGTCTCGGGCACTATAGATGTGAGTCAAGTTCAAGAGCAGATGAGACGGAAAAAGCTTTATCCAAGGTTAACTTGTATCCATATCAGATGAGATTTCCTTTTGATAGTAAGGATTATGTCAAGAACAACTTAAAGTTAGGTCCTGTCTATTTTCATTTTCCTAATCTTGAAGACTTTTGGGAGGATTGTGAAGATGAGTTCGAGGTTAGAAAAAGAGATTGGACAAGGTTGACTTTGAAGCAAATGAATGATTTCAAGATGGATTGGACCATAGAAGGCATTGAAGATGATGGATCTGATTTGATTGATCCTATCTATTTTGAGCAAGTCCAGTCCCAGCCACTTCCCAATTTGAATTGGGCAGATCCAGAAATGAGAGATGTCAGAGAAAGAACAAGTTTTGTAATCAAGAATTCTGAAGCTTGGATTAAGAAGAAGATTACTCAAATGACTGCTACCAGACCAACAAAGGAAACTCGAAGAAGGAAAGGAAGTCAACTTGAGAGCTCTACGTCACTGCATTCTTCCCATACTCCAGCTAGGGATACTCCTTCTTACCAGAATAATCAAGGAAGTGATGGAGATGAAGACCCTCCACGGAGGAACAATCTTCAGAACACATGTGGTGATGAACCTCGACAAAAGAGGAAGAAATCCAGAGCAAAAGACATAGAAGAAAATTCTATTGCAAGTCAAGTAAAGGATCAAGTTCCAGTGGAAATTCTGGATGACACAAGATTTGATGATGGAATGCATTCCATATCTCCCTCAATTCCTATTGAATCCCTACGACAAGAAGCACAACAAAATACTTTAGTCATGGATTCATCATTTCCAAGTAATCCAAGTCATCAAGTTGAAATCAGAGAGGTGACAACAACACTGGTAGCAAGACAAGAAATCATCCAAGAGTCTACAGAAAATTCTTCTTTCCCATGGTTAGAACAAAGTCTATTGAAGAAGAGGAAGGTAGAAAAGCTAGTGGTACCTGAATTTAGTAGCATATCTGATCTTTTTGGAAGAGCTGAAAAACCGAAGAAACTCAAAGTATCCTCAAGAATAAAGACTGATCCAAATTCAAAGAATATGTGCTTAGAGATTGCTCAACCCATATCTGAGAAAGATACAAATGAGGCCACCTCTGCGGACTTTGTTATGACGAAGATTGATATGGGACCTTCTTCTCATGAGTCTGATATTCAGAACTTTAATGTGATGGTAGCCAAAATGGTGGAGAGAAGTGAGAAGGATAAGCAATCCAAGGATCAATTGAAACAACAAGTGCACACTTTGTCTTCTTACTTGAAATCCGTAGTTGATACCTCGACTATGCCACTAAGTGTAGATCGCCAGCCAATTGTATTGACACCAGAAGGAGTAATTGAAAGGAATGTTATGGATAATCTTCAAAAGTACCAAGCCTATGTAAAGGTAATTGAAGGTTGGGTAGAAAAGGTCAAAACTCTTGCATGTGATTTCCTAGTCCAAGCAAAATCTATCCATGATGAGGCCTTAATAAAGAAAAATACTATTGAGAAAGACTTGAAGAATGTCAAGAAAGAGGAAACAACTTGGAAGGAAATTGTGAATGATTTCAAACAATGATAGAAATTGGAATGGACACCCTTGCAACTGAGAAAATCTTGCCTAGTAATGAAAAAGATTATCCAGAGATATGGATAGAAAGCATTAACTGGAAACTAGTGAACATAGATCAAGTTTCATCAGAATTAGAAAAGCTCATGCTTTTATGTGATCAAGAGTGTACCAAACTCCAAGGACAACTCACTACTCTTCTCCTAGATGTGACATTGATGGAAGATTTGCAGGTGTTACAGAATAGCTTCCAGAACATGGTAGATCAACAACTTTTTAACAGGACAAACTTCAATGAAAATACCATGGAAAAATTGATTGATATTTACTCTTCCTTGAGAATCTCTATGTCTCAGATACTCAGCATGGTGACAGAACTAAGTGGCGTTCATAGAAACTTGAAGACATGGAAAATGAGGATAGCCAACATCCTAATTCCCAAAGGAAAATCTGTCACTTTAGCCATCTGACTTTCTAGAATCTTCAGAGACAAAGGACCTGGACAACATAATGTGCCTACAGAAACGACAGCCTCATCGGCAATGCAAGGAGTTAGCTTAGAATAAGTGCAGAGTTGCATTTTGTATAGTCTTCATTTTTGTTGTGTTACTCGCATCATGTTTTTGTCTTTCTTTGTAAATAACTCTCATGATCGAGTTTCCTTTCTCTCATCTCTATTTCTGTATTGTAATAAAGGATAATCTTGGCTCTTTTCATATGAGGTAGTTATCCTAAGTTCTCATTTTGGGTAGTTATTCTAAGTAGTCGTTTCTCCCAAAGTTGAGGAAGTTATTTCAAGTAGTTGAGGAAGTTATAAAGTAGTTATAAAGGTGGTTAGGGTAGTTACCTCAGGTGGTTACCACTTCACCTATATATACCTCATTATTATTCAATGTGAAGGGATTCCACTTTTTCACAAGCTTTGTATAAGAGACTTGGATAGTGTTATTCAAGCAATTTAAGCAATAGAGATCAATTTGGATGTGTGTTCAACTTATTTTCATGGGTTATTATCAATGTTCTTATGTTTAATTGATGATTACCTAATGCTTTCCCTTTAACATTGAATGTGAAGAAGTTTATTTCAAGTTGTGGTATCTCAAACTTGATTATATGGAATTCATTTTAAACTAGATTCATACCTTGTATGACATTCAATCTTTCTTTATTGTTCGTTCTTTAAATTTTTTGAAAAATCCGAATACCCCCATTATACGAGGGAGCTGCCCCTCTCAAACGCAGAGAAGAATTACCATTTCTTTGTGATTCTTCAACTGTTGTGAACGCTTTGTTGCTAATTACAGGGCAAAACAGAGTTTTTCAAGAAAGTTTCTTAAAGCAACAAATCCGTTTACCAACAAGTCACAAATTTATCTCCTATTAGGTTCATAGCTCCACAATTTTTGAAGCCAGATTCTCTCAATTGAAGCATAATTTTGTAGTTCCAATTACAAAAGTGGCCTAAGGTATTAGAATTAAAAAAACCTAGAAAAAATTAAAAGCCAATTTTACCCCTTTTGGTAGATTAATATATAGTGATCTTATTTTTTATGTAGGAATATTTGTATATACATGTAGGTACCTTTTTTTTAGTTTGTATCACTAATTAAGTATTGGAGTTTACTCCTAGATCTTATAGTTCCCAAGGATCACCTACAATCAAACACCTATCACAAAAAGAGAGAAAAGCAATGGAAATGGTTATGGAGACCAAAGAGATAATTTATCCAAAAAGATATGATTTATTATGTATGCATAATATCTTAATGAATGATATAATTATAAATCTTTATAAAAGGGAAAGAAAAAATGTTAATAAAAAAATCTAGATGAAATCCTTTTTAAGGATAAAAATAGATCATGACAGGCATCCCAATCCTATAACTTGAGATAAAAAGGATCACGACCTAAGTAAGCTTAAATAGATAGTGTGAAAAGGGACCTAAGTAAGCTAATAATTAAATAGCTAAATACCCTTTTACTCAAACATTAACTCCTTCAAGAACCTATATGGTTGTGATTATCTCTTCCTATTGATAATTTTTTCTAATAATTTTAGTAAACCTCTAGTAACTTCAAGTATTCACCATGACTAGTGGTTACAAATCTAGCTAGATATTTCCTTGGAATTCATCTAAGATAGAGTCCAACAATCATATTCCGAGTGGGATTCATGTATTTCCAAGATGGATAGGATCTATATAATAAATTATTTGAGTAATATGGTAGGAGGTCTTAATATCATGTATATTTCTATTATAGAGTTGCTTAACTATATGTAAAGTGACAATGGTCAATATTCTAATACTAATAATTTTTCTCTCCCTTACAATATGGGAAGGACTCCATGAATACCTAAGATAATAAAAAATATTGTGGTAATAATCAATACTAATAATTTCTTATTTAAAGAAAAGTAGTATTTAATAGTTCATCATGTTGGCATATGATGAACCGGTATGATGGTATGATGATATGATGATAATGTATGTTGTCATTGATGTCAATAAGTGCAGGTGAACTAGTATGAAGATTGGAAGAAGTTGTTATTGATGTTCAAGTTAGAGAACCGATATGAAGAGATGAAGTGGACTGGTGTCAGGATTTCACTAAGTATGACTACCGGTTGGTAGTCTCAGCTCTAGGGTTTCCAGTTTGGCAATCTAGCTTGTGTGATGCAACCGGTGACATTATGTGATGAGTTAGCTAAGAGATAAGGATGAGATCGAGATGTCACGTCAGTTTTTTGCACGTGAAGGATTTCCTTGAGGATCTTGCATGTGAAGATCGATTGCATTAAATGTCTACCTTGGGAATGAACATTCTTCTTAGTGGTATGTGAAGAGAGTGTGATGGGTTACTGATTTCCATATGCGATGGAGAATGGACGATGTAGAATGACTTGTGATTTGTTTGAGATTGTTTCATTCTATGCAAAGTGTTTTGAACGGTCAATATTGGACCACTTGTAATTGTAAACCTAAAGTGTTTAGGGTTTAGGGTTTATGCTACTGACCTAATTGTTGTCTATAAGGTTGATGATGTTTTTTATTGTTTGTGTTGGGAAATGTTGTGTTTGTATCCAAGTAATGAGATACTTGCCAGACCAGTGAGTGGAAAACTGCAGAGTGTGATTGCAGAGTAGAGGAACTGAAAATGATCTGCCTTAGAATGTAGTGCTATTATCAGATCAGAGCTTTACCTGTTGTCTTCTAACCATCTCAACAGTTGGAAAATCCCTTCACCGGGTAGCTTTAACAGGCTTATTGCAAATCGTCTAACCAGGTGACTCAAGATCATTGAGTTCTTCAAATCCTCTAGCAAGGTAACCTTTAACAGGGTATATAGCCATCCCTTAACCGGGTGATCTTTAACAGGATCGGTTCCTAATAGAACCTTATTGTAAAGTATTTAACCAGAATAGGCTCCTAATAGAGCGAGCTTCAAAAGAGTTAAAAAACAAGCTTGTGGGTATTCATCCCCACCGTGGTTTTTCCCATTTGGGTTTCCACGTGAAAAATCAATGTGTCATGAATTGTGCATTTTTCATGTGATGATTTAACAATCTTTGTTTAGGTGAATATGCATGCAAAGTTAATAGTTATGGTATTACTGATACAACACATGCATGAGTATATTGGTGAAGTAATTATCAAGTGTTGAATGTTATTTGAAGTATTCAGTTTTATTGGTTTAGCTATCTGAAGTCTTACTGTGTTTAACCAATATTGCCATGGTTAAGTTTAGTGATGAAGACAACCAGTTTGTTCATCATTATTCATCACATCAAATTCCCCCAAGTCAAAATATTTTCATCATCCTATTCTACCTAGAGAATTGAAGCTATTAAATTAGGCAAGTGGTTAGAAAGACCACAACCATATCTTGTAAAGGCCATTTTTTTGTTATAAAAGTCCTTATCCACTCTGGTCTAATTGTCAATGAGAACTTTAGGGTTGCTTTAAGTTAATTATTCTAGACACATCTAGTTCAAGAATACTAGAATTAGTTTGATAAATTGGCTAAGACAACAAGTGTCCTTGATGGATTTAAAAAAAATTCTATTCTATTAGTGGTCTCAAGGAGTATAGTTTATCTTAAGCTCAATTATTTAAGCCAAAACATTCATCGATGCTCTTGGATTAGCCTACTTAGTAAAAGATAAATTTACAACCAACAAAAACACCATTTGGATTCCATTCTTTTCCATTCGAGCCTAGTAAAGATAGATATGATTGAGGAAATAATATAACTAGTATTCATAAATTATCTAGAGAGGAGTTTGATAAGAAAAGGACCGGAGGGATAAGCTTTAGTTTTTATCATAAGTTGGAGAAATGACATAAATGTTTTTGATATTAAAATAAACATAACAAGGGTGTTGACCCTATAAAAAGATAGGCCAAAAAGGACGCAAACAATTGGTCAAGAACAAATATTTGACAGAAAAGGCCAAATTAGACCACTTATAGCACACTAGTAGTACAACTAGTAGCCCACATCAAAGGTGGGTAGAAAAATCACCCATAACTCGACAAAGAGTTTGGGGAGATAGAGGAGGGTGGCTCTGGCTTTGCATGCATGAGAGATTTCTTGTCTCTCAAGGCATGCAATTGGCTATCCCACAATCGCCCTTGCCTTGGTATTGGTGCTCTATGTTTGATTTGTTGCTTCGTTTCCTTGTTTTCTCACCATTAGTTTGGAGTTTGATATTTATTTTGTGTCTCTATTTTCTCTCTTTTTTAGATTGTTGATTATATGTTGTAGTACGTCGAGGTTTGTTGGTTCTAGATCACATGAATGTGTTGATGGTTTGGGCATCTCATAAGGACACTAGAAAAGGCAATGATATTTTTTTTTGGGAAAGACTCAAAGGGTCTCTTAAGTTATATGATTCTCTTTAAGGGAAGAAAAAAGAGAGTAAGAGTATTTGGTTTTCATGGTGTAATAATCAAGGGGATGGGAAAATAGTGTACTGCAGACTGGACATGATGCATGTCAATAAAGACTTGTTTTGTTTTGAAGATAGCTCCAATGCTAATAATGTACAAGTTAAACCAATGGCTTTGTCTGACCATCATCCAATAGAAGCTAGTATCATTGTCAAGGACAACTTTTAGACATATCTAAGACATAGAATAAGGGTGGTCTTTTAAAACTTAATGTGAACCTTCTAAAGCAACAAGATACCATTGCTAATATCTATACTCTTAGAAGCCTCGCTAAAGCTCTAAATAATAACTTGGTGACATATTGGAATAAGATGATAATTAATATGCAAAAGATACTAAGAACAATAGGGAAAAGAAATGCCATTATCAACATAGGAAAGGAATGTATGTTCCAAGAGGAATTGGTTGATATTGAAGACACAATCCAAAAGAATCCACATAATGCAAAACTAAATCATAATCTTAAAGTCACTCAACTTCATTAAGGAAGTTTCAAACTAGGAGAGATCAAGGGGCTAAGGCAAGGTAAAAAATGAATTGGCTAAAAGAAGGTGATTGAGGATTAAAATTCTTTTTCAACATGCTAAAAATCAAGCAAAACAGAGAAAGTATCGGTCCTATCCAAGTGGATAAACAATGGCTCGATGATAACAAATATATTACCAGGGTATTCTATGAATTTTACAGAATGCTTTTTACTACCAAGGACAATTCAAAAAAGTGTCAAGATGCCCAAAGATTGTGTAGAAGAATGATTCTAAGGAAACTCTCACTGAGTATGATAGACCAAGTTAGTAAGGGGATTTCCAAGTGTGAGATAAAAAATACTAATCTTTCATTCAAGAATTGGAAATCTCTTGGGGTTTATGGCCTTCCTATTAAATTTAATAAGTCCAATATAGAATAGGAGATACATGATTTGTTTGATGTCTATAATGAGGCACTTAGGAATGGTACTTTGGGGAAGGAAATCAATAAGGGTATTATAAAAATTTTACCCAAAGAAGGGGACAATAGTGATATAAAAAATTGGAGATCGATAAATGTTTTGAATGTCTCCTATAAGATTTTAGCTAAGTTACTTTCTAGAAGGTGTACTAATATCCTATCGCCTTATTAGTCCTACCCAAACCAGTTTTATTTAAGGCACATACATTCTTGATAACTTATTGACTAGCTGGGAAGATCTAAACTGGGCTAAGAGAGATGGACAGGAAGTGGGTATCCTACTTGTAAACTTTGAGAAGGCTTATGATAAAGTGGAGTGGTCTTTCATTACTATCATTCTTGAATTGTTTGGTTTTCCTGATTCATTTTTCAAAATGGTGAAAGTTCTCTTTAAGGATGAAAATGCCCATGTGGAGATTAATGGTGAGCTCTATGAGGCCTTTTCTTTGGGAAGGTCTATTAGGTAGGGGTTCCCTTTGGCTCCTGCCCTATTTGTCATTTCCTTGGAGGCCTTGAAATATATTCTAGGCATGAAATCCTAGGCCCTAGTCCTTAAGGTATTAAACCACTTGATGCCTCTCAACTTATAAACATTCAATTTGTTGATGATACAACTATATTCCCTCTTTTAAATTGCAACAATATGATAAACTTGTGAAGTGGATTGGATTTATTTTGTGATGCATCGGTAGAAAAATATTTGAATCAAAATCCATCCTGCTAGGAGGGAATAAGGATGCACTAGAATGATTAAGTGGATTTGGATGGTTGTGAGGGACTAGACAAATTGATAGATATCTTGGTATACCCTTTTCAGTCTCTCCCATGCTACTCAACATGTAGAATTGGATGTTAAATAAAATTGAGAAGAAACTTAACAGATGGAATGAAACTTATTCGTTCTTTGTTGGTAGGGTCCAAGGTTGTCAAAAAGTCCTCTATTCTTGTTTAATATATTATGCATCATGTTGGTTCTTTTCTAGTTATCAAATGAATAATGTTCAAAATATTATCAGGAGATACTTATGTTCAGGTGGGAAGGGGGTAAAATGATGTATGTGGTCAGATGAGAGTAGTGCTACATGAATAAAGAAGATGTGGGACTATGGTTGAAGGACTTGGAATTCCAAGGTGTTGTACTAGCTACAAAGTGGATTGTGAAAGCCATGGAGGGTAATGAGCCATGAAAAGTTTTAGTCATACAAAACATTCAAGAAGCCTACCCAAAAATTGCAAGGTGGAATAATATCCACATTATAGACAACCTTTTTTTTAGTATTAGCATTATACCTTCAAGGTCTATTGTCTTTCACAGTTTATGGAGGGCTTGGGAGAGTTGTAAAGGAAAGGTATGATGCAATTAATCTATTCTACATAATCAAGGTGTAATATGTGGTTTTAGATCTCCTTGGTTGAACATATCGCATAAAGACAAGCTCCTTGCTTTGTTACAGGAGTTCTTTGCTAGGAAATGGAACAAGATGGATATATCTTCCTTCAAATATATATTTTGTAATGGCAAACTTAAATACTAGGACACATTACATGATGGATTTAATCGGTCCAATAGTAATAAAAGAACATATGCAATTCTAAAAAAGATACTGATATGGTTAAAACAACTAGTTCAAATGAAACATGAAATTGAATGGCTCTCTGGTGTGAAATAGGTAGATGGTTCTTGTTTTCTGGAACTTAAAGAAAAGTGTCTACATAAAATACTATTATAGTCTAATTGTATTCTTGAATATGTTAATAGGGCCTAGAACCTAGAGTGGGAAGACAGAATGTGGTCCAAAATCTTTTTCATGTGTTGGTCGGGTATGCTTGATCCAAAAAAAAAATGTTTAAATGGAAATTTATGATTCAGAAATTACCATTTTATAATAAATCTGCCATTTATCTTGTTTTTGGATGGTTTGAGGATTATATGCATATGTTTTTCAAGTGTGGGTATGCTGTTTCTATTTGGTCTCTATTTATGGGTCATATTGTTGGTTGGGATGTTTGTGAGCTAAAGTCTTGGTTTGAGATTGTATATGGGTATGTTAAGGGGCTCAAGAAAAAGTATAATAAGTTTTGGTTTTGTCTTTCTATTGAAATATTATAGTTCTTGTGAAAAAAATAAAATGAGCATCTCTACCAAGGCAAGGATAAAGTGCTTACTGGGTCTACTTGTAGACTCAACATATTTATTGATCATTGAATAGGCCACCCTAACACTTAGGCTACCGACAAATAGATTCTTGAAGGTGCTAGAAGATGGTTTCTCTCCATTATTTAAATCTATGATATAAAAGAAGCAGATTACTAGCCTCAAGATTTGAGACATATAGAAAAGAAATTTCAAGAAGAATATATTAATTTTGCAGAATGTTTACATCAAAGATCATCAGTACCAGTTTAAAAGGGATGCAACAATGATGGACATGGAGGTGGCATATCAAAACTTTGACATTGCAAGTTGGGAAAGGATTCCCCCCATTAGGCACTTACGAATCATTTAGAGAAAGTAGGGTACAACCAAAAGAAAAAGACAAGGATTAAAAGAAGGGAAAACAAGTGGCAGTAGGTGAGAAACAAAATGATGAAGATGAGGACCAATAGATTAAGGATGAATACCAACAAGGTGGGGATGAAGAACATATGAATGATGAGGAGGAACAACAGGGCGACAAAGAGGAGAACTATTACAATGAAGGAAATTAGGATGAAGTTGAAGATGAGGAACAAGACATAGATGCTTATGTAATGATATGTAGTCATATGCTTCCTTTTTCTATATATGCAATCCTTATAATATTGATCGTAATAGGCCTCTTTATGTATTGGTTAAACTTTAGCTTCATGGTTTCTTGGTAAACAATATTTTGGTTTGGAGCCTAGATAGGTTGTATTGAGTGATCTTCTTGATCACTATTTTATATATCCAAAACTATGCTCATTTTGATTTAATATTATTAGTATATGAACTTCAATCTAAAAAAGGAGTTTGGGGAGAGGGGGAAGAATGATCTTTCTTCCGTCGATGAACAATAGTCCAATCAATACTATAATTTTGAACACCATCACAAGGAAGACCAATAGTGGGGAACCCCATAGTGAGGCTATCAGCACTAGGAGCAAAAAGTTGATTAGGCAAAGAAACCTCCAGCAAAGGCTAGAATAGAAAGGAGCAACAAATAGTGAAGGTTTCATGGGTCTAGAGGGGCCACACCGATAGCTTGAGGTGGAGGAGGATCCACATGGCCTAAGGAGGCCACACTAGTAGTAGGAGGCAAACCATCATCCCAAGAGGAATTATTAGTAGCATGTGAAGAGTCATTATACGAATAATCTGTTGGCATGTTTGGCATAATTGATACATATGGAGAATGATGACTGAACCAGTACAAGGCTGTTTGAGATGAAATTGTGATGAACAGATTGAGATTGCATGATGGATGACTTTGATCGGTTATTTATGTTGTCATCGATGGAAACTAATGTTTATTCATGTCTATTGATGTTTACTTATGTTGTATTATGTCGTCTAAATCTTTTGGTCTACCAGAGAGGGCTTATCAGTAAAGAATCAAGAAACTGAGAATTAGGACCTTAACCGGTAAACGAGGAAATATTCTGATTGTATCTGGCGATTGGTGATGATTGAGGCTTTGTGGTTTTGAATGTAATTTTATATCATTGTAACATGTATATGACCGGAACCACATCTTGTTGTGACAACCGAAAGTTATGTTTATAATTTCTATTGAGTTTTTGCCAAGGTTTAAGAAGGGTTTAATGATCGGTAAATAATTCTCTTGACCGGTAATGATTTTTGGTTTGGCGGTGATCTACATCAAGTTCAAATGTTGATGATAATGCAACACAAACCACATGATGTGTTTGAAAGATGTTCTGGCATGTTTGGAGAGAGAATTTCTTGGGAATGTGCAAAGTGCTTAGCGGAATAAGCTAAGGGTTTGACTTTGTACCGGATCAACTTGCTGTGATGATTTATGATCATTAAACGACTAATATTGATTTTTAATTGATTGTAATGATGGATATGATGATCTATAATGAGTTGTAAATATCTCTGATGATCTATGTAGTAAGTCTTAGGGTTTTGATGCCGACCTAGTTATAAAGGTTATTAATGTCGGTAAGGTTGATGTTTTGAAGTGTTAGTGATTTTGAGAAGTGTGTGAAGCCGAACCAGGGTGTGTGAGAAGATCTGCCAGAGTGATGCAGACTTAGAACTTAATTGGATTTGATGAAGCAAGCGGTTGAGTTCTATACATAGATCATTCATCAATGTTCTCTAACAATTACAATAGCTAAAATCTCTTAACTGGGTAGGTCCTAATAGGCCTCACATTGTAAAATCCCCTAACAGGGTGACTCAATGTCTGAGTTCTAAATCCTCTTGCGAGGTTGATCCTAACTGATCAAAGCTCCTAATAGGGCTGAGGTAAATCCCTTAATCAGGCGACTCCTAATAGGGTCTGCTCCTAACATGGCATCATTGTAAGCCTCTAACCGGGCTTGGCTCCTAATAGGGCACATTCCAAAAGAGTGCAGAATATTTGTGGGTACCAATTCCCACGATGGTTTTTACCTGTTTGGGTTTCCACATGAAAATCATGGTGTTCATACGGTGAATGTTTTTGATGTGATGGTTTGCTTTACTTTTAGTTTATGCATGGTTAATGAGCACTTAATGTGCAACATTGATACATCAGTTTAGCAGATGTTTATTAGTAGATACTAGTACTGGTAAATGACTCTAGTGTTGATCTATATTTGATTTGGTGAAAGTTTTATGAGTCTAAATTTCTGATTTCAAATTATTGTTAATACTGATTTATCCCCCCTCTCAGTATTAATTGGATCCTCTAAGATTAACAATTGGTATAAGAGCATTGGTCCTCTGTGTGTAGAAAGCCTAACAACTTGAGGGAAAGATTCTGTGAAGATGATGAAGAAGAAGGGTCCCAAATTTACCAAGGACAACTACCGAATATGGAGTGATCGAATGAAGATCTACATTAAAGGAATGGGTTCACAGTATTGGAATCATGTGATAACTAAGTATGTTGCTCCTACTACCAGTCCCTTGACACCAGATGAACTCAAAGAACCATAGAAAAACATTCTGGCTCTTGAAGCAATTGTAAGTACTTTGTCTGACTCTGAGTATATTGATGTTCATGGATTAGAAATTGCAAATGAGGTATGGGAGAAATTAAATTTAATTTATGGAGGAGATGAACATGTACAAAGGGAAAAGGCAGAGAGTTTGAGAGGAAAATTTGATGATATGAAAATGGTTGACGGTGAGAACATAGCTCAATATGGACAAAGGATTAAGGAAGTTGTAGGTGGTATAAAGAGTGCCAAAGGTAATATTGAAGATTATTGGAGTTGAGGAAAAATCAACTCTACAACTCCCAAAGATCACCTGCATGCAAACCTATCACAGAAGGAGAGGAGCAAAAAAGCTATGGAGGCCAGAATTCAGAGATCTAGAAAAGAGGAGTCATATTGATTGTGCAACAAGAATGCAATTCAATAATTACAGTTGTTATGAAAATACAAAGAAAAAATCCTTATAAAAGGATACTCGATACCCTAAAGGAGAAAACCCTAAAGAATTATAAGATTCCTAAGTTTAGCTTAAGCATAGAGTATAATAGACTAATAATAATTAGTTAATAAAAGATAACTCTAACACCCCCCATTAAGATGAAGTTAGGGAGTAGCTAAAAAACAACTAAGGACTAAAAAAGCATGTAAAAAATGCAGGAAAGCAACAATGGGTCCCGACAACTAGGCCTGATGAGGTACCCAAGTACAATAAAATCTCTGTAAAGTGGAGAAAAAGGAGAAAACCCTATGGGAACAAAACTCCTCTCCAAGAAGAGATGAAAGCTCAAGTGAAGGACTAAGAAGCCTCCAAACAAGAGTGTTCCAGAAGATAGCAACAAAAAAAGAGAATGAAGAACACCACTGAAACATGAAATAGCTGCAAACACTATCGAAGAGTAACTGTTGATCTGAAGAACCTCCACTGAAATAGAACATGACTAGGTGGAGAAGACTGTAATCTGCACGAGTGCCCTCAAATGACACTACTCGAATCAGATGGCAAACAAAGGCAAACAACTAAACTCGAAGATACAGATGACATGAAACACCAAAGCCTGAAGAGATGATCAATCAAACCAAGAAAGCATTAGAACAACATGACAAACCTCCCCATAATGTTGAAAAGGGAGAGGGACAGGTACACTGAAAAGAACGGCCAACAAGAACTGCATGACGAAGAACCAAGATGATCAAAGGTGCAGAGAAAGTACATAGTGTCATGGAAGGAACACTCACTTGACATACATCATGAGGCTAATGTTGTGGAAGGAACACTCACGTGACAAAAGAAGATGGCAAACGAAGGCAAACATCAACCCGCCCATGGCACTTTATAAGTAGTGCATGTACAATAAGGCACAAGATGTGCAAGATCTCAAGTATACAATGCATGCTGACACTTTATCTCAGTGCATTTACATAAATAAAATGCTACAATGATCAGAAGAGATAGATGACTGGAAACAAAAACAACAACCAAAGATGAGACATCCTACTCAAAGAAAGAGATCCCAGGACCTGAAACATCCAAGATATTCACCAAAGTGCTGAAAAGCATAAAACTGAATAAAATATACTTGGAGAAGAATCTGGAAAGAACACTCATATGACTAGAAAGTACATAGAACAAGCTTTCCAACAATATAAAGTTTTTGAAAAATGAAGTTCAGATGCTTAAGTGATGTCTCCCGGAGTGCAAAAAAGAACTTCTGGCTTTGATAGAAAAAAAAACCATCAAAAAACAAAAATCAGAAATTTAAACCTCTAGATCTGGATAGAGCTCGAAAAGAGCTTTCCCATGATATAAGGTTTTTGAAAAAGCATCTCTATATGACCAAGTTATGGTCAAAAGAAAAAAACCCCTCTTGTAGGGCATATAGAGGGTAAAAAAATAAAAAAAATGTTTTTTAAAATTTTTTTGAGGAAATTTTTTTTGATGAATTTGCAGGTACAACCGTATGGATTTTTCATGCCTTGAAAAATGTGCCAATAAAAAATCATGCCCCTGTCACCGAAAATAGACAAATTATATATCAAAATTCATGGAACCAGCCTTCTAAATCCAACTATGAGGTCCTTTTGGCACCAAAATGTACCAAAAAATCAACTACCCCCAGAAATGAAAAAAAAACAACTGCACAAATCCCCAAATACACAGATATAAAGAACAAGGTCCAAAATCTCTCATGAAGAGTGTTGGCATTCTACACTCTTATGAGAATAGTTGGTGTTGTCATTGATGGCAACCATCTGGCAACCTTATGGCACTCATCTGGTAAAACCACCGGCAGGCATCGACACTGGCATAAACATCTACATACACCAGCAGACACTTCACTGGTAGCGGCAACAATGGATATCGACACCCCAGCTGACAGATAATAAACTTTTGTTTATTGTATTTAATTGTAATTATCTTTTGTAAAGCCAACAAGGCATATTATAAAAGACTCATATAGATGTATGAGATCTTATAGGTCATTTTGTGTAGTAAGCTATATGCATGGAGAGAATATATGGATGATATTTTGTATAAGGAGATATAGTTGACAACGAAGGTTTTGGTTATAGAATGAGTTTAAACCGGTACTGAACCTGGCATAGTTGATGCTGATTTGAAGCAGTACATTGAATTGGATTTCATAATCCACTTTTGTAGTTAGTGTGACTCTTATTGAGAAGTGAGCTCTAGGCAGTTGGCCTTCTTGCATGTGCAGGACCCTCATTGTAAGTAATATTTATTCATTGGCCAGTGAGTGAATATTGTGGGTCACAAATCCCACCGAGGTTTTTCCCACACCGGGTTTCCTTGTTAAAACATCTTGTGTTATGGTGTGTCTTCTATGCTGTCTTTATTGTTCTTGTTTACTACATTAATTCTTATTTACCGATACACTATTTTGGGATGCAAAGTTCTTAATAAGTTTAAATATTCTGCTAACTGGTTAGATACTAATTCACCCCCCCTCTCAGTATCTTTGGGACTATCATTAATCCTAACAAAGAGAACATGGGCATGCAGATCTGGAGCTCTAATACCATATTGGAATTGAGGAAAAATAAACTCTACAACTCCCAAAGATCACCTGCATGCAAACTTGTTACAGAAGGAGAGAAGCAAAAAAGCTATAGTGGCCAGAATTCAGAGATCTAGAAAAGAGGAGTCATATTGATTGTGCACAAGAATGCAATTCAATAATTATAGTTGTTATGAAAATACAAAGAGAAAATCCTTATAAAAGGATACTCGAAACCCTAAAGGAGAAAACCCTAAAGAATTATAAGATTCCTAAGTTTAGCTTAAACATAGAGTATAATAGACTAATAATTAAATAAATAATTATTAACTAATAAAAGATAACTCTAACAAAGATGATACTATTTTTAGTAAAATGCTTAGAACTCTTTTACCACAGTATTCTATCAGAGTGTCTGCTATTCAAGAATTGAGATCCATTTCAAAAGATAAAGTCACCGTTGATTCTCTAATTGGAAAGTTAACTGCATTTGAATTAAACAGTTTTGATAATAGTGTTTCCAAACCTTCTGAATTTGATTTTAAGGCTTCTTTAACCGATACATTAGCAAGGAAAGGAAAAGATGTTTGTCATAATCATGAATACATGTATAGTCATAGTGGTAGCAAAGGTGATGGTGATGATGAGGATCATCTGATGGAACTTGATGCATTACTGGCTAAAAGATTCCCTAGAGGAACAAGAAAATATAAAGGTAAATTACCCTTGAAGTGTTTCTCTTGTAGTAAAATGGGACACATAGCTGCTAACTGCCCTAACACTGATAAGAAAGAGAAGTTTAGGAGATTCAAAGGAAAAGACAAGAAACAATGTTATGTTATAGTGGATGAAGGTGTGACCGACGATGAATCAGAAGAAGATGACAATGAGGAGATAATATTTGTTGCTATGAAGGAGGATCTGATTGATGAGAAGGCTTTGGTGTCTCACATGGATAACAACGATGAATGGATAATAGATAGTGGTTGCTCACACCACATGACCAGTGACAAAAGTAAGTTCTTATCCCTTGAAGAGTTTGATGAAGGTGCTGTAAGATTTGGTAATAACTCTCCCTACATGGTTAAAGTTAAAGGATCAATTTCATTAAATAGGAAGAGTAATGTAGATGATTTCTTTTGGGTTGACAGACTAAAACATAACCTAATGAGTGTTGGACAACTTAATGATAAGGGATATCTACTTGAATTCAAAAGTGGAGTGTGCAGGATTCTTGGAAATAATGGAGTATTGATTGCTATTGGGAAGCAGACTAGAGGTAATCTATTTCATCTGAATACTAATGTAAATGATTGTTTGGTGGCGAAGATTGAAGACAGCTGGTTGTGGCACAAGAGATTTTGTCATGTCTTTTTTGACATTTTGATTAAAGTTAGTAAGTCAAGTATTGTAAGAGGTTTTCTCCAGCTTGTGAAACCAGACAATGTGTTATGCAAGGATTGTCAGATGGGTAAGATGACCTTTGTATCTTTTAAGAGTAAGTCTTTCTCTTCAGAGAATATTGTTGATTTGGTTCATACTAATCTTTGTGGTCCTATGAGGACTAAGAGCTATTTTGGTGATAAGTATTTTATGATCTTTACTAATGATTATTCCAAAATGATGTGGGTAACTTTTTTGAGAGAAAAGTCTGAGGCATTCAGTAAGTTTAAAGCATTTAAAGATCTTGTTGAGAAAGATGTCGGGAAGAATCTAAAATTTTTGAGATCTGACCGGGGAGGTGAATTTACTTCTGACAAGTTTGTGAAGTTCTGTGATGAATAGAGAATTAAGAGGCAGATGTTAGCTCCTAGAACTCCACAACAGAATGGGATAGCAGAGAGAATGAATAGAATAGTTGTTGAAGCTGCTAGAACCATGATGATTCAAGGTGAAGAACCAAAGATGTTTTGGAGATAAGCAATAATCACTGCTGTTTATACTTTGAACCGGGTACTTGTCAAAAAAGGTAATAAAAAAACACCTTATGAATTATGGCATGGAAAGACTCCTAGTGTAAGTTATTTCAATATTTTTGGGAGTAAATGTTATATTAAGAGAGATGATTACACTGAAAAGTTTGATGCTAAGTGTGATGAATGCAGTTTTCTTGGTTAATCTACAAAGAGTAAGGCATTTAAATGTTATAACAAGAGAACTAAGAAGATCATTGAGAGTGATAATGTGAAGATAGATGAACTCTCTGAGAAATCTGGAGAGACCAATAGATCTGAGCTTGAGAAAGATGAAGATAGACTTGTGTTTATAGAACCGAAAGTGCAGGAGACCGATGAGAAAAATGTTGCAGAAATAGGTGCTCAACCGGTAAATACAGAGAGTGATGAAGAAGATGAAGAACATGAAGAAAGAAGCACAACACCGGAACCAGTTATTCCAAGGTATGTTAGGCTAAATCACTCAGAAGTACAAATAATTGGAGATAAAAATGCTGGAGTACAAACAAGGAGGAAAATCAGAGAAAATTCCTATCTGATTTCTACTATTGAGCTGAAAACAATAAGAGATGCATTAAAGGATGATGACTGGATTAATGCAATGGATGAGGAGTTGGATCAGATAGAGAAGAACAAGACATGGACACTTGTTCCCAGACAAGAAGACAAGAATGTGATTGGAACTAAATGGGTCTTTAGAAACAAGTTAAATGAAGAAGGCAAGGTTGTGAGAAATAAAGCAAGATTGGTTTGCAAAGGCTATGCACAAGAAGAAGGAGAAGATTATGGTGAAACCTTTGCACCTGTGGTGAGATTGGAAGGATAAAGAATTCTACTTGCTTATGCTGCATTTAAAGGATTTAAAGTCTATTAGATGGATGTTAAATCAACTTTTCTTAATGGCATCCTTGAAGAAGAAGTACATATAGAACAACCAGATGGATTTGCTTTGTCTAAAGACAAATATATGGTTTCCAAACTACATAAGGCACTATATGGATTGAAGCAGACATCGAGAGCATGGTTTGAAAGGTTACATGCACACCTGATCAAGATAGGATTCCAGCGTATGAGTGAGGACAACAACATATATTTAAAGACTGATGGAGAGAAAGTATTGATAGCTGAAGTATTTGTGGATGACATAATTTTTGGTGGTAATGATGACTTATGCATGGATTTTGCTGAGGAGATGAAAAAGGAATTTGAGATGTCTCTTATTGGTGAAATTAAATTTTTCATTGGGTTGCAGGTCCAGCAATTGGATGGTGGAATTTTTATCTATCAGAGTAAGTATGTCAAAGAGGTGTTGAAAATATTTGGCATGGAGGATTGTAAACTGATTGGTACTCTGATGGTGACAGGCTGCAAGTTTTCCAAACAAGATGATTCACCATTTGTTGATGAGAAAGAATACAGGTCTATGATTGGTAAATTGCATTATGCCATTCATAGAAGACTAGATATTGCACATGCTGTTGGATTAGTTGCTACATTTCAAAAGGATCCCAAGGAGACTCACTTGGTAGCGGTGAAAAGGATATTTCGGTACTTGAAAGGCATAGTAGATTATGGTTTATGGTATCCTTATAAAGGAAATTTTTCTTTGAATGTGTTTATTGATGCAAATTGGGTAGGCAATGTTGATGACTGGAAAAGAACGAACAATGGAGCTTTTCTTCTTGGAGGCAGATTGGCTGCTTGGATAAGTAAGAAGAAAACTTGTGTTTCTCAGTCAACAACAGAGGCATAGTATGTTGCAACATCAATGAATTACACACAGACAATCTGGATGAGACATGTGCTGGAAGGATTCATATTTGATATGTCTGAACTGGTAACTATTTACTGTGATAATAGTAGTGCAATTAATATTTCAAAAAATCCTATGTTACATGCAAGAAAAAAGCACATAGAATTGAAATATCATTTTCTAAGGGAAAGAGTACAGGAAAAACAAGTCAGAATGGAGTATATGACAAGCAAAGAGTAGCAAGAAGACATTTTCACAAAACCATTTCCGAAGACAACCTTTGAGTATCTATGAGGTAAATTAGGGGTCAGACCCCTACTCAAAAAGAACTAGAATGTAGGATGCATCAATCCAGTGGGTGTCTTGACTATTTTTCACTTTGGATTGATGAGATGCAAGCTACTCTGCAGGGGGAGCGACTTAGATGAGTTTCCAGACATGTTGAAGACAACAACAATAGATTTGATGATTTGTGATGCTTATGCGCCTTTGGAATTGCTGTCAAAGGGGGAGAGGCAATATGATTAGTCATAAGAGAAGACATATGATCAGGAGGAGAAGCTTTGTAATTGAAGATAAAGTGTAACCGACAGATGAGGTGCAACAAAGAAGAGAAGAGTTGCAGAGAAGGTCCAAAATAGAGTGGAACAATATGAGTTGAGTATGTTGATGTTTAGTATTGCCATCAATGCCGAATGGGGAGATTGTTGGCATGTTTGGCATAAATGATATAGATGGAGAATGATGACTGAACTGATACAAGACTATTTGAGATGACATTATGATGAAGAGATTGAGATTGCATGATGGATGACTTTGATCAGTTATTTATGTTGTCATTGATGGAAACTAATGTTTATTCATGTCTATTGATGTTTACTTATGTTGTATTGTATCATCTAAATCTTTTGGTCTACCGGAGAGGGCTTACTATTAAAGAATCAAGAAACTGAGAATTAGGACCTTAACCAGTAAACAAGGAAATATTCTGATTGTATTTAGTGATTGGTGATGATTGAGGCTTTGTGGCTTCGAATGTAAGTTTCTATCATTGTAACATGTATCTGATTGGAACCGCATCATGTTGTGACAACAAGAAGTTATGTTTATAATTTCTGTTGAGTTTTTGCCAGGGTTTAAGAAGGGTTTAAGGACCGGTAAATAATTCTATTGATCGGTAATGATTTTTGGTTTGGCAATGATCTACATCAAGTTCACATGTTGATGATAACATGACACAAACCACATGATGTGTTTGAAAGATGTTTTGGTGCATTTGGAGAGCAAATTTCTTGGGAATGTGAAAAGTGCTTAGCGAAATGAGCTAATGGTTTGACTTTGTACCATATTGACTTGCTGTGATGATTTATGATCATTCAACGACTGATATTGATTTTTAATTGATTGTAATGATCCATATGATGATCTATAATGAGTTGTAAATATCTGTGATGATCTATGTAGTAAGTCTTAGGGTTTTGATGCTGACCTAGTTGTAAAGGTTATTTATGTCGGTAAGGTTAATGTTTTGAAGTGTCGGTGATTTTGAGAAGTGTGTGAGGCCGAACCAGGGTGTGTGAGAAGATTTGCTAGAGTGATGCAAACTTAGAACTTAATTGGATCTGATGAAGCAAGCAATTGAGTGCTATACACATATCATTCACTTTTGTTCTCTAACAATTACAACAGCTAAAATCCCTTAACCGGGTAGGTCCTAACATGCCTCACATTGTAAAATCCCCTCAGGGTGACTCAATATTTGAGTTATAAATCCTCTTTCAAGGTTGATCCTAATAGATCAAAGCTCCTAACAGGGCTGAGGTAAATCCCTTAACCGGGTGACTGCTAACATGGTATGCTCCTGTAACGTCCTAAAATTGTGACACTTGCAATTTCGACTGCATTTCGGTCTTCACGATGGCGACGCAACACGCAACCTGAATGGAGACCCTGAAACTTGCTCACGACACCAAAAACTGCATTTTTCAAGCACCCTGGCCTGAACCTCCTTGCACCCTGCTGTCCCGGGAGGTGGGACCAGAGCGCCCAGCGCCCAGGTCCCCCAGGACCATGGCGCCCAGCGCCCAGGTCCCCCAGGACCATGGCGCCCAGCGCCCTGGTCCCCCAGGACCATGGTGCCCAACGCCCTGGTCCCTGGGCCTATTTTGGGCCCGGTCTCCTAAGGGGTCTCAGGTCTTTTTGTTTGCAAATCAGAAAATTAACTTTCCTGGTCGGCCTAAGGTCGGGAAAATCAGTCTTTTAACCCTAATTGGCAAGTATATAAACTACATTTTTCTCTCTCATTTGGGATATGAAGAGGATATGTGTACAAGCGTGGAAACTATACTCAAGCATTCAAGCATTCAAGCATTCCTTCAAGCATTCCTTCTAAGTCTCCATTCAAGGCTAAGTGTTGCATTCGAGACAAGGATTCAACCATTGAAGAGGAGGTCACTTACTACATACTACTACAACATACAACAAACAACAACATCTAAACCTTCGCACATAAGGATACAAACATCCTTAGAACAAGGTATTAGTACTTGTTTTACATTACAAACATTTACATTTACAGCATTGCTCATTTCTTGGTTAATTCCAAAACCGGGGTTTGACCTAAAGGCAAACCCCTAATCCCTAACCCCCCAATCGTCTTTGCTTTTCTGTGTGTAGGTTGCAGGTACGTGGCTGAAATTGAAGATCTGGAATCCTTGTGCAGAGACGAACAGATCCCCCTTCGTTTCGCGGATTTTTCGGAGGACCGTGGCGCTCGGGCGCCATCGTCCTGACAACTTTTGCTCAAATTTGCAGGACAGCGCCGTATCGACATTTTACTGCTAATTCCAGGTCCGCAGCTTCATCCTATATCCCTATCTCAGTTTATAAGCGAATATTTGTCACTTTCTATGCATTCCTAGCTTAATTCTTCTACCAACATTCTTTACAAAAGAGGGTAGCCTTGCTTTCTTAACCCTTGAAACTCATTTAACATCCAATCTTGCATTGCGTGGGATTGGATCTTGTGGGTTTCAACCCCTCTTTTGAATGTAAAGTCTCTCCCTTAAGTGAAAACCATCAACCCTAGTGAATCTCCCTTCTCTCTCCTTGGAGTTGGAAGAGGGGAGAGCAACTAGGGTTCGATCGCGATTTTCCGCTTTACATTTTGGTGAACCCGACGTGAACATCCTTTCTGATTATTCATGGTTAGATCTGAAAATTGGATTCCTTGATTACATTTCCATGTTTGATCTTTTGCAAAATTTTAGAGGTGATTGCATAAAAAACCCTAAATTTTCTTTTTAGTAATTGAACTTGTGAAATGTCTAAATGTTAATGCTTGTTTCAGATCTGCCCTTCTATTACAAATTATCAATTCATATCTATGCTTTAATTTTGAAAATTAAGTGGTTAAGTGTCAAAACCCTAATTTTTAAAACCCTCTTGATTCAACCTTTGTCCGACAATTTCATTGATCAAAACATCTCCAAATCAGCTGTAACTTTGGATTCCGCAATAAAATCACAATATCTTTCATCCCTGAAAATTTGGAAAAAAGTTGCGAGGACCGTGTGCACTCCGAGCGCCATCGTCCTCGACATTTTTTCCGAAATTTCGAGAGCTAGATCTTACTGTATTTTCCTGCTAAAATCCAGAATTTGGGCTGATTTTATCAATTTTAACACCTTCAAAATTAAAGTCAAAGTTGGTCTAGGGATTGCTTGGATTAACGCTTCTAATCATTCAAAAATCATTGAAACTGAAATTTTGTGTCAAAATTGTGTTCTTACTGTCCTAAATCTGAAAAGTGTGTTTGCATTCATTAAAAATTTCAGTGCTTTATTCAAATTCTTACAATTTGTGACTTTTGAAATTAAGTGCTTAATTACAACAACTTTAATTTCCGCTTTCAAAATTGAATTTTGCGTGAAATTGAGTCAACTTTTGAATTTCAAAATTTGCATTGCTCTTGACATTCCCTCTAAAATCATAAAATTCAAAATTTCAGTTTCCCTCTCTTTTTCAAAATTCAAATTTTGCATTTTTCGACAATCTTGGTAGGGTTCAATTTCGAGATTGCAACTTTAATTTGGCCTATCTACAGATCGTAAAATCACTCAATTTTTTCAGATTAGCTTTAAAATCATCATACCTTTCATCCCTGCAAATTTCGAAAAAAGTTTCAAGGACCGTGTTGCACTCCGAGCGCCACGGTCCCAGACATTTTTTCTGAAATTTCGGGAGATTGTCGTGATTGCATTTAACAGCTTAAATCCAGAAGATTGGTTGATTTTACTGAAAATTGCTACCTCTAAATTCAAAATTTCCTCTTCCTTTCTAGTGCATGAGTTTTACAACAATAAGCCCTACTTACACTATTCCCGTTAGACGAAGCAGTAGAATTAAGTCTTTCCGAGGTTTAATTACTGAGGAGATGGAACCTAATTTGAATGGCCTTTTTAACGAGGACATGGGTAATTCCTCTAATCCTCCTAATGATGAAGAAGCTCTCCATGAGGTTTCTGAAGAACAACTTTCAAAATTGGATAACCAATTTGATGATTTTTGACAATGGATGTCTCATGAATACCCCGATAGTCAAGCTCTTCCTTTAATTGAGGGTCTAAAACGTATGCTTCAAAGTGATAAGAATGGAATTGATATTTTGCGTGGTATTGCACACATTGTGGATTAAAATGTGATGCCTATGAAAAGTTGTGCCGAAACCTTAGGTTATATACAACCTCCTACTCAAGACAATCATTCCATTCCTTTGATGACTTCTATTGCTAGCATACCTACCTTTACATCAAACATAATGGCTACTTCTATACAAGATATTCCTCCTATGATCACCAGTCATGGGGGCAATCCTCCCTCTTCTTCAATTAACCCTCTTCCTTCATTCAATCCAACTTCTTCATTCATTCCTTCAATGAGTATTCCTATTACATCTCCACAAATGAACATGACGCAAGGGGGCAATTCATTCAATCATTCCATTCCTCCTTGTAGTGTTCCTCCTGTCCAATCATCTCCTATGACTAATTATCATAGGGTCCCACCACCTTACTCTTTACCTTCTTTCAATAACATAACACCTCCATCTCAATCTAACACATCTAATATGAACTCTTCGACTGAAGCGACCATTAACAATCTTGCACAAACTGTCTCTTCTTTACAACAACAAATTGCCTCTATGAATCAATCTAAGTTTAGTGTGCCCACATTTGATGTTGCGAGTCCACTTTCTCTTGACATTGTTCGAGCTATCCCTCCTAAACATGTTGAAATTCCGCATTTGGAGCTTTATAATGGTAAAGGTGATCCTCTAACACATGTTAAGACTTTTCAAACAATTTGTACCGATTTTGCTTATGACCAAAGGTTGCTTGCAAAATTGTTTACTAGAACATTAAGATATAAAGCCCTACAATGGTATTGCTCGTTGCCTTCCTATTCTATTACTTCTTTCGAACAACTTGCAAATGCTTTCATTCAACAATTTCAAAACAATATAAGTCCTAAAGTTACTTTGATTGATTTAATGCATTGTAAACAAGGTGTTAAAGAGAAAGTGACTGATTTCATTGGTAGATATAAGCATTTGTATGCTCAAATTTCTTTTCCAGTGCCTGACAATGATATTCAAAGAATCTTTATTTCTAATTTACAAAAAGATATTCGAGACAAACTTCTGTTTTTTGAGTTTACTTCTTTCCAACAGTTGTGTGCAACTCTTCACAATTATCAACTGACTGTGAGTCAAATGGAACAATCACATCCTATGGCTCCGAGTGATAAGGGTGATAGCAGTCAACAACCATTTGGGAATTTTAAACCGAATAGAGATTCCATCAAATTCAATGAAAACATCATCAACAACAATGTGAATGCAGCATCAGGTGTGCCTCCTATTTCTAAATTTTTCAAGAAAGAAAGAAAGTATACTCCTTTGAATGTATCATTGCATAGTATTATGAATAAGTTATTGGAACAAAATGTGCTTACTCTTCCTCCTATAAGACAAATTGATCCTGCAAGGATTACTTCACCTTATTTTGATAACAAATCTTTTTGTCAATTTCATCATCAGCCTGGGCATGATACTGAAAAATGTTTTTCTTTAAAGGGTAAAATTCAAGATTTGATTGATAATAATAGTATCTCTGTTTTTGGAGTGAATGATAAAGGCAATAGATATGTAGCTCCTCCTAATCAAAATCTTCAGATTTTCACTGATCCATTACCTTCTCATACCTCTAATGCGATTGAGACTAATGATTCCTCTCTTTCATCTGATGGTCTTGTATCTATGACTCCAAATGTGATTAACTTTGTAGAGTAGCAAGAAAACCCTAAAGAACCTTCCATCACATTTGATTCTAGTGAAACTATCAGGGCACCTGATGGTCCTTTATACATAGTTGCAAAAATCAAGAATACACCTTGCCGTGGAGTGCTTATTGATCCTTCGTGCATGGTTAATGTTATTACTGAAGAATTTCTGTTTACTTTGCAATTGAATCAAGTGATATATGACAAAACAGATGTGATTGTGAAACTATTTGATGTATTTTCTTCTCCTGCAATTGGTTCTATTACATTGCCTATTGATGTCCATAACAAATCCCTTGATGTGAACTTTGCTATTATTCCATCTTCCGAACAATTTCGTGTGAAACTTGGCTATCCTTGGCTATCTTCCATGAAAGCTATCGCTTCTCCTATTCATAAGTGTTTGAAATTTCCCCATAATGGTGAAGTTGTTACTGTCAATCATAGTCTCTTTAAACCAGCTGAAAGAACCTCTAGCGTTCCTATTGATTACTTTTGGCCTAAACAATTCCAATCTCTTCCTCCGCGAAGTGATCATCTTTTCAAATCTTATCAAAAGTGGAAAACAGATATGATCCTATCTCGAAGTGAACCTAGAACACCCAAACTTGACATTCCTATCATTCTTGAGAAGGAAGTTCTTCCTTTGAAAGATAAAACTAATGTCTTTCCTCAAGAAGATTCCCAACCCATTCCTATGGATGTGACTATGCCTATACCTAATAAACCTTCTGAGAGTAGACCTATACCTCCTCGTCATGATGGACTTGGTCTCCTTCCTAAACCAAATATTCCTCCTTTGTATGGAGCAGTTCCTCCTCCTTCCTCTTATGGAGAGAAGAGACCTTCCTCTTCTCCTATTGTTCAACCTAAGAGACCACAACCTAAACACCCAAGTGCTAAGGATGAGAACATTCCTCCTCCTCCATCTTCTTCACTTCCTACTAAGACTAGACGAAATCATTCTGCACGTGAACGCCGACGAAAGCATCGTCTTAGAGCTCAAACTTTGCAATCTCCAAAAACACCTTCAACAAGCATTATTCCATTTTCTCCAAAATCTCCAAAACATAAGATGCATGATGGTCTTGATCCTGTGCGAGTTAAAGACCCTATCTTTATAAATCTTGATGATGATATAGATGAAAATGTTATTCATGATGCAAATGTTACTCCTGTTCATTCTGATAGTGAATATGAACTTGTTGATATTGATAACCATTTATCTAACGAATTTTCTAAAGCACTTATCCTAGCTCCTAGACAAGAACAACGTGGCTTGGAACATGAACATAGCCCTTGTTTGGATCTTGTGATAGCTCCATCTGTTGTGTTGGATGTTCCTCCTCTAGCGTGTTCCCTACCTTCCTGAAACATTGATCAGCAAGATCGGGGGGTAGATGACGTGCTAGACTAGTTTCATTAGCATAGCAGATTCTCTCCCCCTCTCTTTTGTTACTTCTTCTATATGTTATTCTCATTCTTCTATTTGTCATCCTTAGTGTTGTCTACTTGAGGACGATGCAAAGCATTGAGATCTCTTTTGGTCTCTCTCATGTTGACTCAAAAGACACATGTGTTCCCTTCTTCTAGGTGACCTTCCTTGATTGGGGAATGAAGAACAATTATGCATACATACATATGATATACATGAATTATCATACAGCATACTGACCCCGAGGAAAGCGAAGTCACCTTGTGCTTTGTGTTTTGTGTCTATTATCCTTGGGCTTACCTTACACTTGGGGGCTAAATCCTTCCGATAACGTGCTCCTTTCCTTTCTCATTTCTTATATGTATCACTACCTTAAAGCAATCACCCCCGGTGAGGCATGTACGATCGCTTTAACGTAGGGGGGCATACATCCCGTCCATATCTTTTCAAGATACTTGAAAATTTCTTGACAAATTTAGCTTTGCCTTGAAATTTTTTGATATCTTTCTTGCATGACTCATAGTGAGGGAACCTTACTACTGACAGTCATGGTTCTCACTCGTGATCTTCCCTTTTACTTTGTCAATCGAAGCCGTAAGATCCTTAGTCCATTGGGGGCTTGGTGTGTCTTGCCTCCTTGACGTGGTGAAAGTCTTTCAATATTGTTTCCTTGTACTTTACTGGAAGTATGAGAATACATACTCCCGCTAAAGTGGGGGCTAAATGTAGCGTCCTAAAATTGCGACACTTGCAATTTCGACTGCATTTTGGTCTTCACGATGGCGACGCAACACGCAACCTGAATGGAGACCCTGAAACTTGCTCACGACACCAAAAACTGCATTTTTCAAGCACCCTGGCCTGAACCTCCTTGCACCCTGCTGTCTCGGGAGGTGGGACCAGAGCACCCAGCGCCCTGGTCCTTCAGGACCATGGCGCCCAGCGCCCTGGTCCCTGGGCCTATTTTGGGCCCGGTCTCCTAAGGGGTCTCGGATCTTTTTGTTTGCAAATCGGAAAATTAACTTTCCTGGTCAGCCTAAGGTCAGGAAAATCAGTCTTTTAACCCTAATTGGCAAGTATATAAACTACATTTTTCTCTCTCATTTGGGATATGAAGAGGATATGTGTACAAGCGTGGAAACTATACTCAAGCATTCAAGCATTCAAGCATTCCTTCAAGCATTCCTTCTAAGTCTCGATTCAAGGCTAAGTGTTGCATTCAAGACAAGGATTCAACCATTGAAGAGGAGGTCACTTACTACATACTACTACAACATACAACAAACAACAACATCTAAACCTTCACACATAAGGATATAAACATCCTTAGAACAAGGTATTAGTACTTGTTTTACATTACAGACATTTACATTTACAGCATTGCTCATTTCTTGGTTAATTCCAAAACCGGGGTTTGACCTAAAGGCAAACCCCTAATCCCTAACCCCCCAATTGTCTTCACTTTTCTGTGTGTAGGTTGCAGGTACGCGGCTGAAATTGAAGATCTGGAATCCTTGTGCAGAGACGAACAGATCCCCCTTCGTTTCGCGGATTTTTCGGAGGACCGTGGCGCTCGGGCGCCATCGTCCCGACAACTTTTGCTCAAATTTGCAGGACAACGCCGTATCGACATTTTACTGCTAATTCCAGGTCCGCAACTTCATCCTATATCCCTATCTCAGTTTATAAGCGAATCTTTGTCACTTTCTATGCATTCCTAGCTTAATTCTTCTATCAACATTCTTTACAAAAGAGGGTAGCCTTGCTTTCTTAACCCTTGAAACTCATTTAACATCCAATCTTGCATTGCGTGGGATTGGATCTTGTGGGTTTCAACCCCTCTTTTGAATGTAAAGTCTCTCCCTTAAGTGAAAACCATCAACCCTAGTGAATCTCCCTTCTCTCTCCTTGGAGTTGGAAGAGGGGAGAGCAACTAGGGTTCGATCGCGATTTTCCGCTTTACAGCTCCTAACAGGGCATCATTGTAAGCTTCTAACCGGGCTTGGCTCCTAACAGGGCACATTCCGAAAGAGTGCAAAATATTTGTGGGTACCGATTCCCACCATGGTTTTTCCCTATTTGGGTTTCCATGTGAAAATCATGGTGTTCATATGGTGAATGTTTTTGATGTGAAGGTTTGCTTTACTTTCAGTTTATGCATGGTTAATGAGAACTTATTGTGCAACATTGATATATCAGTTTAGCAGATGTTTATTTGTAGATAACGATACTGGTAAATGACTCTAGTGTTGATCTATATTTGATTTGGTGAAATTTTTATGAGTCTGAGTTTCTGATTTCAAATTATTGTTAATATTGATTCACCCTCCCTCTTAGTATTAACTGGATCCTCTAAGATTAATAGAATCAAAAGCTAGGATAGTCAGGTGATCACTATTAGCATCCTTCCACCAAGTGGTAGTGCCTTTATACTTCGATAGAGAACAATCCATGGCCAACTAATTGGTAGAGAAGCAACAATGACATTAAAAGGGGAGGCCCTCATAATCCAATGACTAAGTCCATGACTTATCCCCAACAATGAGAACCACATTCCCAGGAAGAGGCATAAAGATGCCAACATCAATCAAAATGCTTTCAAAACTATTAAGGCCCATTAAGAAAGTGGTATCATCTAGCTTCAAGAAGCGACCGATGGAGTTGCCCATGGATTTAAAACAAGAATCTTCCCAAAAATGAAGATGAAGATTTGGAAGATGAACCCACACTAGACGCACATTAAGTGGTTTAGTAAGAGGGTTAAAGGAGGTTGTCCATGGTTTGACCAAGAGAGAGTGGATACCCCAAACCCACAACTTCTTCAAAATCAAATCATGATCAACAACATAAACAAAAAGAAGTAATTAAAAACCCTTAGCACAAGAGAAAAGTTCAATGTTAGCCAAACCTAACGACTTCCAAGAATCCATTGCCCATCGATGAAGACTCGGGAGAGAAGGACAAAGACCAGTGAATCTACACACCATCTGACAACGTTGGTAGAAGTCCATATTTTCCACCAAATCTTGGTGACAAACCACAACAGGGGAGGTCTTGGCACAAGGACGAGGATGGTATTTCCCTTTAGAAGGAAGGGCAAAAATAGATCTGGTCCACAATAGTAGAAAAAAGATTTGGAGGAGGGACCCCAACGCCCATGACACTAAAGATAGAAACAATAGGGGGAGCCTCATCAAACACCAAATTGCAATAGTCTTGAGCACCACAATAGCAGATTTAGAGACATAACTTTTGTGAACACCAAATATATTCCACTTATTCTATATAAGTGACCAATGACACTAAAGGATCTTCTAAAGATGGAGTGAAGGAAATTTTATTAAATAACAAGGAAAAAAATTATACTCACATCTCTATTCATGATAGCTCATTTTTATTGATTGATGAGGGTAGTACATATAATTTCATTAGCAAGGAGCTTCAAAATCATAGCTATTGTTATGTATACACTACAATAGTTTCTAAATAATATGTCCAAGGGGAATTTCATCATTCGTCAGAAAAAAAGTGTCATATTGCTGGGGACAATATTGATTGACTTTTTATATGCATTCTTTTTCTTTGCGACATGTAATTGTAGAATTGGGAATATAGTGGTTGAAAACATCGATGCCACCCACTTGTGACTATTCCTAATTTCAGATAAAATTTAGATAAAAAGGTAAGGTCTATACTTTGCAAGGCCTAAAATTGGATGATGTTCAAACCATCAATTTCTCTATATGAATAATATGTTAATTGAATAAGGCTATAATAATATTGCTTACTTCAACTTTATTAAAGCTTAAATTTTCTTCACAAGATTTTTCTCCTTTATATTTTGAGGGATTCTTGTTGGTGTTGGAAATAAGCCACATCCGGACTGATGATGGACTGGTCCAAGAGGGGCAAGTAGCTCAGTGGTAGAGCACTCCAGCAGCGTATGGAAGGTCCTAGGTTCGAGTACTAGCTGGTCCATGTCTCAACATGGTATCAGAGCTAGGTCCAGGCTAGGAGCCCCAAGCATATGAGAGGTGTGGCTTAAGGGGGGGTGTTGGTGTTGGAAATAAGCCACATCCGAACTGACGATGGACTGGTCCAAAAGGGGCCAGTAGCTCAGTGGTAGAGCACTCCAACAACATATGGAAGGTCCTAGGTTCGAGTCCTAGCTGGTCCATGTCTGAACAATTCTTAGATCAATATCATCCATTATTTGAAGAACCAAAAAGATAATCTCTTTGTAGGTCCAATAATCATGACATTTCCCTCATTTCAAGTAGTTGATCTCCAAACAATTTACTCTATTGCTACCCTCTCTAATAAAATAAAATTTAATTTATAGTAAAGGGGATACTAAGGACATTTTTAATCAAGACCAATACTACCATTCATTCCTCCCCTATGATGATGGTCACTATAAAATATTGTGGTTGGATGATGTGCCCTAATTTTTAAGAATTGAATGAATTACCAAAATTGATTTTTTTTATAGATGAACTATATGGGGAATATAACCTTCACATACATTTTATAATTATGGTATTAGAAATATACTTCCTTGGGAGAATAGGTACCAACATGTCTTCTTCTTGTTCTAGCTTAAATATAGATTAACTTTCATTTATAACTCAACATTTCCTTAAATTAGGATGTAACCAAAGGTGACCTTTAAGTTCGCATTACTTCTAGCCTTTCGTCTCTAGATCACAACTTCATTACACACATTGACTTAATACCATGCAACACCATCACTAACTCTTAACCATTCACACCTCCTAAACTTACATTAATTTTTTATTAAGAATAGAAGAGTTCTAAAGACTTCAGATTTAATTAATTATGCTTTTGGACCTTCTTTGAGAAGTGAGTGGTTGATAGGAGATTGAATATAAATTTGACATAAAAAAATAAGGCTTATTAACATTATCTACTAACAAGCCTTCACATTCATATATGGTTGTATGTATGTATGTATGTATGTAAACACACACACATATATATCTTGTGTGTATGTGTGTCTATATATATATATAAAAAGATCAACCCACACAGTTTTATTTTTATTTGTAAACAATGTAATACCATAATTATACCTATTTGTTGGTATACATGTGTAGCGTCCTAAAATTGTGACACTTGCAATTTCGACCGCATTTGGGTCTTCACGATGGCGACGCAACACTGAACTTGAATGGAGACCCCGAAACCTATTTATGACATCAAAAACTGCATTTTTCCAGCACCCTGCCTAATCCCTCCTTGCACCCTGCTGTCCCGGGAGGTGGGACCATGGCGCCCAGCACCCTGGTCCCCCAGGACCATGGCGCCCAGCGCCCTGGTCCCCAAGGACCATGGCGCCCAGTGCCCTAGTCCCCCAGGACCATGGAGCCCAGTGCCCAGGTCCCTGGCCCTATTTTGGGCCCGGTCTCCTATGGGACTTCGGGTCTTTTTGTTTGTAAATTGGAAAATAACATTTCCTAGTCGGCCTAAGGTTGGGAAAATCAGTCTATCAACCCCAATTAGCAAGTATATAAATGAATTTTTCCTCTCTCATTTGAGTATGAGGGAAAAAGGTGGAAACGATACTCAAGCATTCAAGCATTCAAACATTCCTTCAAGCAATTGATCATTCTAAGTCTCCATTCAAGGCTAAGTGTTGCATTCAAGACAAGGATTCAACCATTGAAGAGGAGATCACAGGCTACAACATACAACATACAACAAACAACAACATCTATACCTTCGCATATAAGGATACAAACATCCTTACAACAAGGTACTAGTACTTGTTTTACATTACAGTCATTTACATTTACAACATTTCTCATTTCTTGGTTAATTCCAAAACCGGGGTTTGACCTAAGGGCAAACCCCTAATCCCTAACCCCCTAATCGTCTTCGCTTTTCTGTGTGTAGGTTGCAGGTATGCGGCTGAAATTGAAGATCTGGAATCCTTGTGCACAGACGAACAGATCCCCCTTCGTTTCGCGGATTTTTCGGAGGACCGTGTGCACGCCGGGCGCCATCGTCCTGTCAACTTTTGCTCAAATTTGTAGGACAGCACCGTCTCGACATTTTACTGCTAATTCCAGGTCCGCAGCTTCATATCATATCCCCATCTCAGTTTATAAGCGAATCTTTCTCACTTTCTATGTATTCCTAGCTTAATCATTCTATCTACATTCTTTACAAAAGAGGGTATCCTTGCTGTCTTAACCCTTGAAACTCATATAGAATCCAATCTTGCCTTGTGTGGGATTGGATCTTGTGGGTTTCAACCCCTCTTTTGAATGTAAAGTCTCCCCTAAGTGAAAACCATCAACCCTAGTGAATCTCCCTTCTCTCTCCTTGGAGTTGGGGAGGGGAGAACAACTAGGGTTCGATTTTTCCGCTTTACATTTTGGTGAACCCGACGTGAACATCCTCATTCTGATTATTCATGGTTAGATCTGAAAATTGGATTCCTTGATTACATTTCCATGTTTGATCTTTTGCAAAATTTTAGAGGTTAATTGCATAAAAACCCTAAATTTTCTTTTTAGTAATTGAGCTTGTGAAATGTTTAATTGTTAATGCTTGTTTCAGATCTGCCCTTCTATTACAAATTATCAATTCATATTTGTGCTTTAATTTTGAAAATTAAGTGGTTAAGTGTCAAAACCCTAATTTTTGAAACCCTCTTGATTCAACCTTTGTCCAACAATTTCACTGATCAAAACATCTCCAAATCAGCTGTAACTTTGGATTCCGCAATAAAATCATAATATCTTTCATCCTTGAAAATTTGGAAAAAAGTTGCGAGGACCGTGTGCACTCCGAGCACCATCGTCCCCGACATTTTTTCCGAAATTTCGGGAGCTAGATCTTACAGTATTTTTCTGCTAAAATCCAGAATTTGGGCTGATTTTATCAATTTTAACACCTTCAAAATTACAGTCAAAGTTGGTCTAGCGATTGCTTGAATTGAGGCTTCTAATCATTCAAAAATTGTTGAAATTGAAATTTGTGTCAAAATTGTGTTTCTTACAGTCCTAAATTTGAAAAGTGTGTTATCATTCATTCGAAATTTCAGTGCTTTATTCAAATTCTTGCAATTTGTGACTTTTGAAATTAAGTGCTTAATTACAACAACTTTGATTTCCGCTTTCAAAATTGAATTTTGCATGAAATTGAGTCAATTTTCAAATTTCAAAACTTGCATTGCTTTTGGTATTCCCTCTAAAATCATAAAATTCAAAATTTTAGTTTCCCTCTCTTTTTCAAAATTCAAATTTTGCATTTTTCGACAATCTTGGTAGGGTTCAATTTTGAGATTGCAACTTTAATTTGGCCTATCTACAGATCGTAAAATCACTCAATTTTTTCAGGTTAGCTGTAAAATCATCATAACTTTCATCCCTGCAAATTTCGAAAAAAGTTGCGAGGACCGTGTGCACCCCGAGCGCCACGGTCCTGGACATTTTTTTCTGAAATTTCGGGAGATTGTCCTGATTGTATTTAACAGCTTAAATCTAGAAGATTGGCTGATTTTACTGAAATTTGCTACCTCTAAAATTCAAAATCTTCTCTCTTTCTTTAGTGCATGAGTTTTACAACAATAAGCCCTACTTACACTATTCCCGTTAGACGAAGCCTTAGAATTAAGTCCTTCCAAGGTTTAATTACTGAGGAGATGGAACCTAATTTGAATGGCCTTTTTAACGAGGACATGGGTAATTCCTCTAATCCTCTTAATGATGAAGAAGCTCTCCATGAGGTTTCTGTAGAACAACTTTCAAAATTGGATAACCAATTTGACGATTTTCGACAATGGATGTCTCAAGAATACCTTGATAGTCAATCTCTTCCTTTAATTGAGGGTCTAAAACGTATGCTTCAAAGTGATAAGAATGGAATTGATATTTTGCGTGGTATTGCACACATTGTGGATTCAAATGTGATGCCTATGAAAAGTTGTGCCGAAACCTTAGGTTATACACAACCTCCTACTCAAGACAATCATTCTATTCCTTTGATGACTTCTATTGCTAGTATACCTACTTTTACATCAAACATAATGACTACTTCAATACAAGACATCCCTCCTATGATCACTAGTCATGGGGGCAATCCCTCTTCTTCAATCAACCCTCTTCCTTCATTCAATCCAACTTCTTCATTCATTCCTTCAATAAGTGTTCCTATTGTATCTCCACAAATGAACATGATGCAAGGGGGCAATTCGTTTAACCATTCCATTCCTCCTTGTAGTGTTCCTCCTTTCCAATCATCTCCTATGACTAACTATCATAGTGTCCCACCACCTTACTCTCTACCTTCTTTCAATAACATAACACCTCCATCACAATCTAACACGTCTAATATGAACTCTTCGACTGAAGCGACCATTAACAATCTTGCACAAACTGTCTCTTCTTTACAGCAACAAATTGCCTCTATGAATCAATCTAAGTTTAGTTTGCCCACATTTGATGTTGCGAGCCCACTTTCTCTTGACATTGTTCGAGCTATTCCCCCTAAACATGTTGAAATTCCGCATTTGGAGCTTTATAATGGTAAGGGTGATCCTCTAACACATGTTAAGACCTTTAAAACAATATGTACTGATTTTGCTTATGACCAAAGGTTGCTTGCAAAACTGTTTAGTAGAACATTAAGAGACAAAGCCCTACAATGGTATTGCTCGTTGCCTTCCTATTCTATTACTTCTTTCGAACAACTTGCAAATGCTTTCATTCAACAATTTCAAAACAATATAAGTCCTAAAGTTACTTTGATTGATTTAATGCATTGTAAACAAGGTGTTAAAGAAAAAGTGACTGATTTCATTGGTAGATATAAGCATTTGTATGCTCAAATTTCTTTTCCAGTGCCTGACAATGATATTCAAAGAATCTTTATTTCTAATTTACAAAAAGACATTAGAGAAAAACTCCTGTTTTTTGAGTTTACTTCTTTCCAACAGTTGTGCGCAACTCTTCACAATTATCAATTGACTGTGAGTCAAATGGAACAATCACATCCTATGGCTCCGAGTGATAAGGGTGATAGTAGTCAACAACCATTTGGGAATTTTAAACCGAACAGAGAGTCCATCAAATTCAATGAAAACATCATCAACAACAATGTGAATGCAGCATCAGGTGTGCCTCCTATTTCTAAGTTTTTCAAGAAAGAAAGAAAGTTTACTCCTTTGAGTGAATCATTGCATAGTATTATGAATAAGTTATTGGAACAAAATGTGCTTACTCTTCCTCCTATAAGGAAAATAGATCCTGCAAAGATTACTTCACCTTATTTTGATAACAAATCTTTTTGTCAATTTCATCGTCAACCTGGGCATGATACTGAAAAATGTTTTGCTTTAAAGGGTAAAATTCAAGATTTGATTGATGATAATACTATCTCTATTTCTGGTGTGAATGATAAAGGCAATACATCTGTAGCTCCTCCTAACCAAAATCTTTAGATTTTTACTGATCCATTACCTTCTCATACCTCTAATGCGATTGATACTACTGATTCCTCTGTCTCGCCTGATGATCTTGTGTCTATGACTCCGAATGTGATTAACTTTGTAGAGCAGCAGAAAATCCCTAAAGAACTTTCCATCACCTTTGATTCTAGCGAAACTATCAGAGCACCTGATGGTCCTTTATATATAGTTGCAAAAGTCAAAAATACACCTTGCCGTGGAGTGCTTATTGATCCTTCTTGCATGGTTAATGTCATTACTGAAGAATTTCTTTTTACTTTGCAATTGAATCAAGTGATCTATGACAAAACAGATGTGATTGTGAAATTATTTGATGCATTTTCTTCTCCTGCAATTGGTTCTATTACATTACCTATTGAGGTCCATAACAAATCCCTTGATGTGGACTTTGCTATTATTCCATCATCCGAAAAATTTCGTGTGAAGCTAGGCTATCCTTGGCTCTCTTCCATGAAAGCTATTGCTTCTCCTATTCACAAGTGTTTGAAATTTCCCCATAATGGTGAAGTTGTTACTGTCAATCATAGTCTCTTTAAACCAGCTGAAAGAACTTCTAGTGTTCCTATTGATTATTTTTGGCCTAAACAATTCCAATCTCTTCCTCCGCGAAGTGATCATCTTTTCAAATCTTATCAAAAGTGGAAAAAAGATATGATCCTATCTCTAAGTGAACCTAGAACACCCAAACTTGACGTTCCTATCATTCTTGAGAAGGAAGTTCTTCCTTTGAAAGATAAAACTAATGTCTTTCCTCAAGAAGATTCCCAACCCATCCCTATGGATGTGACTATGCCTATATCTAATAAACTTCCTAAAAGTAGACCTATCCCTCCTCGTCAGGATGGACTTGGTCTCCTTCCTAAACCGAGTATTCCTCCCTTATATGGAGCAGTTCCTCCTCCTTCCTCTTATGGAGAGAAGAGACCTTCCTCTTCTCCTATTTTTCAGCCTAAGAGACCACAACCTAAACACCCAAGTGATAAGGATGAGAACATTCCTCCTCCTCAATCTTCTCAACTTCCTACTAAGACTAGACAAAATCGTTCTGCATGTGAACGCCGGCGAAAGCATCATCTTAGAGCTCAGGCAGCTGCTTCTCAAACTTTGCAATCCCCAAAAACACCTTCAACTAATATTATTCCATTTTCTCCTCAGCCGGAAATTGAGCCAAAATCTCCTAAACATAAGATGCATGATGGTCTTGATCTTGTGCGAGTTAAAGACCCTATTTTTATAAATCTTGATGATGATATAGATGAAAATGTTACTTCTCTTGCTTCTGATAGTGAATATGAACTTGTTGATATTGATAGCCATTTATCTAATGAATTTTCTAAAGCACTTATCCTAGCTCCTAGACAAGAACAACGTGGCTTGGAACATGAACATAGCCCTTGTTTGGATCTTGTGATAGCTCCATCTGTTGTGTTGAATGTTCCTCCTCTAGCGTGTTCCCTGCCTTCCCGAAACATTGATCAGCAAGATTGGGGGGTAGATGATGTGCTAGACTAGTTCATTAGCATAGCAGATTCTCTCCTCCTCTCTTTCTTTTGTTACTTCTTCTATATGTTATTCTCATTCTTCTATTTGTTGTCCTTAGTGTTGTCTACTTGAGGACGATGCAAAGCATTGAGATCTCTTTGGTCTCTCTCATGTTGACTCAAAAGACAAATGTGTTCCCTTCTTCTAGGTGACCTTCCTTGATTGGGGAATGAAGAACAATTATGCATACATACATATGATATACATGAATTATCATACAGCATACTGACCCCGAGGAAAGCGAAGTCACCTTGTGCTTTGTGTTTTGTGTCTATTATCCTTGGGCTTATCTCACACTTGGGGGCTAAATCCTTGTGATAACGTGCTCCTTTCTCATTTCTTATATGTATCACCACCTTAAAGCAATCACCCCCGGTGAGGCATGTGCGATCGCTTTAACGTAGGGGGGCATACATCCCGTTCATATCTTTTCAAGATACTTAAAAATTTCTCGACAAATTTAGCTTTGCCTTGAAAATTTTTGATATCTTTCTTGCATGACTCATAGTGAGGGAACCTTACTACTGATAGTCATGGTTCTCCCTCGTGATCTTCCCTTTTACTTTGTCAATCGAAGTCGTAAGATCCTTAGTTCACTGGGGGCTTGGTGTATCTTGCCTCCTTGACGTGGTGAAAGTTTTTCAATGTTGTTTCCTTGTACTTACTGGAAGTATGAGCGTACGCTTATACTCCGGCTAAAGTGGGGGCTAAATGTAGCATCCTAAAATTGTGACACTTGCAATTTCGACCGTATTAGGGTCTTCACGATGGCGACGCAACATTGAACCTGAATGGAGACCTCGAAACCTGTTTATGACATCAAAATTTGCATTTTTCCAGCACCCTGCCTGATCCCTCCTTGCACCCTGCTGTCATGGGAGGTGGGACCAGAGCGCCCAGCGCCCTGGTCCCCCAGGACCATGGCGCTCAGCGCCCTGGTCCCTGGCCCTATTTTGGGCCCGGTCTCCTATGGGATTTCGGGTCTTTTTGTTTGCAAATTGGAAAATAACATTTCTTGGTTGGCCTAAGGTCGGGAAAATCAGTCTATCAACCCTAATTGGCAAGTATATAAATGACATTTTCCTCTCTCATTTGGGTATGAGGGAAAAAGGTGGAAACGATACTCAAACATTCAAGCATTCAAGCATTCAAGCATTCAAACATTCCTTCAAGCAATTGATCATTCTAAGTCTCCATTCAAGGCTAAGTGTTGCATTCAAGACAAGGATTCAACCATTGAAGAGGAGATCACATGCTACAACATACAACATACAACAAACAACAACATCTATACCTTCGCATATAAGGATACAAACATCCTTACAACAAGGTACTAGTACTTGTTTTACATTACAGTCATTTACATTTACAACATTTCTCATTTCTTGGTTAATTCCAAAACTGGGGTTTGACCTAAGGGCAAACCCCTAATCCCTAACCCCCCAATCGTCTTGGCTTTTCTGTGTGTAGGTTGCAGGTACGCGGCTGAAATTGAAGATCTGGAATCCTTGTGCAGAGACGAACAGATCCCCCTTCGTTTCGCGGATTTTTCGGAGGACCGTGTGCACGCCGGGCGCCATCGTCCCGTCGACTTTTGCTCAAATTTGCGGGACAGCGCCGTCTCGACATTTTACTGCTAATTCCAGGTCCGCAGCTTCATATCATATCCCTATCTCAGTTTATAAGCGAATCTTTCTCACTTTCTATGTATTCCTAGCTTAATCATTCTATCTACATTCTTTACAAAAGAGGGTATCCTTGCTGTCTTAACCCTTGAAACTCATATAGAATCCAATCTTGCCTTGTGTGGGATTGGATCTTGTGGGTTTCAACCCCTCTTTTGAGTGTAAAGTCTCCCCTAAGTGAAAACCATCAACCCTAGTGAATCTCCCTTCTCTCTCCTTGGAGTTGGGGAGGGGAGAACAACTAGGGTTCAATTTTTCCGCTTTACAACATGCATCACAAATTAATACCACAGGTCTTGCTCTACCTTGTTTTAAGTTTTCTTCAAACTTAATCACCCCACAATTACGTTCAAAACACTTTGCAATTGCACCTTAAATCATAGTTATTTTCCTTGAACT